>NC_142038.1:74883745-75215558 GCF_982192425.1 Myodes glareolus
ATTCAGCACACATGGAAGAAATCAGTGCAATTAATGAAACATAGCAAACAAGCCTCCAAACAAAAACCTGGAGGCCAGAGGCAGCAAGAGGAGGCCACATTCAACATGCTAAAAGAAAAAAAGACATATGCTACCAGGGACTTAATACATAGCAAAACTGTCCATCAGATACGACAGAAGTAAAGACATTTCCAAATAAATAAAGACGGAGAGATGTGTTGCCAGTGGCAATATCAGTAATTATAGTAAGTGTTAATAGACTGAATATTCCTTTTAAAGGGATGGAAAGATGGCTCAGAGGTTGGGAACTCTGCCTACTCTTGCAAGGACACAGGTTTGATTCCCAGCATCCACATGGTGGCTCACAACCACCTGTAAGTGAAGTTCCAGGGGATCTGGCACCCTCTCCTGGCCTTTGTGGACACCATGAATAAATGTGGTGCTTAAACATACTTGCAGGCAAAGCACTCAAACACATATATAAAAAAAAGAATGAATATTTAAAAAAATACTCCATTCAAAAGACAGAGGTTGTCAGATTGTATTTTTAAAAGGCAAGATCCAACTGCATAGTTTCCAGAAGAGACACACCTTGGATCAAGGATACTAGAAGACTGTCTTTGAGAATGAGTCAGAGCCAGAATCCTCATAGACATTTATGCAGGTACTTTGGAAAACACCTCAATACTTTCTATCAGGCAAACTTACAACCATGCAGGACCTCTATGCCCAAAAAATGTTCAAGAGGAATGAAAATGCACACCCACCCAAAACCCCATACTTTGGTGTTTATGGTCACATTAATAAATAACACCAAAACATGTAAAGAATGTAGATGTGAGTTTCTTAGTGGATGAATAAATAAGATATCAGATATATGTAGTAGAATGCTACTAAAGAGTAACAAGAAATGAGCTATTAATATATGCTATAATACAGATGACTCTTAGAAGAATTCTGCTAACTGGAAAAACATAGTCACAAAGTAATACATATATTATTCCTTTTGTATAAAATATCAGAAAATGCAAATTTATGCACACATAATATATTGATGGTTTTTCATGGAGCAGAAATTTATTGCATATAGGTTTAAAGAAGTTGTAGTTTGTGGAATGGAAATGAGCTAAAGCTACATTGTAGTGATGATTGCATAATCACATAATAACTTAATAAATTTGCTTACTAAAAATCATCACATTGGGACTGGAGAGCTGGCTCAGTGGTTAAGAGAACTGTCTGCTCTCCCAGAGGACCTGAGTTCGATTCCCAGCACCCACATGGCACCTTATAACCATCTGTAACTCCAATTCTACAGAATCTGACACTTTCACATAGACATATGTACAGGCGAAAAATTGATGTGCATAAAATAAATAAATCTTTAAAAACTATTTAAAAGTCATCACATTAAAAAAAAGCCACACCTTTCATTTTGATGCTGGGTTTTGTAGCTTGTAAACCATCCTTAAGGACTGTAGAACAAGGCATTCATTCTGACTTTTACGATGTGATGGAGTTTATCTATGTATGGTTTCACCTATTTGACCACTGGTCTCTGAGAATTTCCTTTGCTTTTATTTTTCACAACTTGAAAGGAAGTTTATAACTTTCCCCCCAATTCTGGGGGAAAAACAATTTTTAATTTATTCTTGTGGTTTGATGCTAATCCTTAAGTGTAGAGGATTAGATTAGGTGAACCATCAAGGTTCTTGGCAGCTTCAGTACATCAGATAATCTCTCTCTTTCTCTCCCTCTTCAGTACATTTGTTACCCACCCCCAACACACATCTTTTCTATCACATGTGAGTTCTGTATTCTTAGTGGCCAAGTATACCCATCCCCTGGACCAGCTGCATGTCCAAATGCGCTGGCATTTGTAACATACTACAACAGTGCTTGGTGAGACAGCATTGCCTGGTGATGTCATCGTGACCGCATCGGTGCCAGTGTTTTCCGAAAGTGACCCAGAAGGCTGGCCCCATGGTGCTAGAGGAGAATTTGGATCCCTCAAAAGACTTGTAGACCCAGGCTGAGATGCCTTGTTCCTGGCTCCAAAATAGTATTCTTTCTTTACCATTGTTCAAGGGTTGTCATATCAGCAATCATTTGCATGCTTGCTTTCTTCCTCCCTTTCTCTCTCTCTCTCTCTCTTTCTCTCTCTTTTTCTTTCTTTTCTTCTTGAGACACGGTCTCATTGTGTATCTCTAACTGGTCTGGAGCTCCTTGTGTAAATAGGCTGGCCTCACACTCACAGAACAGCCTGCTTCTGCTCTTGAGTGTTAGGATTAAGGGTATCAGCACCATGCCTGGCTTCAGTAATATTTCCATCATGATTATCATTTTTCTCTCTTGGAATCTGAGAAGTACTTTAAGATCCAGAAAGCATTATAATGCTTAGCAACCTTTGGAAAAAGAAAAGTCTCTTCTCTTAGTGAACTTGAGCATGTGAAATCTAAAGCATGGGCACAGTCTGAGCTCCTTTCTCACTGGGAGTACAAGGACTGAACCAGAAAACGTGAATGGATTCAAGAGAACAGTGTGACAGTGACGTGTGGGTGTGTAAGGAGGGCACAGCCTGAGTTGCCACTCTTAGTGGGGTTTTCCAGCTGATTAAACCCTGTGTGAGAATTCCTCCCAGTCTGGGTAGTGCCTTATCTCATGCTTTTCATTTCAGACTGCTTGGGTTCTCAGTTGTTGGAAAGAAGCAGCCGAGGTTGGAGTGAATTCTTAGTGATGCTGAGCCAGGAAAGGCGAGGCATCCCCAGAGGCAGCAGCGCTTGCTGCCCTTTCAAAGCCAGCTTTGTCTAATACTGGGCTCCCCAGGAGCTAACACCATTGTTATCAGCCAGCTGTGCCTTATAAAACCAAGTCTGTCCTTTTAATGGCCCTTGGGAAATACTTTTTCTGATAGATCTTCTGATTCAGTTTAAGGTATTTGTTTTTTTGACTTGTTTTTATTTTATTTATCTAGGGATTGATCCCAGAGTCTTAAACATTCAAGGCAGGAGCTTTACTGTTTAACTAAACTCTTTTGTTTTGATGTTGTTTTTCAAGATAGAGTTTCTTTGTGTAGTCTTAGCTGTCCTGGAACTTGCCCTGTAGAATCTAGTTGACCTTGAACTCATTGAGATTCCAGCTTTTGAGAGGCAGAATTGTCTACAGAGTGAGTTTGAAAGGCCAAAAAAAAAAAAAAATTAAATTTTCAACCCAAGTGCCTATGATCTCCTGAGCCATGGACTTTTGACCAACCTTACAATATCAGACATGATATTTTTGTTTGTTTGTTTTGTTTTTGTTTGTTTGTTTTTTTGAAACAGGTTTCTCTGTGTAGCCTTGGCTGTCCTGGAATTAGCTTTATAGACCAGGTGGTTAGCCTCGAACTCACAGAACTCTGCCTGCCTCTGCCTTCCGAATGCTGGGATTAAAGGTGATATTTTTTAACACCTGTGATTCTTATATCTATTTGTGTATGAGCACACATATGCATGTGCCATAGTGCACATGTGGAGGTCAGAGGACAACGTGTGGAGTTCTTCCCTTCCACTATGTGAGTCTTGGGATTGACTGAGGTCATCAGGTTTGATGGCAGTGCCTTTACCCATGGAATATTCCACTGGCCTTCTGGTTGTTGTTGTTGGTTTTTTTTTTGGTGGAATTACATTTCATATATGCAGGACTCAGACTGTATTAGTCAGGGCTCTGTAAGGAACAGAACTGGTAGAATGAACTAATATTTATCTATATATCAGTAAGGGAAGGGATTTATTAGAGTACTTTACAGGATGTGGTCTGAGTAACCCAACCATAGCTGTCTCCTTTAGGAAAGGCCAAGAATCCGGCAGTTGTTCAGTCTGTAATCAGATGTCTTAGCAGTCCCGGTCAGGTGGTGGAGCCCCAGGGAGGACTAGACAGCTGCCAGTTTTCAGTCCATGTTGAAATCCCAAAGAATTACATTCTAACACCAGTGAAGGAAATGTGTCAGGATATATAAACTAGCTAGTGAGAGTGGGGACAAGCAGACATTAGAGTAAAACCTTCCTTTTTGCATGTCCTTCTCTGTGGGCTGGCACCATGACATGGCCTATCAACCTTCTGACATCCAATGACCCTGAAATTTGGGTGGGGCTCCTGCTCAAATAATCCAGTCTGTGGCCAGCTGCTTCTGCGGCGTCAGTCAGTTCCCGATGCAGCTCTCATGCTCTGCTGCCCAGAGCTACGGGACGCCATCAGCATGGGGAGAGACCATCCCTGCAGTGCTTGCTGTAGCCTTGGTGTGCGTGCACCTCATTTGGCTCCGAAATTCTTTCTTATTCTGTTTTACTACCAGCCTGAAGCAGTTAGCAATCCTGTAAGATTTTAGATGTAACATGAAGATATGATATGATATGATATGATATGATATGATATGATATGATATGAAGGCATACAGGATGGGCAGCAGGAGCAGTAAGGCAGGATGAGCATGTGGGTGTCTGTGAGTTTGGTTAGAGGAGGAGCCGGCGGAGGCATAGGAAACTTGGGGAGAAAGTCAGATGGAAGCTGCTCTGTAGAGCCCATTGTGGACTCTGGACGAGCTGCCGGATGGTAAGCAATGCTTGGGCATGTTAACATAGAAACAGATCTTAGATAGCGCTGAGCTTCAAGCATTCAGACAGGAGGTAAACCAAAACTTCAGTGGCAGGAATAAAAACGTTGGAAGTCAGATCTCTCTGAAAATTTGAAGGAAAGTAAATTTTAATCAATCTGTCATATGATTGCTATGGGACACGATGAAATAAAAACTAGACCATGTTAGAACAGATGGTGTGGGTGGTGATAGTTGTAAAACACGAATAAGGATGGATCCAGTGGAGCCTGGATGCCTCCAAGGTTTGTAACATTCATGGCATGACAGGCAGAAGTGGCAACAATGAGACTGTAGGGAGTCAAGCTGGTGAACTATATTCTAGACAGATGCACACTGCAGC
The DNA here is from genome assembly GCF_982192425.1 of Myodes glareolus. Classification (NCBI taxonomy): domain Eukaryota; kingdom Metazoa; phylum Chordata; class Mammalia; order Rodentia; family Cricetidae; genus Myodes; species Myodes glareolus. The sequence goes on from NC_142038.1 coordinate 74,888,716, forward strand.
CAAACATCTAAATAGAGCTGTTTTGGTTGGAAACCAGGAGAAGTGGGTGAGAACTTAGATCATGCATCAAAACAGTGCAGGCATGGAAGAGGTCACTGGGAGAGGAAAGACAGAGGAATGGAAGAACACAGGCAGACACTTAGCTTGGGAGACGTGCAGGTGCTAGGGACCATAATGATCAGGTCCCTAGTGACAGCAGAGGGTGGAAGGAAGGCCAGGAAGGGCTATGAGAAGCGCTGTTAAGAGAACGGGTTGAAAAGATAGAGCGAGGACATTGTCAGCCTTTGAGGAAGCAGTAAAGGGCAAATTAGGAAAGAAGATGGGTCCTAACTCTCTGAAGAAGTAGAAGGCTGTGAGCTGTGGTCAAGAGGGTGATAGCCCGATCTCATGATGAGACGTATTTTCTAGAAAAAGGACTTGGGTGTAAGAATGATGAAAGCCAGAGAATGAGGGGAAGTTGGGAAGATTGGTATCAATCGTTTGTGGAAGAACATGTGGGCTGGGGCTGTCCTAGAGCCTTTTACCAGAAAGCCTTTTACCCATGAGCCTTGGCAGAGATGGTGATAGATGGGAAGAAGGCAGACGGAACTTTAGTCTCCATCTTGAGATGTGTATGGGACAGGAGTTTGGAATTCCGGGGTTGGGGAGGGAGGAAGGGGGAGAAGAATGCTCACTCTTTGACTCTGTCCACTATCCACTGAACTTCTCTTCTATGATATGAAATGTGTGTGCCCCACTAAAATTCATAGTTTGAAATCCTAACCTCTAAGGTGATGTTAATAGGTATAGCTTTAGCACATGATAAGATTATGAAGGCGGAGTCCTTCTGAGTGACATCAGTGGCCTTATAAAAGGGGCACCAGTCAGTCATGATGACTCATACCTTTAATCCTTGAACCCAGGAGACAGAGGCAGGCAGATCTCTGAGTTTGAGGCTAGCCTGGTCTATGTGACCAGTTTCAGGCCATCCAGAGTGGGATCCTGTCTCAAAATAAAATGTTCCATGGAACTGCTTTGCCTATCTACTGTGAGAACATAGAAGAAGGATGCTGTCTCTGAGAAGCAGCTCTTCTGGGACACAGAACCTACTAACATTCTGATCTACACTTGGCAGTCCTCAGAAGAGTAAGAAGTACAATTAAGTCATCTATAAGCAACCCAGTCTCTGGTCATTAGTCATAGCAGCTATGATGGACAAGATACCAATATTGGTTACTTTCTCATTGCTGTGATCAAATACTCAACATAACATGATAAGGCAGGAAGGGTTTATTTTGGCTTACAGTTTGGGAGGACACAGGCCTTCACGATGGGGAAGACATGACAGCAAATTTCCGTTTCTTCATGGAACAGGGAACGGTTACTGGAGAGGAAGTGGGGCTAGGCTCTAAACCTCAAAACCTGCACATGTAGCCAATTTCTTCTGTTGATGCTCATTCTCCCCAAACAGTGCCACCATAAATACAGGAGCCTACGGTGCTGTCACCCTGAAACCCTCAGGTCTTTCCTCCGTAAAGCAGAGTCGGGACTGCAAGGGATCTAAAGGCAGCTCAGAGCTGGCAGAACTGCAGTAACCAACTCTCTGTAGGCTTTACATCTGATATAGTCCTGTACAGGGAACTGCTAGTGTTGAGAATCATGATATCTACTCAATAAAACATTTGCAAGATTTATAAGAACTTACTGGAATATATCACTCCACAGTGGGACTTTCTTCTGTCCCTGTCACTTAGTCTAACCTTCTCTTGTGGAAGAGTTTGGTGTCAGGGTTTTTTTGGGACTTCTGTCTTTAACTCAGATAGTCAGAATTCACTCTTAGAAGGCGGTTCCCTTACATTACTCTTTGGATAGTATGCTCTTTATACGAAGGAAACATTGTAAAACTGGAAGGTGCTAGAATATGAGCTCTTGCTAGTTCCGAGCACAGTGAATGAACTGATACATGTGGGAATAGCAAACAGCCTTGTGGAGGACAATGGAGACCTAAATAAAGACTTAATTTTCATTTCGTCTCAGGTGTGCGAATTGTGTCATTTTCGGTGAATAAGCACAACACTAATTTCTACCTTACCGAGGGCATTGAATGCTGCCTGACAGCTCTGGACTGGGGAGAGCCAGCCCTGTGCAGGTCCTTGGCTCTGTCAAACGCTGGCTCAGTCCTTTCACAAAGTTGATCAGTGGTTTCCTGGCTGTGCGTTTACCATTGTGTTCACTGGTTTGTGGTGTGGATTTACTGCCTGCTACACTGTTGCCCTGAATGTAGCATCCACAAGAACAAGGCTTCTCACAGCCTAAACTGAGATTGCCCAACAAAAGAAGCCATTGATGCACCATTCACAGCGTTTTAAACTTATATAAAGAGTCATTGAGTCAAAACAATCACTGTGCATTTGAAAATATATTTTTGCTGGTTTCCATGGAGACTCCCAGCTGACTGCTCTGTGATCACTCTCTAGTCTTAATTATACGCTGGCATCTCCTGGGAGTCTTCAAAGCTGTCTCCATAAGAACATCTCCTTGTGGATAACGTGACTGCCACCCTGGTCTAAACTCTCATGTAGGAGTTTCTATTAAGAGGGGGGCAAATGCTGCTATTAAATTTATCCTGATTTATCCCGATGAAAAATTTTGATGTACACAGGAAGTTTTCTGAGCTCTGACTTTCTTTCAGGTGAAGGCCGCAGCACAGCTACTGTCTGCTTGTCCGAGGTGGTGTGCTGACATATTTCGTGACCTGTTGCCAAGATATTGAACTAAGCAGGAGTCTTCAATATGTCAGTAGACTAGATAAAATTAAGTTTTTAAAAGTTTATATTTCTTTATGTGTATGAGTGTTTTGCCTGTGTGTATGTATTGTAGAGGCCAGAGGAAGATCCATTACAACGGGAGTTATTACAGATGGTTGAGCCTTCATGTGGGTGCTAAGCGTTGAACCTGGGTCTTATGTAAGAACGAGTGCTCTAAACTGCTGATCTAGCTCAGTAGACCCCAAACTAAAAAAATTATGAGAAGACACTCAGCATTGAGCACTAAGACTCCACACACATGTAGACATGGGACACCTGCACATGTATATGCACACACAGAAACAGAGAGACACAAATATCACACACAAAAGGCTGAGTTGTTTTAATAGGGGAATCATGCAAGCTTTCTGAAATCTTAATAATATAAATTTTTACTTTTTATTGATTTCATGTCCTTATGTGCACATGGATGTGTGTGCATACCCATGTATGAGTACGGAGCCCAGAGTTGATGATGGTGTCCTCTCTATTTTTTTTTCTTTTTTTTATTGAGCTCTACATTTTTCTCTGCTCCCCTCCCTCCTCCTCTCTCCCCTCCAACCCTCTTCCAAGGTCCCCATGCTCTCAATTTACTCAGAAGATCTTGTCTTTTTCTACTTCCTATGTTGATTAGATCTATGTAAGTCTCTCTTAGGGTCCTTATTGTTGTCTAAGTTCTTTGGGATTGCGGGCTGGTTTTCTTTGCTTTATGTTTAAAAACCACTTATGTGTGAGTATATGTGATAATTGTCTTTCTGGGTCTGGGTTACATCACTCAATATGATGTTTTCTAGCTCCATCCATTTGCCTGCAAAATTCAAGATGTCGTTATCTTTTTCCTGCTATGTAGTACTCCATTGTGTAAATATGCCACATCTTCCTTATCCAGTCTTCAGTTGAGGGACATTTAGGTTGTTTCCAGGTTCTGGTTATGACAAACAATGCTGCTATGAACATAGTTGAGCACATGTCCTTGAGCATCCTTTGGATATATACCCCAAAGTGGTATTATTGGGTCTTTAGGAAGGTTGTTTCTTAATCTTCTGAGAAATTGCTACACTGACATCAAAGGGGTTGTACCAGCTGTATTCCCAGCAGCAATGCAGGAGTGTTCCCCTTACCCCACAACCTTTCCAGGATAAGTTGTCATCAGTGTTTTTGATCTTGGCCATTCTTACAGGTGTAAGATGGAATCTCAGAGTTGTTTTGATTTGCATTTCTCTGATGACTAAAGATGTTGAGCATTTCCTTAAGTATCTTTCAGCCATTTTAGATTCCTCTGTTGAGAGTTCTCTGTTTAGGTCTATACTCCATTTTTTTATTGGATTATTTGTTCTTTTGATGACCATTTCTTGAGTTATTTGTATATTTTGGATATCAGACCTCTGTCTGATATGGGGTTAGTGAAGATCTTTTTCCCATTCTGTAGGCTGTCATTTTGTCTTGTTGACCATGTCCTTTGCTTTACAGAAGCTTTTCAGTTTCAGGAGATCCCATTCATTAATTGTTTCTCTCAGTGTCTGTGCTGCTGGGGTTATATTTAGGAAGTGGTTCCCTGTGCCAATGCATTCAAGTGTGCTTCCCACTTTCTCTTCTATAAGGTTCAGTGTGGCTGGCTTTATGTTGAGGTCTTTGATCGATTTGGACCTGAGTTTTGTGCATGGTGATAGATATTGATCTGTTTCCATTCTTCTACGTGTTGATATCCAGTTATGCCAGCACCACTTGTTAAATATGCTTTTATTTTTCCATTTTATATTTTTTGCATCTTTATAAAAAATCAGGTGTTTGAAGGAGTGTGGATTAATATCCGGGTCCTCGATTTGGTTCCATTGGTCCTCCTGTCTGTTTTTATGCCAATACCAGGCTGTTTTCAGTACTGTAGCTCTTTAGTTGAGTTTGAAGTCAAGGATTGTGGTGTCTCCAGAAGTTCTTTTGTTGTACAGGATTGTACAGCTTTTTTGCTTTTCCATATGAAGTTGAGTACCGTTCTTTTGAGGTCTATGAAGAATTTTGCTGGGATTTTGATAGACATTGCATTGAATCTGTAGATTGCTTTTGATAAGATTGCCATCTTAAACTATGTTAATTCTACCTACCCAAGAGCATGGGAGATCTTTCCATTTTCTGTTGTCTTCTTCAGTTTCTTTCTTTAAAGATTTAAAGTTCTTGTTATACAAGTCTTCCACTTGTTTGGTTAGAGTTATTCTGAGATATTTTATGCTATTTGTGTCTATTGTGAAGGATGATGCTTCTCTGATTTCTTTCTCAGCGATTTTATCATCTATGTACAAGAGGGCTACTGATTTTTTTAAATTAATCTTGTATCCTGCTACATTACTGAAAGTGTTTATGAGCTGTAGAAGTTTCTTGATAGAATTTCTTGGGTTGCTTATGTAAACTATCAAATCATCAGCAAATAGTGAGAGTTTGCCTTCTTCTTTTCCAATTTGTATCCCCTTGATCTCCTTTGGTGAATTATTGCTCTAGCTAGTACCTCAAGAACTATATTGAATAGATATGGAGAGAGTGGACAACCTTGTCTTGTTCCTGATTTCAATGGGATCGCTGGGAGTTTCTCTCCATTTATTTTGATATTGGTTGTTGGCTTGCTATATATTGCCTTTATTATGTTTAGGTATGTTCCTTGTATCCCTGCTCTCTCTAAGATCTTTATCATGAAGGGATGTTATATTTTGTCAAAAGCTTTTTTGGCATCTAATGAGATGATCATGTGGTTTTATTTTTCAGTTTGTTTATGTAGTGGATTACGTTGACAGGTTTTTGTATGTTGAACCATCCCTGCATCTGTGGGATGAAGCCGACTTGATCATAGTGGATGATGGTTCTGATGTGTTCTTGGATTTGATTTGCCAGTATTTTATTTAGTATTTTTGCACCAATGTTCATGAGTGAGATTAGCCTATAATTCTCTTTCTTAGTAATATCTTTCTATGGTTTGGGTATCAGGGTAATTGTAGCCTCATAAAAAGAATTATTTTTTATGGCAATGTTATTTCTGTTTCTATTGTGTGAAATAATTTGAGGAGTATTGGTATTAGTTTTTCTCTGAAAATCTTGTAGAATTCTGAGCTGAAACCATCTGCTCCTGGGCTTTTTTTTTTGGTGGGAGACTTTTGGTGACTGTTTCTATTTCTTCAGCAGTTATAGGTTTGTTTAATTTGCTTATCTGGTCTTGATTTAATTTTGGTAAGTGATATTTATCCAGAAAGTTGTCCATTTCAAGTTTTCCAATTTTGTAGAGTACAGGTTTTTGAAATATGACCTGATGATTCTCAGTATTTCCTCTGTGTCTGTTGTAATGTCCCCTTTTTCATTTCTAATTTTGTTAATTTGGATATTCTCTCTCTTCCTTTTGGTTAGTTTGGATAAAGGTTTGTCTATTTTGTTGATTTTCTCAAAGAACCAACTCTTTGTCTCATTGATTCTTTGTTTTGTTTTCTTTGTTTCCATTTTGTTGATTTCAACTCTCAATTTGATTATTTCCTGCCGTCTAGCTCTCTTGGGTGAGTTTACTTCTTTTTGTTCGAAAGTTTCCAACATTCTGTTAATTCACTAGTGAGGGATTTTTCCAGCTTCTTTATGTAGGCATTTAGTGCTATGAATGTTCCTCTTACCACTGCATTCATTGTGTCCTATAAATTTGGGTATATGGTGTGATCATTTTCATTGAATTTTATAAAGTCTTTAATTTCTCCCTTTATTTCTTTCTTGACCCATTGATGATTCAGGTGAGCATTGTTTAATCTCCATGTGCTTTTGGATTTTATGGAATTAGTATTGCTGTTGAGTTCTCATTTTAAGCCATGGTAATCTGATAAGATACATGGTGTTATTCCAATTTATTTTGTATTTGTTGAGGTTTGTTTTATTACCAAATATGTGGTCAATTTTTGGGAAGGTTCCTTGAGGTGCTGAGAAGAAGTTATATTCTTTTCTGTTTGGATGGAATATTATATAGATGTCTGTTAAGTCCATTTGAGCCATAACATCTGTTACTTCCCTGTTAATTTTTTGTCTGACTTACCTGTCCAGTGGTGAGAGTGGAGTGTTGAAGTCTCCCACTATAAATGTGTGGGGTTTAATGTATGACTTAATCTTTAGAAGTGTTTCTTTTACATATGAGGGTGCCCTTGTATTGGGGGCATAGATGTTCAGTATTGAGATTTCCTTTTGATGGATTTTTTTTCCTGTGACTAATATGAAATGACCTTCTTTGTCTCCTTTGATTGATTTTTGTTTGAAGTCTATTTTTTAGATATTAGGATAGCTAAACCAACTTTTTTCTTAGGTCCATTTGATTAGAATATTTTTTCCCAACCCTTTACTCTGAGGACATATCTATCTTTGAGGTTGAGGTGTGTTTCTTGTATTTAGAAGAAGGATGGATTCTCTTTGCATATCCAATCTGTTAGCCTGTGTTTTTTAATAGGTAAGTTGAGTTCATTTACATTAAGGGATATCAATGACCAGTGATTGCTGTCTCCTATTAATTTAGTTTTCATTGTTGCTGATGTTAATTTGTGCATTTCCCCTTTTTTTAGGATTTGCTGCTGTGAGACCATCAATTGTCTGTGTTTTTGTTGATGTAGCCAACTTCCTTGGGTTGGAATTTTTCTTCTAGTATTATGTGTAGGATTGAGTTTATGGCTAGGTATTGGCTAAATCTGGTTTTGTCATGGAATATCTTATTTTGTCCTTTTATGGTGATTCAAAGTTTTGCTGGGTATAGTAGTCTGGGCTGGCATCTGTGATCTCTGAATGTTTGCATAACTCTTGACCACGACTTTCTAGTTTTCATTGTCTCTGATAAAAGTCAGGTGTAATTCTGATAGGTCTGCTTTTATATGTTACTTGGCCTTTTTCCTTTGCAGCTCCTAATATTCTTTCTTTTTTCTGTATATTTATTGCTTTAATTATTATGTGGTGAGGGGAATTTTTTTTTGATCCATTCTGTTCTATGTTCTGTAAGCTTCTTGTATCTTCATAGACATATCTTTTTTTAGGTTGGGAAAGTTTTCTTCTATGATTTTGTTGAATATATTTTCTGACCTTTTGAGTTGAACTTCTCTTTCTTCTATACCTATTATTCTTAGGTTTGGCCTTTTCATGGTGTCCCATATTTCCTGGATATTTTGGGTTAAGCTTTTCCTACATTTCGTGTTTTCTTTGACTGATGAGTGTATTTTCTCTATTGTATTCTCAGGACTTGAGATTCTCTCTTCCATCTCTTGTATTCTGTTGTTCATTCTTGTGTTTGTGGTTCCTAATCATTTTCTCATGATTTCTGTTTTTATAATTTCCTCAGCTTGTGTTTTGTTAATTGTCTCTATTTCAATTTTCGAGTCTTGAATAGTTTCTTTCATATGTTTGATTGTGTTTTCTTGAAGGGATTTGCTGATATCTTCCAATTGTTTGTTTGTCTTTCCCTTCATTTCTTTAAGGGATTTTTTCATTTCTTCTTTAAGAGTTCCAAACATTCTCCTGAAGTTATTTGTTAAGGTCATTTTCTTCTGCTTTATCTATAGTTGGTTGTTCAGGTCTTGCTGTTGTAGGGTCTCTAGATTTTACTGGTGTCATGTTGCTCTCTGTGTTGTTGCATGTATTCTTACCTTGTCTACTCATCTTTTCCTCTAATAGGTGTGGTTGGGGCCGTCTGTGATTCTGTTGATTAATCTTCTAGGTACCAGTGAATCCAAGACTCAGATAGTTATTCCTTGGGCTACAGTCATTGCCATAGCTCTAGTTACTCTGTTGGTCAGTTCTTGTTCCTGGAGATTGCTCAGCACTCTCGAACTTTGCTCCCCTCCCTTGGAGTTTGCTGTCTCAGGCCTCCTCTAGCCTAGGTTGTTGGATCAGACCTGTTTCTGTAAATGTCCCTGGTCTGGATTGGTCCCTTGCTTGGGATTGGTCCTGTAAAGGTCTCTGGTTTTGATTTACTCTCTTGGAGGTCCCAGACTCGGGTGTGCCCAGACCCAGAGAGGACCTGGCTCAGGCCTACTCCCTCAGAGGTCCCAGACTCACGCTTGGACCCACAGAAGTTTCTGATTCCTGCCTACTCCCTGTGACATCCCAGACTGATGCCTGGACCAGCAGAGGTCTGTGCTCAGAACTACTCCCTCAGAGGGCCCAGACTCACCACTGGATCCACAGAGGTCCTAGACTGATGCCCAGACCCACAGGGGTCCTGAATTATGTCTACTCCCTTGAAGGTCCCAGATTCACATCTGGACCCACAGTAGTCTCTGTTTCTGGCTCACTCGCTCAGTGGTTCTCTTCTGTACCTGCTCTTGTGGAGATCACTGTCTCAGGTCTGCTCTGACCCAGGTTGCTGGCCCAGTCGTGTGACCACAAATGTCCCTGGTCTAGATCTGCGCCCACTCCCATGGAGCTCCCCGTCTCTGGCCTGCTCTGGCCTGGGTAACTGGTTCAGTGTCACTCCTGTGGAGCTCCCCGCCTCTGACCTGCTCTGGTCTAGGTCGCTGGTTCAGTCTTGCCCCTGCTGAGTTCACTGCCTCAGGCCTGCTCTGGCCCAGGTGGCTCCCTCTCTATTTCTTTTGAGATAGGGTCTCTCAGTGAACCCAGGACTCACTCAGCTGACCAACTGGCTGGCAGCTACCAGTATCTACATATGTAAGTACTGGTGTTATAGGTATGCCCTGCCACAGGCAGCTTTACATGAGTACTGGAGATTTGAACTCAGCTGTGTTCTCCACTGAGCTGTCTCCTCAGCCCCTGATGTTTTAGTTTCTACCTGAGGTGTTTATAGGAAGGTCCCAAGGCTGCTTCTTGGCTGCTACGTGGAACGTCCAAGGGAATGACAAGCAGCCATGTCTTTAGTTTCTGAGCTGGTTCTTAGGTTTGAAGCACTCTCTTCCACCCACTGTGTATGTCACCACTGTTACTATTTTTATTATCCTCTTCTGTCTTCCGCTGTCTGTCTGGTGACCAGGCTAGCTCTGTCTTTCCTCACCTCAGGTGTCATCACAGGTGAGGTTTATTCTTCCCGTGCCCATGTGTTTATGGCTCTTCTTGCTTTCTCAGCCTTTTCAAGTGTATCATCCCCCCTTCACATTACATTTCCAAGTTTATTTGATGATGGATGTTCTTACTCTGGTATTGCTTTTCTTCTGTTCCTTGAGTTTTTTACTCCCCATTTCTGTGTGATCTGATGAAAATAAGCCATGCAGTAAAATGAAGCTCTGCTGTAATGTAACTTTTATTGTGAAAGAGTGTACTGAAAAAAATCTAATTATGGCTGTCTCTTAATTAAATCATTTTTCTTGTTCACTGGCTAAGCCTCTGTGGCAATGAGAACAATTTTTCATGGAAAATTTAAGCCTAGCGGCAGCGGCATAATTTCCTTCACATCTCTGGCTCGGCAATACTGGCAGCCGTCGGTACCTTTCCACGACATCGCCAGTGAGGACAGGAACGTGGAGTGGCATGTCAGGGAGGGACTCTTCGTGGTGAAGCGTATGGAAACACTCAGCACCGCGGCCAGTTACCTAGGAATCATCTGTTGATGACCAAGATTTTCCAAGAGGATCCCTGGGAGGGAAATACTGTTCTGGATTTGAGAGAAAAGGCCAGATTCTGTTTCCTATTGTCAAATGAATCTGCAGAAGTGGGTGTGTTCAGGGTTTGGTGCTCTGGGTAAGGTGGCTGTTTATCTTTACACCCCTCCCCCGGGCTATTTTTAGTGCCATCCATCTTCTCAGGGTTCTGTGTTGCAAAAATATGATGGCAATTCTGGGTTTCACAACTTTTGACCTGAAGGAATTTGCTTCTTATTTACTAAAGAAGACAGTTAATTTTGTAAATGTCCTGACTGTGAGGTTTCTCTGGGTGGGCCTCATATCCTAGATAACTTAAAATAACCAAAGTGGTCTTTTATTTTGATACATTTGTAAAACTTTCCATTGTGGGGTGGGGTGGGGGCTGTGATTAATCATCAAAGAGTACCAAACAAACAAGCTTCCAGGGAGCAGTGTCGAAATAAGCCGGTTAAGCACTCTTGGACTACTCTGGTGAAAATGGGGTCAGGAGCCATTGGTTAAGCCAGTCCTTACACAATCTCCTCGCTTTTCTCAGAGAAGGAGCAAAATATGTGACATCTGCCACACTGGGTTAGATTATTTTTCAGTGTGTGAACATCTGCCACACTGGGTTAGATTATTTTTCAGTGTGTGGACATCTGCCACACTGGGTTAGATTATTTCTCAGTGCGAGGACACCTGCCACACTGGGATAGATTATTTCTCAGTGTGTGGACATCTGCCACACTGGGTTAGATTATTTCTCAACTATTTCTCAGTGTGTGGACACCTGCCACACTGTGTTAGATTATTTCTCAGTGTGTGGACATCTGCCACACTGTGTTAGATTATTTCTCAGTGTGTGGACATCTGCCACACTGGGTTAGATTATTTCTCAGCACGTGGACGTCTGCCACACTATGTTAGATTATTTCTCAGTGTGTGGACATCTGCCACACTGGGTTAGATTATTTCTCAGCACGTGGACGTCTGCCACACTATGTTAGATTATTTCTCAGTGTGTGGACATCTGCTACACTGTGTTAGATTATTTCTCAGTGTGTGGACATCTGCCACACTGGGTTAGATTATTTCTCAGCACGTGGACATCTGCCACACTGGGTTAGATTATTTCTCAGCACGTGGACATCTGCCACACTGGGTTAGATTATTTCTCAGCACGTGGAGTCTTTCATCTTAGAGACTCACCCATCTGTCATTAACTGTGTTCCTCTCTTAGTCCCCAGAAGGAGGGTTTGTCATCTTTGAAGGAGGTTCTCATGCCAGGTCTTGTTCTTCCCCTCAAAAGTCTTCTTATATTTTTTATAAAAATAGAATCATATATTATAATTATTTATTTGTGTGTGTGTGAAGGTACATGTCGTGGCTCTCTTATGAAGGTGAGGGACAGCCATAGGAGTCAGTACTCTGATTTCCCCATACTGGTCCCAGGGACTGAATTCAGGTACCCTGGTTGGTTGTCAAGCATCTTTGTCCACTGAGACATCTTACAGGTCTGCCCTCCTTAGAAATCTTATTGCGTCTGTATCTGCCTTGCTCTTCCAGACTGCCACGCATTTGCTGCCATTTGGTGTGCCACTTGGAGCCCTGCCCTTTCTTCTTTGCACCTCTAGAATGTTAGGATTCGAGGGAAAAGCTCTTGGCAGTGATTTAGTCTCATCCCTCACAGGTGTCATATGTTGCCTTTCTATGTCTTGTTTTTCCGAGCAAGCTGGTGCACTTTAGCAGGCAGAGGAGGAGCTTGCCCCACAGCAGCGAGGAAGCACTGTCTTGGATCCCTGGGATGCCCAGCCCGTCTTTAGCTGGTGATAGCAGATGCTTTCTCTATTGGAGTACCCTTGCCCTATGTGATTCTTTCTGAAACTTCCATGGAGTTGGTTGTGGTCACATGGCTTCTATTTCCCTTACCTCCTTTCCTGAGTTGTCTAGTGACTCCTTCCCCTCAGACAATGCCCAGCTGGTTTCAGTGCCCCCTCTGCTTTGTCATTTGTTTTGTTTTGTTGAGACAGGCTTTGGTGGTGTGAATAGAAATGGCCCCCATAGACGCATACATTTGAATGCTTACTTGGTTATTAGGGAGTGGTGCCACTTCACAGGGATTAGGAGGTGTGGCCTTGTTGGAGTAGGTGTGGCCTTGTTGGAGTAGGTGTGGCCCTGTTGACGGAAGTGTGTCACTGTGGATAAGTTTCAACCTTTCAAATACTCAAGCCAGGCCCAGTGTCTCTCTCTGCTTGTGGATCCAGCTGGAGAACTATCAATCTTCTCCAGCACCATGTCTCCCTGCATGTTGCCATTCCCCCTGCCATGACAGTGATGCAATAAACCTCTAAACTGTAAGCAAGCCCCAGTTAACTGCTCTCCTTTCTAAGAGTTGCCATGGTCATAGTGCACTGGCTAAGGCACAGGCCCTCACACAGCTGAAGCTGGTCTGGCACTTCCCAGATCCTGATTCTTAGGAGAGTTGCCTTCACCTGTAAGTTTTATTTCTCAGGTAGCTCGTTGGAGAGATATTCTATTGACAAGCTCATTCAGCTGTCTTAGTGTTCTGTTGCTGTGAAGAGACACCATGACCACAGCAGCTCTTAGAATGGGAAGCGTCTGACTGGGGGTCCGTCATCATCGTAGTGGGGAGCACAGCAGCACGTAGCAGACACGGCTAGAGCAGTAGCTGAGGATCCGTAGGCAGCAGGCGGAGAGTGATCCAAAGTCCTCCCCCTAGTGACACACTTCTTCAAGCAACAAGGCTTAACCCTTGTTAAACCCTTCTCAAATAATTCACTTCCTGTTGAATTAACCCTTATTCTTAATTATTCTTAACCCTTCTCAAATAATTCACTTCCTGTTGACTAAGCATTCAGATGTCTGAGCCTGTGAGGGCCATTCTTATTCAGACCACCAGAAGTGGCCTCTCATATTCCAGGCCAGGGCGAGGACACAGGAGAGAGTAGCCCATAGCCCATAGTTTAGAAGCAGAAAAACACACGATCAAACAACAACAAAAAGTTACATAACTTCTGTATGCATCAGTTTTCTCATCTGCAAAGTAGAAATAATTGTGTATTCTTCATGGAAATGTAAGAATTGGAGAATAGCAGTAAGCTGTGTTTGTTATTTGAGGAAAATGAGATTTCCCCTCATCTAAGGTTTGAAATACGGGCTTACATTTTGGATTATGCTTTGAACCTTAGGTTTGTAGGGAGTTGCCACCTTGTTCTAGCACTGCTCAAGTGTCTGAAGAGTTTAAAACTACCAAAAATCACCAAGGAAATTCCAAGCTGTACCATACAGTTTTAAAATACATTAATTTTTTTCAAGTAACTCAGGGACCTAATGTTTAAGAAGTGCTTCCCTGTCTCTAAAGACACTTGGATTCCCCGGTGGGAATCAGCTTTTATTCCTGTTAAGCTGGTGCTGAGCAGGTGGGAGCCGAGACAGGGGACACACAGCCACTGGCTGCAGTGGGAAGACCAGCATGCTGGTAGGGTGTGATGATACCCAACGGCGGTTCCATTGTAAGCCAGCTGCCACACCCCTGAGTGCATACACAGGCCAGTGCTGTGCAGTGAGACCGTGGTGGCCACACAATCAGGACAATGGACATGTTTGAACTGTGCCCTTTAACAGGGGGAATTTTATGACCAGTTCATTATATTTCAAAAAAGCTGTTTTGACCTTTTTGTTGTTGTTGTTTTCGAGACAGGGTTTCCCTGTAGCTTTGGAGACTGTCCTGGAACTTGTAGACCAGGCTGTTCTCAAACTCACCAAGATCCTCCTGCCTCTGCTTCCCTAGTGCTGGGATTAAAGGTGTGCGCCACCACCGCCCGGCTGAAAATATATTTAAATTAGCATGTAAAGTATTAGGTTTCATTCTGACATTTTCACATGTGCCCATCTTCCGCCCTCCTTGTGCTCTCCGACCCTGAAGCCTCCGCCACATTTGCTCTGTAGCCGGCTCCTTAACACCTTACTCCTGCCTCTTGTTTTGACATTGCCTTTTTTACTACAGCCAGTCTGGGTGCTTCCTGTTGGGGAAAGGAAGATTTTTTAGGTTGGAGCCTTGCTAGTCTGGCTACTAACCACCATGTCTTCCAAATGCCATGACTGGAAAATGTTCCTAACAGATAGCTCAGGTCTAAGGTGAAGAGGTGAGCTCAGAATTCCCATGGCATGGCAGAAGTGTGTTTTGTTTGGCTCAGCTCCACAGGCGCAGAGCTGGGATGGCAGGCATACTCTTCTGTCAGGGGCTGAGGTTGCTTAAAGAATGCTGCTTGCCTGCCATTCTCTCAGGCTAAGTGGTTAACAAAGCAGACACCATGTTCCCGGTGGTGCCTCTCCCTGTGCGCCTCCCTGGGGTGGGCTCAGGCTGGCTGTGCTGTTGAGTGCTCTCCTCCTGCCTCTCAGGCTCTCTGTGCTTTGGAGTTAGGATTGGACACTTTGTAAAGCAAGCTTTTCCGTTGACAACTCTCCTGGCCCCAGCCTGCTGGGCTGTCGGCACACATCACGATGTGTTGTGGGTAACAATGTCAACGAGAGGTGACCTGCCAGCTTTTATAGGAGAAATGGGAAGGGGACCAGAACCCCTGACGTTATGGGGAATGGCCAATCAAGGCAAGCCTGAAGACCGATTTCGGGGGCGTTGCTCTTCAGCATCTCCCTGCCATATGAAGTATGATGACATCTTTCTTGTGTTCCCTAATAAATAGACATCCTGGGTCCTTCTGCCTATGGGTGAAACATAGGAGGATTTTTTAGATAGGAATACCTGTGTGCTCACTTTTGGCTAGGCATTTGTGTGACAGATGCTTTGACACACTTTTCTTATTTGATTTTAATTATAGTTGTGTGGTTCAAACCTTGTACTCCCTTTTGGGGATGGGATAGGAAGATGTCACATAGTTTGTATGAATTTGGATGAAGGAGCTCAGACTTGAAACTAGGTCTTAGGACTTAAATCTGTGGCCCTCCTTGAAGTACTCAGGGTTGGTTCTGCTCTGTTGTGTGAGCTTTGAGTGACATCGGAGAGAGGGGAACTGGTGAGCCTTCCATGCGTGGTCTGGTGGAGGGGACCTGGTGAGCCTGCCATGCATGGTCTGGTGGAGGGGATGTGGGTGAGCCTGCTATGCCTGGTCTGGTGGAGGGGACCTGGTGGGACTGCCACACATGGTCTGGTGGAGGGGACCTGGTGGAACTGCCACGCGTGGTCTGGTGGAGGGGACCTGGTGGAACTGCCACGCGTGGTCTGGTGGAGGGGACCTGGTGGAACTGCCACACGTGGTCTGGTGGAGGAGACCTGGGTGAGCCTGCCATGCATGGTCTGGTGGAGGAGACCTGGGTGGGACTGCCATGAGTGATCTGGTAGAGGGAAGACTTGTCATAGATGCCTGCACCTGGTTGTTGAAATTCTCTTGTACATAACTATATGATGTAGAAAATACTCTAGAAAGCCAAGAGCTGGTGGAAGCTGGTGGAAGCTGGTGGAAAGAAAGAGCCTGCCACAGGATCCAGCAGCACCCACGCAGCTATGGTACCAGCCATCCTTCACTCAGTATTGTGTCAGTATGCCCGACAGGGTTAAGCATCGGAGTGCAGATCACATAGCTGCTTCCTAAGCTTTGAATTTTCGCATCAGTATAGTATGCCATAGGTTATGCTATCCGTTACTGAGACAGATAACTTTTATCTTATAACTTAATTTTGAACCATGATGTGTGGGAAAAAGCTTTAGAAATTAATTACTCCCTTTATTAAAAGGGAAAACTTGCACTGAAGAAGATGGCTGTACATGGTAATCCCAGCATTTGAAAGGTGGAGACAAGGAGGGTCAGGAGTTCAAGGTCACGTGGCAAGTTCTAGGCCAGCTCAGGATGTGTGAGACTCTGTCTCATGAAAATGAAAACAAGGAGCCAGAGCAATAAGAGCTCTGGCTTCACCTCCAGAGGAGCTGGTTCAATTCCTAGCACCCACATGGTGGCTTACAACCATCTGTAGCTCCGGTTCAAGGGGATTCATGGCGTCTTCTGGCCTCCTAAGGGTACCTGACACAGTCACAAACATGGTGGTGCACAGATACACATGCAGGCAAAATACCCATACACATAAAAATTAAACAGAAAACAAAAACTAGGCCAAAGCCAGAACCTAATGTACGATTTAAAAAGGAGAACCCTGAAAGACTAGTGAGAAATGTAGAGAGCCAGTGAAAAGAAGATGAAGCCTATTGATTCCACCACAGCAGATATTTTGGAGAACATTTATTGACCCATCTGTCTACTGACCTGTCTTCTACCTGTCTGTCATCTGTCTTTCCTATCTGTTTTTTTTAATGGCTTATTTTATTGTTTTATTTGTTTTGAGATAGGGTCTCACTATGTGGCTTTGGCTGTCCCAGAACTCACTCTGTAGGCCAGGCTACAGAGATCCACTTGCCTCTTCCACCTGAATGCTGAGATTAGAGGTATATGCCTCCACACCCAGTTTAAGTTATTATTCTTAGTTCTGTTTCTCTGTGTGGGTGTGTGCACCTGAGTGCAGTGCCTGCATGAACCAGAGGCATCCAATCCTCCTGCAGCTAGAGTTACAGGTAGCTTTAAGCTACCCGAAAGGTTTCTGTACCCAAATATTAAGCCCCTCTGCTGAATTAAATATCCAGGTTTAATGAGTAAAATGCTCCCGGGTGATTTTTAGGTCCCCAGAAAGGAGACAGAGAGAAAAGACTGCAAAACCACATGGCTGTTCCCTAGAAGGCAGTTTAAATACCCTGTAGGTATTGGTCTTGAGCAGCTTGAGGGAGGAGCCGCCTCTTGGTTGGCTTTTTTGAAAGGGGGCAGAGCCTGGAGAGAGGGAGGAGGGGGTGAGGTGGACCTTCCACCCTAACATCCCAGGCTCCTTGGGTTCAAGTCTGGCTACTTCCTGCAGGCATGGGACAGCGTGGGGATAGAAGTTGGGGAGCTCATGCTTACTTAGCGGGAGTTTGGGGTGAAGAAGCATTCAGTTAGCGTCACCCTGGAGACCTGGAATCTGTTTCTTGAGGAAGCAGAGAAGGCAGGTTGCTGGGAGAGAAAACAGATTATTAACATGGGTGCTATGAACAGGGCTAGCTATGGGAAGAGTGAAGACTGCCCGAAAGAATTGTACAGAAGAGGCAAGGGTGAATGAGCAAGACACAGGAGCAGGTTTGCCCTTTACTGGAACATCTTGGAAAACCAGGTCCCAGTTGCGGGATACGTGTCTGCTTGAGCCTGGAGAGGTGGTACCAGCACTGATGTCCCAGGAGCTTGGGAAGATGGCATGCCAAATTGAGAGAGTCACATCTGCTGTTTCCCTGGAGGTGGGGAATGCCTCTATTCATCCTGTAAAGCTATCAGCAAGAGTTAAAAGATAATGAAGCTTTTTATGAGTGTGCATGTGGGTGAAGTCAGTCTGCCAGTCCTTGCCCGGTTGGTGTCCTCCAAGCTGGTACGGGGGTTGGTGTATCTGGAGGACCCCCTGTGGGTTGGCCTTGGCACTCTCTCGCAGGAGGAATGGACCTGTCTAGATACTGATACATAAGACCAGATTTCTTGATATAGTAGCAAATCTCATTCCCCAGGAACATGCAGGTACCTGCAAAACAGCTCTAACAGATTTACATCTTGTCATAGCAAAAGGCTATGTCTTTGGGTTAAAAGGCGTGAACATTTTTCCTAGGGCCTGGCTTTAGCCTGATGAAACACAACTTTAAGTCTATGCTTAGAAGACAGCCGGAGGAAATTTACTGAACAAAAGATGTAGAACAAGCAAAGGAGGGGGAGGGAAGGATGTTGAGGCACAGGGGAGGAGCAACAGAGTTGAGCACACCTTCAGGCTTCCATACCCTCTCAGATGCTAACTTGTTTCAGAGGGGGAGGAGTTGGCATTTCAGTTGAGTTTGTTATATGTGGCTGGAGACAATACAGTCATGCTGAAAAAGCCTGTATGCAGTCCCAAAGATTGGGCCAGTAAAGTCCACAGAAACTTAAGGACTCCTGAATACTGTAGTCAGTGTGTTATCAGTTTATTAAAACTGCATTTATTGGTGTTAAACTCTGAACCTCCTAAGTTACATCTGAAACCTGTTTATTTTGTACTATGAAGCCTGTGAACGAGGCAAACCTGCCTGCATTTTTAACAGGAAACTTAACTAATGAACTAATGAGCTACAGGGTGGTTGTAATATTGGGGTGTGTGGGGGGGAGATGTTAAACTGGTAAATCAGTTTTTGCATGACTTAGTTTGTCAAATAAGCTACAGCTTACTAATGTTAGGCATATGTACCAAGGTATACATTTTTAAATTGGTCTTTGTTAGCCTGAATCGACCTTAGATAAGGAGAGACCCTTTGTCAGACTGTTTAGGTATCATAAAATGGGGATATCTCTGTCACTAATGTTCAGCTGTGGTCCTGAGACATAGAGCATAATCATAATCTGTGGAAGGCAAAACCAAGGCTTCACATTGTAAACAGTTTGCCTCCGTAAACCAGCATTGCTTTAAATCCTGTCTTTCATAGACCTTGTTTTTAGGACAGGACAGGAATTATACAGTATTAGATCCTAATCTAAAATATATCAGAGAGCTAATGTCTTCTTGGTGGGACGACTCCACGTGGTCACCTTCATTAAAGGTGGTGGTGTAGGTGTAATTAAAGAGATCCTCAAGAGCCCATAATAAAGGGTAACAACTATTTATTTGTTTGGGGAAAAAACTCACAGTAAGGATAGAGAACTATGGTCCTCTGTGGGTACTGGAGGCTGTGAACCGAACTCTGACCACCAACCAAGAAAGAGAGAGCATGAACACTGCTCTTATGGTACCTCAGACCACACCCTAATGGGCTGACACCCAAAAGGCTGTTGGCTGAATTAACTCCCACAACTTCTCCCTGTTGTCTAAACCTAATATAGAACTATATACCATAAGAACAAATATCAAGTATTGTCCAGAAATAAGAAAAGGCAAAAACACATAAAAAATAGAACTGCAACCAACATGAACAATGCCAAGCAAGAAACACATGCTTAACGTCCAGTATGAGACTCTTAATCTCAGGGTCATGGGTTCGAGCCCCATGTTGGGCACCACTATGTAAATGGTGACTGTGCTTTCTTTTCCCAACTTTCCAGACCTGAATAATCACACAGAAACTATATTAATTGCAACACTGTTTGGCCAATGACTCAGGCATATTCCGAGCTAGCTCTTACATCTTAAATTAACCCATTTCTAGTAATCTGTGTATTGCCACAAGGCTGTGGCTTACCAGAGCGCTATGTTCCTCATTTAGTGGCTACATGGTATCTCCTTGACTCTGCCTACACTCTCTATCTCTGGTTGAACTTACCACCTGGCTTTACTCAGCTAAGAGACTGGCAAAAACAGCTTTATCCATCAACACATATACTACATCATGACAGTAAAGTCATATGACCTCCCTCTTCTTTGTCCTGCCTGTTTGTACGTAGTGGCTGCTGCCCACGTGTTGTTTTTCAGAGCAGTTACAATCTGGAGTTACTAACTCTAAGTTAACTTTTGTTACAGATTCTAGCCATGCCAAATACCTTAGTTGTTTTTGTTTAATAAGGTAGAATAGCATAAAATAACTTTTTGTCATATCAGATTCAGTGAAGCTCAGGCCACATTCTGAGCCCAGGCAGCTAGTTGTAATAACAGCTGACACACGGAACATGCAAACTCAGACATCCAGGACCAGTGAGAAACAAGCATGCAGTAGCCACATCACTCCTCAGTCTGAAATGGATGCCAGGAGTTGAACTCAGGTCCTCTGCAAGGGTGCGCCCATGGCTCCAGCCCCGTATCTCTGGTTCTGTTTTGTTGTTTTTGTTTTTCAGATGCAGAGTCTTTCTGTGTGGCTCAAACTCATGGTTCTCCTGTCTTAGCATTCTGAAAGCTGGAATTAGAGTGTTCCAAACACTGAACTTTCTTTTGTTAATTTTTCCAAAAGTGAGTTTATTCTCTGCCACTCTATTTATTTGTTTGATTGCTTTTATTTTGCAATACTTGTAATCAAATGCATGCCAGGGAAGCATTCTGCAACTGTGTTATACCCATATCTACCTGCTGGTTTTTATGTGACTTTGGAGACTTTCTGTCTGTCTTAGCATGGTTGAAGAAATGGAAGCCCAGCTCAGTGAATGACTTGTTCACAGCACACAGTGGCTGGCCCGAGATGGGAAAGGCTGTACACTCACCCAGCCCAAGGGGTTCTTTGCTTGTCAGAGGCCAGACCAGGCAAGTGATGGCTTGAGACTAGTCAGTTCAGTGCACCAGGCTTCACGGGGTATTTGGCACAATGTCTGACACTGGATACACACCTTGGTAGAACAGAAGGAAAGAAAGAAACTGACTGTATCACCTGAGACCTCTTTCACACCTTCCCTGTCTGCAGGACAAGCTGTCCAGCAGTTAGCTCCCCCTGACCCAAGACAGGGTTTCCTCTGTGTAGCCCTGGCTGTCCTAGAGCAGGAAGGAAATTTTCAATACCAGTTTGTTTGACTTCTCTATGCCCCATCAAACTGTAGGGTCTTACCATTAGTCCTGGGAGGCAGCTAAGAGCATGGCCATAACCTGTGTTATTTGGAGGCCTCTGGCCAGCAGTTAATGCTTAACAGCTGCCTTGCGTTCTGTACCAGGTCTGTACTCTCAAATCCTCAGGGCAGGCAGGATACGAGTTGACATGCGTACTGGAGAGCCTCCAGTGTTACGTTGTCTTCTCATCAGCTGTAGACAGACTAGACCTGCACCAACCATTCCAGTGCCAATGCTCTTTTTGAATTTCATAAGTATGTCACAAAGTCCCAGAAAGTCTAGACAGATAGATGTGGTAGCTGTTGGGAATACCATGGTTTTATACATGGTTAATAGGGAGCAAACCCAAGAGTTAATCCATTGTATTTTAGGGGTATTGATTTATCTCCACAAAACTCTGAAGTGATATTTGTTTGTTTGTTTGTTTGTTTGTTTTTGGGACAGGGTTTCTCTATGTAACTTTGGAACCTGTCCTGGAACTCACTATGTAGACCAGGCTGGTCTGTAACTCACAGAGATCCACCTGCCTCTGCCTCCCAAGTGCTGGAATTAAAGGCATTATGCCACCAATGCCCACTGAAGTGACATTTTATACTTGCAAATGTGTATGCCCTTTGCCCTGGTACAGTAGCCTCCCCCTATTTGTGGGGATACATCTCAAGACCCCCAGGGTATAACCTGAAGCCACAGATAGTACCAAACCTCATATACTACATTGTTTCCTATCCATACATACCTCATGTAAAGTTGAACAAATTAAACTATTGTTAGTTAGCAGCAGGAAGTAATAACAACAATAATATACAGAACAATTATAAAAATATACTTCAATAAAATTGCCAGCATCACTATACTTTTGCTTTGGAGCCAGTATTCTGTAAATAATAGCAACTTGAATGTAAGGTTGGAAATGCTGTGACCGTGAATCTCCTAACTGAGACAGTTACCAACAGGCGTGTAGATGGGAGGGTGGTGTAGACATGCTGGGGTGGGGAGTGGTTTGTGGCCCCGGCAGAAGAACTCACGAGTTCATTGAGCTTCTCAGAGTAGTCTACTTTTTAAAACTTATAAATTATATGAATAAGAAAAAAGAAAACATATGGATACTCTCAGCAAACTACCAAGAGAAAACCCCCAAGTATAGACACCAAGTCAAATGTACCATGTCAGCTTTCTTTGTATAAACAAAAACAAAAACAGACCCATAATCTGTATTTATATTGAATTACATGCACAGAAATAAACCTTAATAATAAACATGATTGTCTGTGGCAAGAAGTGAGAACTGGGCAGACAGGGAGGGGGACACTCTGCTGTATTTATTTTTATAGTTTTTGTTTGGTTCAAAACCATGATTTATTACCACCTTAAGATACATTTGGAAAAGTAGAGGGCAGGGTCAATATATCTCTTAAGTGTTGAGAAAATGGGTGCCTTTGTTTGGACAGAGCTAAAAGTTGTGTATAAGGATTTTCAACTAGAAAGATTTGTTTACTCACTAGAAATCTGTATTTTATAGAAGATGCGAGTGGAAGCAATGAGGTGTGTCCATTACAGGGCGGAGGACAGTGTCCCAGCCATTGTAGCCATTTGAGCTAAGGCTTGTGACCTCTAAGACCAGTGGAGGGGGCTGCTCCTCACCAGTGATTTCACAGTAGTCTGTGTGTCTGTCCAAGGACAGCCACAAGCACTCCATGAATAAGAGTTCTTCAGATACGGAATCACCGTGTCCTGAGTCCTAATGTCACAAAGAGCAGGGATAGATGTTTCACAGCCTGGAATGCAGCAGGGCCACCCAGCATTTTGGTGGTAGCAATACAATAAGGTGATCATACATTCTTTGTGTGGGGGTGTAAGTGTATGGGGTGGGGTTGCTGGGCCTCATAAGGACCAGGCGTGAGGCTAGCTTGAGTTTGGAGACCTGTCTCTGGCCGTGACTTCCGCATATGAGTGACTCTGGGCAGTCTGACCTAAACCCGTCTCTGCCCAGCCACTGCTAACGTGGCAGAATATTATTGGTCCTTATTCCTTACTGCGCCTCAACCCATTTCAAGATTCCTACCCCCTACCTCAGCCCTATATAAGTTCTTGCCTGAAGCAATAAAACAAGATCCTGCTTCGACAGATTCCCGACTCAGTGTGTGAGTCTCCTCAGGGGCTCTTCCCCTACTGTTTCTGCCAGAGACTCCGGCACAGGGTGAGTGTGAATATGCATGTGGAGCCCAAGGGTCGATCTTTAGGGTTGTTCTTCTGATTTTTTTTTTTAAATTTCTTACTGAAGCAGATCTCAACCTGTGGGTCATAACCCTTTTACAAGGGTTGCTTAAGACCTTCCTGAATATCAGATATTTATATTATAATTCATAACAGTAGCAAAATTACATTTGTAAAGTAGCAACAAACAATTATGGTTGGGGGTCACCACAACATGAGGAACTAAATTAAAGGGTTGCAGTGTTAGGAAGGCTTTGAACCACTGTCTTACTGTGATCTGAAGTTCTCCAGCTTGGCTCATCTGGTTGGCCAGTGAGCCCCAAGGGCCCTCTTATTTCCGCCTCCCCAGCAGTAAGATTACAAGTGAACTACCTACCACATTCCACTTTTGGGTCCTACTAAGGACTTTCTTGTCAGACTTTCTTTTAGGGACTTCAGCTCTCAAATAATGACACAGAGATTTATTGTAGCTGGAAGTCTTTTCTCTGTCCCATCTGGGCCTGATGGACTGATCTCTCACCCGCCTGCCCGTCCCCACAGCCACTTATGGAATAACCATTCAGACCGTTAGTATTACTTATAAATGCATGGCTGAATGCTCAGGTTTCTCACTGCCTAACAATCCGCATCACCACATGCTCTGTGGCTTACCGGTGATGCTCAGGCTTTTACTCCTCTGGTGGCTGCTAGTGTCTTCTCAACTCTGCCTTCTTTCTCCCTGTCTTTCTGCTTGAATTTCTTACCTGTATTCTACCTTGCTATAGGCCAAAGGATCTTCTTTATTAACCAATGATAATAAAACATTTTCATAGCATACAGAGGGGTATCCCATGTCAACTTCTTATTAATTTTTTTAAAATTGATATCTATACTCCACATTTTTTTATTTTTTGTGTGCCTTTTTATTATTGATTTTTATCAAGCTATGCATTTTTCTCTGCTCCCATCCTTTCAGCCATTTTAAATTCCTCTGTTGAGAGTTCTCTGTTTAGGTCTGTACTCCATTTTTTTATTGGATTATTTGTTCTTTTGATGACCAATTTCTTGAGTTCTTTGTATATTTTGGAGATCAGACCTCTGTCTGATGTGGGATTAGTGAAGATCTTTTTTCATTCCGTAGGCTGCCATTTTGTCTTGTTGACTGTGTCCTTTGCTT
The DNA here is from genome assembly GCF_982192425.1 of Myodes glareolus. NCBI lineage: Eukaryota > Metazoa > Chordata > Mammalia > Rodentia > Cricetidae > Myodes > Myodes glareolus. Next base: position 74,913,015 of record NC_142038.1, read on the forward strand.
TACAGAAGCTTTTCAGTTTCAGGAGGTCCCATTTATTAATTGATTCTCTCTGTCTGTGATACTGGGGATATATTTAGGAAGTGGTCTCCTGTGCCAATGCGTTCAAGTGTACTTCACACTTTCTCTTCTATGCGGTTTAGTGTAGCTGGCTTTATGTTGAGGTGTTTGATCCATTTGAACTTGTGTAACTGGAAGGCTGCTTGTTTGTTCTGACTGTCCAGAACTGAAATAATCACACAGAAACCATATTCATTAAAACACTGCTTGATTCATTAGCTCTATCTTCTTATTGGCTAACTCTTATATTTATTTAACTTATTTCTATTAATCTGTGTATCACCACGTGGCAGTGGCTTACCAGCTAAAGTTCCAGCATGTCTGATTCTGGTGATGTCTCCATAGCATTTCTGACTTCACCCTTCTTTCTCCCAGCATTCAGTTCCGTCTTCCCCACCTACCTAAGTTCTTTCCTATCAACAGGCCAAGGCAGTTTCTTTATTCATTAATGCTAATCACCGCACAGAGAGGGGACTCCCACATTACCTCCCCTTTTCTGTTTAAATAAAAAGGAAGGCTTTCACTTTAACATAGTAAAATTACTTATAACAAAACAGTTATCAACCAAAAATTACAGATACAATATTTGTATCTACTTTATCTTTTGTCATAACTGAGGAAAACTATAACTATAAATTCTTCAACTCTATCAAAGATTCCAGAAAGATAAAATATTTCCCAAGTAAACAGGAAGTGCTTTGTAAGCAACTTCCAAAACTCTAGAATTGACAGAGACATCTCACTGTCTGGACAGTCACCCAAATTCTTCTGTACCATTGGGGCATCCATCTTCAGCCTACAGGCTCATAGTATCTGCCAGACTTTTTCATGAAGTAGGAAATTTCAAAGACAGTTCAGTCACTTTCTTCTGTATCCTGCAGTATGTCTTGTAGACTCTTTCATGAAGCAGAAACCCGAAGGATCATCTCACCTTTAGGCAAGTTCAGCAGTCATTTCTCTGCAGGTCCTGCATATTCAGTGAAGCAGTCCAGGCAAGAGCAGTTTCTTGCTGAGATGGCTAGCAAACTCCGTAAGGAGCCTCTCTGATGCCTCTCTCAGTGGGCATGCTTCTCTGGGATATCTTACTAGGACAAAAGCTAGTGACTTGCCCCACTGCCTTCAGTTTTCACTTGGTGTTGATGGTAGCTGCTGGATACCCCACGCTCAGCATCTTTGTTAACACCCAGTGGCTTAGCATTTGCTGAGCTTATGCCACGCCATTCCTTCTACAGAAAATGCCCTTCCCACCTTTCCATACCTGGTACTCTTGCTTGTCTTTCAGACTTCATGCAGGTTCCTGTCTGCAGTAGGCTTGTTCTGTGACACTCAAGAGTGTGCCCATATCTAGACCTTTACCATGTGATGCTGAGCCTGCTTCCTCATTGATGTGCAGTGCTGACTAATCAGTGTGGGCTTCTGTGAGGAGTCTGGCCTTTCTTGTTTCCTCTCTAGGTCCTAGTCTGATCTTTTTAAGAGCAACTGAACTTCATCCCAGCAGAAACTCAAAGCCCTTTGCATTTGCCAGTTGCAATTCAGAGAAAGATATCTTTGAAATATTCTTTTATTTTTAAACTTTACTAAAACAAGTCTTTTCAGCAGAGTATAAAAGGGTGTTTTAGTCATAACAGAATGCCGTAGACTGAACGACTTCAACCACTGAAATTTGTTTTCTTTGTGTATCTGTGTGCATGTGTGCATGTGTGTGTGTTATTTGTGTGTACATGCAAATGTGTGCATAGGTGCATGTATCCATATGAAGGTGGGGGTCAAAGGAGTGTCATATGTCAGGGACTTCTCAGGTTTTGTTTGTGAAGGGCTTCTCATTGGCGTGATCGGTCAGTGAGCTGCAGGGTCTACCTGCCTCTCCCTCCCACCTCACCATCCCTGGGATGAGAAGTTGTAACATGAGGGGGCAGGCTTGTTGGGGTTACTGTCCCTCCCAGTACCCCAACAGCCAGCAAGCAACAAAGAAAATAACACAGAGTCTACATCAGGTTATAAACTGATTGGCTCATTAGGTCAGGCTTCTTGTTAACTCTTATAACTTATATTAACCCATTATTCTCATCTATGTTAGCCATATGGCTCCGTACCTTTTTCAGCTGGGCAGGTTACATGCTGTCTCTTCGGTGGTCTGCACAGGAATGGCTGAGGAATCTTTCTCCTCCCTAGCCTTATCCTATTCTCATTACTCCGCCTCTGCTTCCTGTCTGGTTGACCCGCCTATACTTCCTGCCTGGCCAATCAGCGTTTTATTAAAATACATGATTGACAGAATACAGATAATTCTCCCGCACCAAGAAGTGTCCACTGTGCTGGCTTCTTACATGAGTTCTGAGGTTCAAACTCAGATCCTCATGTGTTCAAAACAAACTCTTCAATGACTGACCCATCTTCCTATCCCAGAAGTTTATTTTATGACAATTCTTGCGATTCAGGTATCAGCAGGATAGTGTCTAGGAGGGGCCTGCAGATGAATATCTCATACTGCATGTTCATGTGACTTCCCCTTTGGGGCCAGTGGGAAGAGAGCAACACAGACGGAAAGAACAACATAGGAGCACATGCTTTGGTATTTTGTTACTTTTGGTTTGGTACTGGGGATAAACTTAGGGCCTTGAGCACATTAAGCACACACTACCACTAAGCTATACTCTCAATCTTGGTTTCTTCCTATGACTAACTAATCCCATTGTGACAGCCCCACCTCCAAAGGCATCAGTGGAGGTGTCATAGGGGTTCACAGGTGACATGCTTACATTTCACAGTGAGACCTGGAGTTGGGTGGTGAGAAGTAAAAGGTGTTTGTCAGTCCCTCAGGTGGAATTCTGCTGATGACTGAGACCTGCTGTGTGCTTTCATGTGGAGAACTCTGTGTGATCATGGAGTGCTGTATGCTGTGTGCTTTCATGTGGAGTGTTCTGTGTGATCATGGAGTGCTGTATGCTGTGTGCTTTTATGTGGAATGTTCTGTGTGATCATGGAGTGTTGTATGCTGTGTGCTTTCATGTGGAATGTTCTGTGTGATCATGGAGTGCTCTATGCTGTGTGCTTTCTTATGGAATGTTCTATGTAATCATGGAGTGCTGTCTACTGTGTGCTTTCATGTGGAGAACTCTGTATGATCATGGAGTGCTGTATACTGTGTGCTTTCATGTGGAGAACTCTGTATGATCACGGAGTGCTGTATACTGTGTGCTTTCATGTGGAGAGTTCTTGTGTGATCATGGAGTGCTGTATGCTGTGTGCTTTCATGTGGAATGTTCTGTGTGATCATGGAGTGCTGTATACTGTGTGCTTTCATGTGGAGAACTCTGTATGATCATGGAGTGCTGTATACTGTGTGCTTTCATGTGGAGAGTTCTTGTGTGATCATGGAGTGCTGTATGCTGTGTGCTTTCATGTGGAATGTTCTGTGTGATCATGGAGTGCTGTATACTGTGTGCTTTCATGTGGAGAACTCTGTATGATCATGGAGTGCTGTATACTGTGTGTTTTCATGTGGAGAACTCTGTGTGATCATGGAGTGCTGTATGCTGTGTGCTTTCATGTGGAGAACTCTGTGTGATCATGGAGTGCTGTATGCTGTGTGCTTTCATGTGGAGAGTTCTTGTGTGATCATGGAGTGCTGTCTGTTGTCAGGCAGGGGATCACTGCATCTCCCAGCTGACACTTCCTCAGGAATTTCTGACTAAAGAAAGGAGGTGGGTGAAAGCCAGCAAAGTAAGCCCTTGGTTTCAGTCACCCCACATCTGTGAAGGATTTTAACTGATCAGTGTTGTGACGTCAGAGACTGTTTTCCTGGCTCTGATGATCCAATGAAGTCAGCTGATTAGCACACACACTGCTTAGGGGGACCAGACCATGTTGGAGTAGAGTATGGCATGTATATGGCAAGGGACCATGGAAACCCAGAGAAGAAACAATATATGCATGGGGTCAAGTTCAGGAAAGATTTCCTAGGGATGGACTCTTGGGAGGTGGGCAGGGATTGCGTAGGGAGGGCTTTGAGATGGCTCTAGCAGGGAAACAAACTGAGGAAAGGGTGATGCTCAGAAACTGTCTGGGGAACTAGCGGAGAGGGATGTCTGGGGCAGAAGCAGGCAGTGGTATATATTACTTTTCTTCTTCAGAGTCGTGACAGCTGGGCATAGTACACGCAACTTTAACCTCAGCACTTGGGAGGCAGAAGCAGGCTGACCTCTGGGGGTTCACAGCCAGCCTTATCTACACAGTGAGTTCCAGTACAGCCTGTTACATAGTAAGATCTTGTCTCAAAAACAACAGCCAAAGGAGTCATGTGTATCTTAAGTAACAACAGACAGGGATTCTGAATCTTCAATTTTCCCCCCAATTATCTCACTGACTGGCGAGTTCCCCACTGATCTTCCCTAACCCCACCCCACCTTAGGTTTGAAATGAATGTTTGAAAAACAAACTTGATCCATTTTAAATAGTAAAATTTGTTTAAATAACACAAAAGTTATGATACCCATTGACAAAGCCAAGAAGATCAAAGCCTGACGCTGCTTGTTGCAGTGAGTCCTGCTGCTGCTGGCTTGGGCTGCGCCTGTGCTGGGACATGGGACATGTGCAGCTGACAAGGCTCTTTCTTTGGGAAAAACCCGTGTCTCTAAAGCTGCTTTTTAAAGGCAGGAACAGCCATTCGCATTAATGACCGTTTCTTACATCTTCTAGATGGCAAATTCTGAGAGCAGCTGGAAGCCTTCTGCAAGGGGCAGCTTCTGCCACTTCAGGAGCTCTTAAAGGAGTGCAGATGCTTTTACTGACGCCTTTGAAGGACAGAATGTAGTTCTTTTTAGGTGCTTTCTTGTAACTTTGGCAATATTATTGCATGAAAGGTGGTTGGAGGTGTTGAAAAGGTTGAAAGATGGTTACTTCAGTAGGGTGCTTAACCTCTGGACTCCCTCAGCTCAGGAATATTGGAAGCTCAGTTCTAATCACGACTGTGTGTGAATGGCACAGGAACTGCCTGCTGCTCAGGTGAAAGGTTTGCTTCATGTAGCTGGAGACCAACCAGCTATTCAGTAAGGAACATGTGGCAGCTTACCTATCCCTGACATGAGACCTGTGCTTTCCTAAAGTCCAGGGCAAGGAAAGAGCGGAGACAGTGAAATCTGGGAGATCCACTGAGGGATAAGAGTTTCATTATTTCTGAAAATAGCAGGTAGGATATAGGGTCAGAAATCCAGGGTTCTCTAGAGTAACAGATCACACAGAATGACACTCTGTATATAGAAGGAGGATTTATTTGAATGACTCACAGGCTGTGGTCCAGCTAATCCAACAATGGCTGCCTATGAACAAAAAGTCCAAGAATCCAGAAGTTGCTCAGTCCACAAAGCTGGATGTCTCAGGGGGTGTTCAGTAGACGCTGAGTCCTGAAGATGTAGGCTCTCACGTCAGTGAAGGAGTGCGCTTCCTAACAAGGCGATGTCAAGCACACAAAGAGCAAGCTTCCCCTCTTCCGTGTCCTTATATAGGCTTTGAGCCGAGGGTGTGGCCCAGATCAAAGGTGTGATTAAAGGCATGTGTCTTCCCTACATCTCAAGATCAAGTTTAGAAGTGGAGCTTCCTACTTCAAGTTAAGCAAAATAAATAAATAAATAAATATCCCTTATTGGTGTACCATCCATTTTTGGATTTTAGTTCATTTCAGATGTAGTCAAGTTGACAACCACATAGTAGTCATAATTAGAGCTCAGACTGAGGCCCTTCTAGAAGTTCAGTCCCAGGACTCTGGTTAATGGTTGTAGTCCAGAGGCCAAGGACTGGCCAGAGCCAAGCAGGCTGGGAAGCATCTCCTCTGGGTTGAAGAACAGAGAAAGTGAGGCAGCTCTAGAGTCACTGTGAAGGCTGCATCCCATTCTATGGACCAGGTAGCCTGGGGGTGGGTACAGTGTAAGATGGAGCATGAGGAACACCCCCATGTTCTCAGCCTCAGTGCTAGCTCCCCAGGTCACTAGCTCTGTAGTTTGACTGTCCCCTCCAAATGCATGATGAAATTTAATGCCATTGCAGCGATATAAAGGATAACGGGTTCACAAGTTTCCCTCATAGATGATAGATGCTGTTCTGGAAGCAGGTTGGTTATCATGGGCTCTTGAGAGAAAGGTTGAGTTTGATTCAGTTTCTTCTCCCTGTCTTGATTGCCCTTATGTCATATCATGGCATAGCATGGAGGCCACCCCCTAACCTCCAGGCCCACTGTGAACCAAACAGGTCTCTGCACTGGGTTTTGTGTTCATTTTGCAAGTGTGTGTGTGTGTGTGTGTGTGTGTGTGTGTGTGTGTGTGAGAGAGAGAGAGAGAGAGAGAGAGAGAGAGAGAGAGAGAGGTGTACATGCATGCTTATGTGCACGTGTATACATGAGGTAGTCAGAGGCTGATATTGTCTTCCTCATTCATTCCCACTTTTTTGCTCAGTCATGGTCTCTTGCTGAACCGTGAGCTTACCAATTCTGGCTTGCTTAGTTGACTAGCCAGTCTGCCCCAAGGATGCCCATCTTTACCCACCAGATACTAGGATTAAAGGTGGTCATCACGCTTTCCTGGCTTTCCATGGGTTATGCGGATCTGAACTCCGGTCTCGCACAGAAGGTGCTTTATCCACTAACCCTGGCCTTAGTTTTAGATTTTTATGGCAGGTTATGAGGAACTAATGAGAGAGCTCAGTGGGTGTCTTAATTTCATTTCATGTTGCTGTGATAGAATACTCTGACAACAGCCACTTGGAGGAAAAGGGTTTATAAACCATGGGTGTCTTGAGATAGCCAGCCACATTGTGTCCACACTCAAGAACAGGAAAGGATGAGTGCGTGCCTACTTGTGTTCGTTTCCACTCCTTGCCCAGAGAATGGTGCCCCCAACAGTGGGCAGGTTTTTCCCACCTTAGTTAACATAATACCCCATAGACATGCCCACAGGCTAACCTAACCTAGGCATTGTATCAAGTAATAGTTAAAACTAATTATCATAACTGGTAAAGGGACTTGCTTCTGCAATGTGGTGGTGCACACCTTTAATCCCAGCACTCAGGAGGCAGAAGCAGGTGGATCTCTGTGAGTTCAAGGCCAGTCTGGTCTATAGTGTGAGTTCCAGTATAGGCATGGAAACAGAGAAACCCTGTTTCTTTAAAAAAATGCTTGCCTCTGAAAAGGCTGATAACTTGAATTAATTCCCAAAACCTACGTGGTGGAAGAAGAGAGTCAACTCCTGCAACTTGTCCTCTGACCTCCACAAGTGCACTGTGGCACATGTTTACCCACCCTGAAAATAGAAAGACAGACAGATAGATAGATAGATAGATAGATAGATAGATAGATAGATAGGTAGATAGATAGATATCAAACCACCTACCATGTGCTAAGATTAAGATTGCAGGCATGTGCCACCATATCCATCTTAATTTTTGTTCTTTGTAAATTACACATTCTATTATAGCAGAAAAAAATTAAGACATTCAAGATGCCCCTGGTACAAGCAGGCATCAGAATCAATGCCTTCCCACAACTGGTACTTGGCAAACAGTAGGAGAGGGGCAAGAAAATGTGTGCTTGCTGTCTGTTAGCATGACTGCTCTGTGGTTGGTTGGCACTGGGGAGTTGGGAACTAAATTCTCTGTTCTCTCTCTGATAAACATAGATTTATTGTCTTAGCCTTTCTTTTTCTTTCCATTGTTCATGTATATGCGTGCCTGAACATGTAGAGGGCCAAGGGCAACATTGGGAAATCATCCTCTATTCCATTTTCCACTCATTCACGGAGGCAAGGTCTCTCAGTCAACCTCAAGGCTGATTGTGCCAGCCAGCTTGTTCTGGGGATCCTGTGTCACCGTTTGTATGGAAGTACAGGCAGGATGATATGTTCACCTGACAATTACGTGGGTTCTGGGGTTCTGAGCTCAGGTCCTCACACTTGCACAGTAAACGCTTTGACTGCTGAACCATGCATTCTGTAACTTAACCATTCTCGAGTGATGTCCTAGTTACTGTTGTTGCTGTGAAGAGACTCTAGGGCCAAGGCAGCTCATATATTAAAAATAAAGCATTTAAGTGGGACTTTCTTACAGTGTCAGGAAGTTAGTCCATTACCATCATGGCGGGGAACATGGCAGCACCCATGGCATGGTAGCAGTGGCTGAGAGCTACAACCTGGTATGCAGGCTGAGAGAGAGATTCGGGACTTGACATGGACTTTTGAACTCTCATACCCCCAGTGACACACTTCCTTTAACAAGATCACAACTCCTAATCCTTCTAATCCTTTCAAATAGTGCTACTCTCTGGTAATCAAGTATTCAAATATATGAGCCTATGGAGCCATTGTTGTTAAAACCACCATGAATGACTAGGCCAGTAGCATTAAATAGATTTATACTATTGTGTGACCATCCCTACTGTCTTTCTCAATAATTTTTCTTTTTTCCAAACTAAAATTCTGTAGCCATTCAACAATAACTCTCCCTTCTGGGCTCCTCTAGGCCACGGAAACTATCATTCTCCTTTCTGCCTTCATGAGTTTTATGGCAGAGAACGTTAAGTGGCTTCTGATTTCACTTGGCCTAATATCCACGTTGAAATATGCATCACATTTTCTCGTTTTCAAAGCTGAGTGATACTCTATTGTGAGTTACTTTCTTTACCTGGTCATCATCTCTCAACAGACATTTTGGTTGCTCCTAACTCTGCCTTTTGTGAATGATGTCACTGTAAACATCATGTGTGGAAATAAGAGAGTTGCTTTCCATAAACTCTTGTGTGTGCATATGTGTATGTAGATGCTGACATGTGTTGTGTGCTTGTGGATATGGGTATGTAGGACTGAGAACAACCTCAGGTGTCATTTTTCAAGTGCTTTTCTACTATTTGTTTGAGACATGGTTTCTTATTGACCTGGAACTCACCAAGTAGGCCAAGCAGGCTGGTGTGTGAGCTCTAGGGATCTGCCTGTGTTTGCCTATCTTGAGACCACTGGGTTTACAAGCATCTACCACCATGCCAACTTTTTACATGGATTCTGTGGACTTAAGTAAGGTCCACATGCTTGTGAGGCAAGCGTTTTATCAGTTTAGCTGTCTCCCCAGCCTTCCAGTGGTTTCTTAAAGCCACGTGTGACTTGTGTGAGCCTTTCTTGAGTTCCTGGCTATGAGAGGTTGAACTAGGAGACAAGGCTTTGGTTTTACTCTCACTGTCACAAGCCTCAAAGTCCCTGGGGCAAGTCACAGGCTACCTTTGAGTTACAGTCCCTCCACCCATCAAGGGAGATGCTTCTGTTGCTTAGGTATTGCCCTTAGTGACTACACATGAGCTGTTTTATATTCTGGCCTAGAGTGTTCAGCTCTTTTTACTTTTACTTCTTCATAGGTAGGATTAGGAGTGTGCAGCCCTTGTGTACAGAAATATATCACATTGAGCAGACATGAATTTGACCCTCAGCCATGGAGAGGTCAGCCTTTGGGAACTGTTCACTGGTCATGCAGGCTGAACTACCTGGCTGCCAGCATCCACCTTTCTGAGAGGTTGCCCTGCTAGGATTAGTGATGGAAGGAAAAGAAGGTGCGAAAACCAAGCCCTGATGGTTCTTATGGAGTAGATGGAGAAGCAGCCTGCTCAGCTCCACAGTAGCCTGCCAGACAAGCATGCCACTGCAGTCTTGATAGAAACAAGCCACACTGATTTATAACATGTCAGTGCGAGTCACAGCCATTAGCAGTCTTGCTTATTGAAAAAGGAAACTTCGGAGGAGCTTGAAAATGTGGCGTTAAGAGGAAGCTGGGAGGTTGCACAAACATTTCCAGGAAGGAGCAGAGGCAAGGGCACCAGCATGGCTGTTAGAGCAAACTGATTTTCAAGTCAGGACTGGTTTTAAAATTTTAAGCCATGTTTTTCTTGGCAAAAGGCACAGTTCACAGGCGAAGTCAGGCCAGCTGCCTGAGTCCCAGCAGACAGGACCCCTGCTCAGCTCCAGAACTGTGTGGAGGTGCCAAGGCACGGACCTGGTGGAAAATATTCCCTGACAAGGGATGCCTCCCTTTTCTTAGTCATGACTAAGTCACATGAAGTGTAGATCAGAGAACAGGCAGTGAAGATGGACAAAGGAAGCCTCCAAGAGGTGATAAAGATGGTTGGAAGACCAGCAAGATGGCTCAGAGGACAGAACCACTTGCTGCCATTCCTGGCCACCTAAATTAAGACCCCAGAATCCACATGGTGAAAGTGGATTTACTTTATACATGCACTGTGATGCCCACATACATACAAACATACATGCACGCATACATACACACTGTACTCAATAAATGTACATTTTTTTGAAGAGAGGAAAATGAGGTGCAGGCAATGGTGGAGAAAGGGAAAACAGATGTAATCTGGGTCCCACTGTCACAGTGGAGTTCTGCAGTGTACCAAGCTGACAGTGTAGCTGATAGCCAATGCAGACTGCAGTGTACCAAGCTGACAGCGTTGCTGATAGCCAATGCAGACTGCAGTGTACCAAGCTGACAGTGTAGCTGATAGCCATCGCAGACTGCAGTGTACCAAGCTGACAGTGTAGCTGATAGCCATCGCAGACTGCAGTGTACCAAGCTGACAGTGTAGCTGATAGCCATCGCAGACTGCAGTGTACCAAGCTGACAGTGTAGCCGATAGCCAATGCAGACTGCAGTGTACCAAGCTGACAGCGTCGCTGATAGCCAATGCAGACTGCAGTGTACCAAGCTGACAGCGTCGCTGATAGCCAATGCAGACTGCAGTGTACCAAGCTGACAGCATAGCCGATAGCCAATGCAAACTGCAGTGTACCAAGCTGACAGCGTAGCTGATAGCCATCTCAGACTGCAGCTTCCCCTCCTGTCAGTGCCGGGAAACGTGTCCTTATTAGCACTGTTCCAGGAAACAATAAATGTTTTGAAAGAAAAGAGGGATTATCAGGATAGTTAATTTTGTTCAAGGTTGTGGTATGAAAACAAACGGAGAGCAAAAGCAGACATACACAGTATAAAACTATTTCTCCAAACAGATAAATAGGAAAACCTCGATGATATATATTTGGGGAAAGTGCAAATGAAACACTTCTGGTAGGTAGAAATTGAGGGCATGATGGGACAGTGGTCCTTAAAGGTCACTGCCTTCAGAAACTCTAGGTCCAGGGGTTCCAGGTTAGGGCTAGCCTTTACTGTCCTCAGTTTTGTCCTCTACTGGAAAATGAGGAGGTGGTAAACACATTTATACAGGTAGCATGCCTTATTTCCAGAATCAGGCATCTGACCTGCAAGATAGCTCAGTTTTGAATTTTGACCACACATGGAGAAGAACCATGTCCAATGTTAAGTTGAGAAGAAAGCCTAAGGATGGTGGCACACACCTGCAGTCCTAGCCCTCCGGAGGCTGGGGTGGGAGGAGCTACACCCCACAGGTGTAGCTGTCCTGTAGGAGGACCCTGTTTCCCACAGACCCAAGAGGAAGGAGGGGAGGAAGGGAAGAGAGGCAGCCATCATCCTTTCCCTGTTTCTCTGGACTGCTCAGTAACGTCTCTGCAGACAATAGGGATAGCAAGTTTCCGCTTCCAGTCCACAAAGTAAGGTGAATAGAGAGGTTTCAAAGGAGACAAAGTTGATGAAGCAGATTCACAGTCTCAGTTTCTAGAGGTTCTGGGTCAGAGAAATAGACTTGTCTCTGCGATGGTGCATGAAAAGTGATTCTCATGCGGACCAGATATCCAGACTCCAAAGGAAGCCAGACATGGCAGTGGGCATATATAACCCTAGCTCTTCTACAGCCAATGGAAGGAGGCAGAGACTCCCCGAAAGCTGGTGGGGTAGACTGTCCTGGTGTATGCCTTGGTGAACAAGATATTCTTCTTCAAACAAGGTAGAAGCTGAGGGCCACCACATGAAGTTGTCCTCTGACCTCTACATGTATGCTATAGCATGTAAGTGGCCACACGTGTGCACACATGCACACACACACACAAGGAGGGGAGTGGGAAAAAGTGAGGGAAGGAAAGGGGACAGAAGAGGGAAGGAGGAGGAGAGAAGTAAAGACAGTGCACGAGGAGGGGCTTATTAAACCCACCCCTGGCCATCTTCTTTCCGCCTTATTCCCAACTGTGACACCTGAAAAGGCCTCTGTGCAGGGTATCCCCTTGGTGGGGATGGGGGTGTAGCTGTGTTTTCTGAGCACTCCCAGCTTACATGGCTCTCAGCAGCAGCCTGCACCCTACTCTCTCACTGCAAGAAAGCAGGTCCTTAAGGTTACCTTCCTCAAAGTAGCTCCTCTGGCCTGCAGAATTCAGAATTGGTTTAACACAGACATTCTAAGTGTGGATTGAGTTGGGTCATTGGTTCACACTCATTCCATGACAACTGTTCTGAGACACACTCTGGAGTCTGGACCCCATGGCCGCCATTCCTAAGTCTCCTTGCTCTAAAAGGTGTAGGACTAACCTCTCCCTTCGACCTTGGCTTCTATGATCCAGATAATTACAGATTCAGTTGCTCTCTTCCGCTATGAAGCACCTGGGTTCTAAGAATGTGTGTCACAGTCTAGAAAGACTAGGGTATTAGAAGGGGCAAGAGAACTGAAGCTGTGTGGACAGATGAGTGTTTCCCTGAGGATCTGGGCACAGGTTCATGATCATCATGACCCTGGAGCTGGGCTCTGTGCATTGAGACAAGGGAAATACTGTTGATGCAGCTTCTCTGTGACTTTGGCACTGCACCTCTCTTCCGAGTAGTTTAAAATTCAGTGCTTATTCCAGTAGACTACAGGACACAGCATTTCCACATCGGGTGGCTAATGTCAGAGACAGTCCTTTCAAAGCATGGAAGAAATGACATGGGAGCCTCCCAGACTCCTGCTAATCTGATGGCATTTGCTGTATTGCAGATCATCACAGCTGGCTTGTCACTCTTGCTGTTTGATGTGGTCCTGACAAGTGCAACTGTGGGCTGGTAAGTTCTCTGCACATTCATCACAATATTGATTTCTGCTCAAATGAAGCAGGAATGTGTGCTGGGTAGATGTTTCCATCCTGAGAAAAGTTTCATGTTAGTGAAGCCTTCCCGCTTTTATTTAGTCATTGAATTATTGGTTGGTTGGTTAGTTGGTTGATTGATTGATTGATTGATTACAGTTCTAGGGATTAAACACAATGCCCCATGCGCTAGGCAAGCACTGTTCTCTAATCTCATATCTAATCTATATCTCATACTGTAGGCCTTGAACTAGCATTAATCCTCCTGCCTCAGTCTATAAGATGCTGGGGTGGCAGATATGAGGAAGCAAGCCCTGATTCTTTATCTTTCAGCTGTTATCAGTGTGTGAATTGACATTCAGAAGAGTACACTCTTACTCTCACACAGCTCATGATATACAGTACTGTACACAGTGTTGTACACTTATACAGTGTGTTCTTATAGATCAACATTTTCAACTGAAGATTCTATATCTAACTAATACTCAGTTCAACATATCTCCAGAATGCCTTTTAGCCACTTATCTATCTCAGAGTTGCCATCATTGAAACCTTGGTGTCTAAGGAGAGAATAATTGGCTGTCCCAGAAGCCCTTACAAATGCCTGTTGTGGAATATTTAACTATGTAAAGATGTGTTACATTTGTTTATGCTGCATTTGTTTAACAATGTAAGGATGTGTGTTTAATTATGTAAAGATATATTGCATTGTTTCACCTTGCCTGCCTAAGTTATCTGATTGGTCTGATAAGAACTGAATGGGGCCATTAGCTAGGCAGGAAATGGATAGGCAGGGCTGGCAAGCAGAAAGAATACATAGGAGGAGAAATCTAGACTTGAGAGAGGAAGAATGAGAAACAGAGAGAGAAGAGAATGAGGAGAAAGAGGGGAACACGCCTGGGGCCAGACAGACATGAGAAGTAATGAAAGTAAGATACACAGAAGGAAGAGAGACAGGCTAATTTATGTATGTATTGTATTGTATTTTTTTTTAATTGAGCTATACATTTTTCTCCACTCCCCTCCCATTCTCTCCCCTCCCCTTCTACCCTCTTCCATAGTCCCCATGCTCCCAATTTACTCAGGAGATTTTGACATAGGCTAATTTAAGTTAAAAGAGCTAGCCAGAAATGAGCCTAAGCTAGTCCGAGCATTCAAAGCTAATAATAAGTCTCTGTATCATGATTTTTGGTTAGTGGTCCAAAAGAAAAAGCCTGGCACAGATCCCAAACCCACAGGTATTCATGTCTCCTACATAAAGTGGTGCAGTGTTTCCATTTAACCTATTTATATCCTCTTGTGTAGTTTTAAATCATCTTTAGATTACTTAGCCTTACCTAAGCACATTCTGATTCTGGGTGGGAGGCGGGAATGATTTTGTTGTTGTTGTTGTTGTTGGTACCAAAGTGATCCTGATAAACTGGTCTGCCTTGGCCACCTTGCTGGCTTTGCCTTGTGTACGCGTTAGGAACTGTCCTTCAGTGACAGCCAGACTTGCTACTTCTGTGGTGTCCACAGACACTCATTCCCCTGTCCAATGGCAAACCCCTGCCTAAGTCACCCTAGGCAGATAAAAGTGAGCACATAGAGTAAGGAATTCTTGTCCTCTCTCAGCGACATTTCCTGTCTGGAAAATAGCAGAGGGGTAAAAACGAGGAAACACTCCTCCACCTTCCTTCTTCTTTTCCTCTTTATTTTATTCTTGTTTACACATTGTTACTGTTGTTTTGAGACAGGGTTTCTCTGTGTAGCCTTGGCCCCTGTCCTGGTACTTGCTTCGTAGCCCAGACTGGCCTCAAACTCACAGAGATCCACCTGCCTCTGCCTCCCGAGGGTTGGGAGACCCTACTTCTGAAAGGTTCCTGCCCTTCCCAGTAGTGCCACCGACTAGTGACGATGTTTAAGCATGTGGGCTACTTATTCAGTGATAGTAACGACCAGCCATAAAGACCGTGGTGGTGGTTGGGCAGTAAAGAGTGTTTCCTGGATAAGGCAGTGTGGTATTTAACCCATTTTCCTCAGAGTTTTATAGACAAGATGATACCGTACTGGAATTCAAACCCAGACCTCAGTGTGTCCAAAGCTCCCCAAACTCTGGAATTAACAAGCACAGGCAAAGCCTTGTCATCAGTACAAGTCAGTATGCGAGGTTAAAGCCCATAAAGGGGACACGGGGAAGCTGGCGTAAATGTTTATCTTTCTGCCTCCATGGTGCTAGCCTAAATTCTTGATAGTATTTTTCTTTCTTACGTGCATACCTTCATATTTTGTACAGATTTTCAAAATGAACCGGGTGTTAAACTGAGTGAGAGAAATCAGAGTGAGGCTGAGTTCAGTGAGAAATCAGTTGCTCTCGGGCAAGTAGCAAGGTGGTTGTCTGGAAGGAACTCTGTCTCCAGGCTGCTTCCTTTGTGGAGTTGAGGTTATGCCCTGGGCAAAATGGAAAGAAAGGCCATTTGGACCCAATCAAGGAAGCAGTGTGTGTTTCTATTCCAGAAGGAACCGTGGCTTTGAAAATCCCTGGGTTGTCAGAACTCTTGAGATTAGGGTTAGTTTTCAGCCGCAAAGAATTTTCCAGCCACAAAGTGAACATCCAGAAGGAGAGTGTCAAGCTGTGATTTCACCTTCTGCCTCTCTCCCAGGCGGTTGGTCCACACATTGTGTGAGTTCAAGCATGGCCCAGTGCTAGACCAAGTCTCGGTTTCCAGATGGGACTGGCTAGCTTTCGTCCCCTGGAAATTTAAACTAATCCAAAGTCACAAAGGGCAGGGGTTACAGGTTTTGGATTTTAAAAAATGTTTTAGATCTATGTAGTTTTCTGTACAGTTGTTGTTTCTTATGTTTTGATTGATTATCAAATTTTAAATTTTTAAAATTTCAAATTTTAGAAATTAGGTGGTTTCTTCCTGCAAATCCAGATTTCCATACTCGTTTGGCAATGGCAGCCTGCTGGGAGTTTGTGTTGGAGTGGATGGATACCTGACCTGGAAAGTGCTCTCTGTTGAGCATGGGCTGAGCCGTGCCTGGGCTGGCTAGTCTCTTCTCCTGGGAGGGCAGCATCCTAGCTGCTCAAATTAGGCCATCTAAAGTGGGTTTCTGGGTTGGCAAGACAGCGTGGTGAATAAAGGTGCCGATCTAGCTGCCACAAATTGTCTCTGACATTCACGCGTGTGCCATAGCACGCGTGCACTCATACTCGCGCACAAAATAGATACATTGATGTAAAAAACTAAAAATAAGATCAGGCCAGGTAGTGGTGGTGTATGCCTTTAATCCCAGCACTTAGGAGGCAGAGGCAGGTGGATCTCTGTGAATTCAAAGCCAGGGCGAGTTCCAGGACAGGCTCTAAAGCTCTACAGAGAAATCGTCTTGCAAAACAAAAATAAATAAATAAATAAATAAATAAATAAATAAATAAAATCAAAATTTTCACTCTTGGCACTATTGGTGTTTGGGGGGAGGCCAGGCTTTGTTGTGAGGTACCATCCTGACCTCTACCCTACTAGATGCGAGTAGCCCCTCTCATTTATAATGGAAAATGTTTTTAAGGCATTGGGCAGTGTTCCCTGGAGACAGAACCACCAGTCTCAAGGTTCCTGCAAATGAACAGAGAGAATGACTTTTCAACAAGATCTCCTGATTAGGGATCTGAACCAGCCCAAGTCCTCGGCAGCATCGCCCAGGCACCCTGGGTGTGGCTTTGAAAGTGGCTTTGTATGACAGCCAGATGTGCAGCTCATCCCTCCCACCTGCCCCAGATGTGTGCAGTGCTTGTTGGAATGATTCGACTGTAAGACTGTGCGGAATGACCACAGTGTACCTGCTTCCTTCCAAGGATTCCATGACAGCTCTTCACTTCTGCCGGTCATTCCCTGGGGCTGCCATCTGTCCCAGGCTGCCAGTCCTGACAATTGCTCACACTTTATCTCAGTACAAACCTCATGAACATCAAGGATATTCAGAAAATGATTGGAAAGAGCTGGGTGTGACGTTAGGCACATGCTCAAAAATCCCAACACTTGGGAGGCGGACACAGGAAGATTATAAATTGAGATTAGCCTAGGATACTTATTCAGACCCAAAGCAAAGAAAAAGATTTTCAGCCAGGCATCCATGGCTGATCACCCTTAATCCCAACACTCCAGAAGCAGGCAGATCTAGGAGTTCGAGGCCAGCCTGGTCTACAGAGTGAGTTCAAGCCTGTCTAAAAAGAAAAAAAAGAAAAGGTTTTCAGTTATCTTTGAATCAAGATATTCTCTCCCTCCGATTTTAGAGCCCCTTCCTGGAGACTACTCAAGCCTTTGTAAACAGAAAATGGCTCCTAAATGGAGCCAGGGGAGAATTTCTTTAGGACTATAGTGAATGAAACATCAGTTTCCTGTTTGAATTAAATGTTGGCATTTCATTTAAAAAGGCATAATTAAGGGCTATGGATGTATCTCCATTGGTAGTGTGCCTGCCCTGGGTTCCACCCCCAGTGCATCAAACTAGGTATGCTGTATTCTTGCCTATGTCGTGAGTTGAAGTTTGGGCTACATAAGACACTGTCAAAAAAAAAATAAATAAAGTCTGTTATTTTTCACGTGTATAATACTTTATCAGATTGTGAATTTTATCCTGCAAGGGAATGAGATGTTGGGGAAATACATTTTAGTAGGGTAGAAGTGAGGAAAAACCAAGTAGTTGGAATATAGATGTGAGATGGGGAACACGTTTAACAATTTGGTCATTCATTGGAGATACATCTTTGTGCTGGGTTTGTACCTGAGAGAAAATATTGTCTGTCTGTTGAGTTTAGTAGGAACTAGCCAGGTAGCCACAATAATAGTTGTAAGATGAGACAAGGCCTTTGATACCCACAGGAGAAAGTCTGGAAAGACTCTGAAACAACGCCCTGGAAGAGACCCTTGGAATGGGTGTTTCTGGCTGTGCGTGCTCTCCAGCCTGAGGTTATGCCTTTACTCAGCAAAGCGAGTTTATTTCAGGAATGGCAAGGATTACAAGGTTTGCAAACACTTCACTCAAGCTTTGGCTTAAATAGTTCTAATGCTGTGAAGACCCCAGGACCCCGTGTGAGCTACTCCTGCTGGTTAGAAAACAGCATCAAAGTCCACCTCTTTGCTCTCTGCACAGTAAATGAAACAAGGTTTGTTTTCATTTTACCAATCACTAAGCTCCTTGGGTGCTTCATAAAGTCTCTCTGCCAAAGGGATGAATGTGAGGTTATTAGACTCGGGCATTGTTCCCGGGCTGTAGGAGAACACTGGCCAAGGGCCAGCACTGCCCTGGTTCATTCCTGGTGATTAAGGAGGATTAGTGAGAAGTGTTTAAAATGAAATTGTCCACAACAGAGCTCCGTGCAGCCTTTCTGTCAGGCTGCTGTGTCTGTGTGCTTGCCCAGGGACATGAAGTGTAATATGTCTGTTCTTGAATGGGAGGAACAGCAGAGCTTCTTCAGATGAAGAGAGGGCTTTCAAGGAGAGCTCACGGGGGCAAAGAAGGGCTGCCTGCCCCCTTCATTCTTTACCAAAATGAACAAGTGACAGAACTGTGGTATGAATCCTAATTGATATTAATAATAAAAACCCAGAGTCACATATCAGAGAAGCAGAGCAGCCAGCCACTAGAGAATTCTTTTACTTCTACCAATGCTCAGACCGAAGGGGTGATCGTGTCCTCAGAGTGCCTCCTCTGACTAACTGCTTCAGACTACCTCAGACTGCACCTCCAGACTCCATCGGTCTCCACCAAACCTCAGACTGCACTGAGTTCCTGTCTCCTCCTGCCTTCTGCCTGAGCTTCTTCTCTCTGTCCAGCCGTATCACTCCTATCTCCACCTCCCTAGTGCTGGGATTAAAGGTGTGTGCCACCACTCCCTGGCCTCTAGAGGCATAACTGCACTCTGATCTTCAGGCAAGCTTTATTTGTTAAAACACAAACAAAATATCACTGCATTTCGCCCTTTTTGTCTAAAATAAAAAAGAAGGATATAACTAATAAAAGAAAAACTATATACAATAAATACTATAACTATATGTAATATATATAGGCAATAAATACATCAACAATGTCTAGCCCATTTGCATTTAACAAATTCAGAGAAAATGCTCCATTATCTAGCCTATCTTAGTGAGCACAAAGTCTTGTATGTAATAATTTACTTTCTATGATAACTTGCATTACCATCCAAAACTATCTTTTGATGTCTCTCAACATTATACACTTTACACCTCTTTAGTGAGTTTCTTTTCTGAGTCTGGTAAATAAAGAAATCTTTAACTCCTTCAGAGACCTGAGAAGGAAATAATAATAACTTAGTAAACAGGAAGTACAAGCAAGCAACTTCCAAAAGCTGTGAGTAATGACAGAAACAGCTGCTGCCTGAACAGTCACCCAAGGTTCCTCGGCAACGTTGGGGCGTCCATCCTCAGCCTACAGGCCTAGGATCGTTAATAGACTTTCCTAGAAAGCAGAATTTTGGAAGGACTGTTCTGCTTTGTCTTGACAGTATGTTGTAGTCACTCTCTTTAGTGTTCTGCTTGTCCAGTTTGGACAGCATAACATCAGCAGTCGAGGCAAGGGATTTTCTTGCCCAGTGGCTAACTTATGTCACAAAGAAAGTAAACTCCATGTGGAGTTTCTTCAGTGCCCATTATATTCTCGGAAGTAGGTTGGTGCTGCCAGGAGAAGACATGTCTCATTATTATTTAAAAGAACCTATATTATTAAAACATCTTAAATGCCATATTCTGTAGATCTCTGAAGTGTTTGACAACCTTTCTATTTAAAATATATCTCTGTTTGACCTTGGGAACATACCTAATATGACTACAAGTTCAATTATAATAGGTGGCTAATTACTAACCTGTATTTCCTTATTATCCTAAATAGTTGTTAATAATAACTTCCAAGAACTAGAAATTTGCATTGCATTGTTAATTGAGCTGTACAGGTGCAATACCTTGAACAAGAATAGAAATGTAGGTACAGTATGTTCTAACAAAATTAATCTCGAATTTGTATCAATATACAAAATTTGCATACAATATACAAAAGTCCAATCCAATGTAAAATATTTAAAACTAGTAGTTGCTTTTTAAAAGTAGATTCAATAATTTATTCTTTGATCCTGTCATATCTGTAGCTCCCTTTTTAATTTTCACAACAGGAACCCTGAATCTAATCTCCTTTGTTTAGCTCTTTTCCTGACCATTGCCAATAGCAACTTGTAGCCAGTTCCCTTAAACAATGACAAATATCCATAACACATTGAATGAGCAAAAACCACCCAACCCACTACTTGGGAATGTGGGCATCATATTCTTAAATTTACTTCCAGCTGTCTGGAGCAATGACATTTTTAGGGGATCTGGAAAAGAAAAATTTTGTGTTAATTGTGGAGTCCTCATAGAGGAAGCTCTGTCATTTGTTGTCCAATCTCTGCATAATGGAGAAGAACAGGGCTTGTCTCCAATCCTGGCTAGAGTTAATCTGTGAGGCTGTATCATCTCAGCTAGCCACCTTGAAATTGTTCTGAGCAGTTTGTAGTCCAAAGACGATCTTTAGGTGGTATTTTTCAGCTTTGTGGTGTTACCATATTCCTGGTGGAATTGTTGTTGTTGGGCCCCATCCTCCTTTTTGAGATTTCTAAGGCTGCTATTAGGTATAGTTATGTTTCACTGAAAAAAAAACCTGATAGAGACTTAAACCTGAAATCATGTACAAGAAAGTAGATGAAGTCTTTTTCTAGAAATAGTTAGTGCTCTATATGACCATTAATATCATGACAAAAACTTTAAAACATATATATATTAATTTTATAAATTTTGATATAATATTTATATCTTAAGAAAATCTGTCAAAGAGTCAAAAATAAAGCCAAAGGATTATAAGATTAGTGGCAATAAAATAGTTCTCAAATTTTTGTTTTTCTTATGTCCCATATTAGGTGACTCTTCTGACATGAGACAGAGATTTTGGATTTTATTCTAATAAGCAAGCTTGGGTTTGGAGAAGAGAACCACACCCCATCTCCAATGCCAGCTTTAATCTTTAATTGGACTGGAACTACAAAAATATCATTTACATTATATGTCTGTAGAGAACATCAGACACACACATGTGGAAAGATTTATGAAATTTTATCCTGTTGGAGATACGATATACCAATAGGTCAATTTGCTCCTTTTCTTGGGTTACTTTTTCTGAATGATTTGTCCTTTTTCTTCAGATGTCTCATTTGTTCAGAGGTCTTCAGATTCCTTAGCTGGATACCTTTATTCTCCTGAAAAGACAGAAACAAAACTCTTCCCCAACTCTAATTTTGGGGCAGTTCTCTTTTGTCAAGTTATATCTGCTCAAATGAAAAGTACTGGTAGTTTTATAGGTTAGTTTAAATTAACAGCCATGCTGCTTGGTGAAGTTCATCTCTTCTAATTCAGAGGTATCTCTTGTTCCAATCTAAACCTTTATCAGCTTTGATGGTATCTATATCTTTTCTTTTCCTGTGGAAACAAAAGCAAAACTCTTCCACAACCATAATACATGTTCTGGTTTCCATTCTGAGGTCAACACATCTTTAAAGTATATCGGCTGATTTAATTCTGTAGGTTTTTTTATTATTATTATCCAGTATCTCTCAGCAGCTGTTGTTCCTTACTCATTAACATTTAGAAAATTCAAAGTTAATAATTTATAATTGCATTATGCAATCAATTTCTGGGGCCTTTATCATTCCTTTCTGTTTATTTAACATATCTTTTAGAGTTCAATTTGATCTTTCTATAACTGCCTGTCCTGTAGGATTGTGTGATAGATCTTTATGTGCTTTATATTATATTAAGCAAAAACCTGTTTCATTTTCTTAGAGACATATGCTGGAGCATTGTATGTCTTTATTTGTACAGGTATACCTGTGATGACCATAACTTCTAGAAAATGCGTGATTACCAAATCAGCGTTTTCCAAATTCAAAGCAGATGCCCATTGAAAACTTGAACGGGGGCTGGAGAGATGACTCAGAGGTTAAGAGCACTGACTGCTCTTCCAAAAGTCCTGAGTTCAATTCCCAGCAACCACATAGTGACTCACAGCTATCTATAGTGAGATCTGGTGCCCTCTTCTGGCATGCAAGCATACATGGAAGGAATGTTGTATACATAATAAATAAATAAATAAATAAATAAATAAATAAATAAATAAATAAGAAAAAAGAAAAAGAAAACTTGAATAGGTATCAATGGTGTGGTGTACATATTTTAATTTTCCCAATTCTACAAAATGAATCACATCCATTTTGTACTTCATTCCTTTGAGTATGTTTTGGGTTACTTTCTACAGGTAGTAGAGTTTGGTTGTATGAAGGCATTTCCTTATAATTTCCTTGGCTTGTTGCCACATGATAGAAAAGTCTTTTTTAAACCTTTGTTATTGACATGATTTTTTAAAATGAAATTCTGTGGCCTTCAGAATAATTACAATCAATAATTGATCAATTTCTTCATTACTTGTACTAGATGACCTGGCAGATCCTTCTAGGATGTAATATATGCTGTATATATGGGATGGTTTCTATTCTTGATTATTTCTTATAACTGGAAAAATAATAAAGTCAATTCTATATCGTCTGGCATAATTTCAGTGGTTTCAATATGCAAAACAAATCTTTCTGCATGTTGTGAATCAGTAACTATATTGAGAGGTTCCATAAAATCTATTAGTACCGGGGGCTGGAGAGATGGCTCAGAGGTTAAGAGCACTGCCTGCTCTTCCAAAGGTCCTGAGTTCAATTCCCAGCAACCACATGGTGGCTCACAACCATCTGTAATGAGGTCTGGTGCCCTCTTCTGGCCTTCAGGCATACATGCAGACAGAATATTGTATACATAATAAATAAATAAATATATAAAAAAAACACCGATGACAACTTATAAAAAAAAATTTAAAAAAAATCTATTAGTACCATGAGAATATTATATAATTCTGACTTTTGGACAGAATCATAAGGGCTTAGATCCACTTTACTTAAGTTTTCTGATTTATAATCTGTCTTTCCTGATTTATTTGCATCAGTATAGACTGTAGGGGCTCCAGATATTGGTGTTTCCTGTACAGTGTGAGGAAGGATCCAAGTTAACTCTCTTTGTAAGTTGTATTTTCTTGCTTTTGGGATATTTGTTGTTGATCTCTCCCCGAAGATGACTGCAAGCTCTTTGTCAGGGTTCACTTTCTGCCCATGTGGTACTACATTTTCTGCTGGATCTATTCCTGCTAATTGACAAAGTCTCAGTTTTTCTTTCAGAATTAACTCAGAGACTTTTTTCCACATAAGTTTTTAATTCTTTACTTGGCTTGTGTGGTAAAAAAGATACACTCCAAGATAATATCTTCCCTCTGCATTAAAATTCCTATAGTGGAATGCTTGCAGGGTAATATGATCAGAATGCAGGTAAGCTTTGGATCCACACGATCCACATGAATATTCTGTAATTTTTCTTCCACCAAAGTCAATTCTCTGTCAGCTTCTGCTGATAATTTCAGGGGACTGTTTAAGCCCTTGTGACCATCTAAGGTTTTGACCAAATTATTCAGTTCATTAGGACCTATCCCAAAAGTGGACCGTAGATAAGAAATTTTTCCTGACAATCTTTGAAAGTCGTTAAGAGTCTGCAATTGATCTCTCCTAATTTACACTTTTTGGAGATAATTTTTTGTAAACCTCTTTTATAACCTAAATAATTAATAAACTTTTTAGGAGCAATTTATAATCCCCAATAAGACAAAATTTTCTTTACCTCTTGAAACATTTATTCTAAAGGATGTACATTTGAATCAGATAATAAAATTTTGTCCATGTAATGATTCAGAAAATTGTTTATTTATCATTCCCAATGACTAACTTACAAAATATTGGCACAGGGTGATGCTATTTAACATTCCCTGTGTGAGATACTTCCATTGATATCTTTTAGCAGGCTGAGAATTATTATAAGTAGGCATGGTGAAGGCAAAATTTTCTTTCTTTTTTTTGTAAAGGTATAGTGAAGACACAATCTTTTAAGTCAGTAACTAAACTGACTTGGCCATCCAAGTCTAAGGCCATCCTTTAGACAACAGAGAAGGCAAAGGAATGCCAGACTGTACAGAACCCATTGGCTCAATCACCTTGTTAACAGCTCTTAGATCTATTACCACTCTATTTTCCAGATTTCTTTTTAATAACACATACAGGAGAATTACAGGGCCGATTAATTCTTCAATATGCTGAGCATTTAACTGCTTCTATACCAGCTGTTCTAAAACCTGCATTTTCTCTGTTGTTAAAGCCATTGTGTAACCTCTACAGGCTTAACTGTCAACCATTTTAAAGATAGGGCTGTTGATGTCTTTGAAAGATTAGCAGCTGTTGTGTCCTAAATGGTTGGTGACTATTCTTTATAATACCTACAAATATTTTCTCCAGAAACACACGTTAATTTATGGTTTGTTCTAAGATTGGGGGAATGTTAATGTGAGTATTCTATTGCTTTAACAAATAATGTTCCCACAAATTTATTGCTACGTTAGTAACATTGTCTTTAATAATACTCTCTGTGCTTCTGGTCCAATACATTCAACCCGTCTCATGCTGTTTTACCTGAGATAAACTTCTAACCCCTAAAAGCTAAACATTTACTTTCTGAAGAGACCAATTTGAATGCCAAGATTCTGATGTGTTTATTGTTACATCTGCACCTGGGTCTATCAGACCTTCAATGACAATGTCATTTATTTGTATTTTTAATTTTGGCCTTTGTTCATTTATTGAAATTTGCCAAAATACCCGCTTTATGGTTTTTCCTAAAGTTTTTGTTCTCTCTTTTATAGCTGTTCTATTATCCAGAGCAGTATGGTTTCCTACAATAAGCATTAGGTTCTTTAATTGCTCTGAGAGGAGTTTCCTCTGTGATGACAGGAAGCAACTGAACCAGATTTAGCATAGGGGACTGAAAGAGGCCTATTAAGGAGTTTTCCAACAGTGATAGGTTAACTTGAATGTCTTTTGTTGATATACATTCATTAATAAAATATCTGTCTTTGCCACACCTTCTGCATAATTCAGAAAGGAGGGGTGTTCTGTTTGGATTATGCTTAATAAAAACTTTTTTTAGGAACATCCTGTTTATAGTCCCTTTTAAGGTGACCTTGTTTACCACAATTGAAACACTTGACATTTTGATTTTTCCTCAGACTTTTGAAAATCATTTCTCCTATCCAAGCATGATCATTGTCATTAGATTCAAATGGTCCATTTCCTCCAGGGGCACTGATCTTGCCTTTAAAGACCTAATCATCCTTTTGCATTGAGAATTAGCATTTTCAAAAGCCAGAAATTCAATTATTATTTGTCTAACTTCTGTATTTGTTATTATTCTTCTATTTACTGCTGATTACAGTCTTTGTAAGAAATCAGTGAAGGTTTCTTTTGGACCCTGTATGACCTTAGTAATTGACTCAACCTTCTTTCCTACTTCTTTAATTCTGTCCCCAGCATTCCAAGCTGCTACACAGCATAAAGCCAGGATGGCATCATATAGGGATTGCTTTTTTTTTTTTTAGCATAATCTCCTCCAAGAAGTTGATCTTGGGAGATTTCCATACTTCTAGCTCTACTCTATTGTTCAATGGTCTTAGCCTTGTCTTTGAACCAGGTCCTCCATTGTAATTGTGGACCAGGCTCCAAGATTGCTATAGCCAAGTCTCTCCAATCTTTAGGGATAATTCTATTACAAGTTGAACATGAGTTTAACATTTGCTTCACAAATGGTGAATGCATGCTATATGAGATTATCACATCCTTGAATCTCCTTAAATCTGGCATTGCCACAGGAGTCCAATCAGCCCTTATAGAGCCTCTATCATTTGTCAATTCCTATAAAGTTCTGGATATAGTAAAGTTGATTGTTTGAAAACTGTAGGCTGGTCTTCTCTAATCTTATAATGCAATGCTGAAATTGGTTCTCTATTAAATTCCTCTGTGTTTGAATATCTTTATGATCTGTTTTATTAAGTATTTCTACAGCTCTTATCTTGGCACTCATACCAAACAATGTTATAAGAGATAAACCAAGAATTATCAAAACAACAGCAAGGATTTTCAAACTGATAATTAACAGTATGTCGATCTCAGTTAAGTTGATTATACCTTTATTTAATTGTTCTATTTTTTAAGTCACGCATTGCATAATTTTCTCTAACGTAATTGTCTTTTCCATTTTTGAATATGGGAAAAACTCTTTTAACTAATTCCTCCCTTTAAGAATTCTCAGTTTTCTCCGACTCTTCCGATGATGTTGATGGACATGAGACTGAGTGCTGCTGCTGTGTAGATGGTGAAAGCCTGACTGGATTCCATGGCAGCCGCATAGTTTGGCAGCCAAGAAAAGGGTCCGGGGAAAGGCCCCCAGGAGAGAAGAAATGAAAACCTAAGCAGCAGGGTGGTGATTCTGGCCATGTAGAGCTCTGGCCTATGCTGGTGACGGCAAGGCCACAGGCAAATGGCTTTTTTTTCCCCATAAATTTGTACCCCAAAAGTTGTATGTCAGATGTAGCATGAATTCTAGTTGGTATTAATAATGGAAACTCAGAGTCACATATAGGGGTTGATGCTGAAGATCAGAGAAGCAGAGCAGCCAGCCACTAGAGAATTCTTTTACCTCTAACAATCCTCAGACCGCATCTCCAAACTCCATCGGTCTCCACCAAACCTCAGACTGCACTGAGCTCCTGTCTCCTCCTGCCTTATAGTCCCCTCTCTGCCCATCCATATCACATTTGTTTCCACCTCACTAGTGCTGGGATTAAAGGTATGGGATCCCAAGTGCTCACCTTTGTGTGAGCTCTGTTTCTCTTTTCGACAGATTCAATCTTGTGTGGTCCAGACTAGCCTAAAACTAACCGAGATCCCTCTGCCTCTGTCTCCTGAGTCCTGGGATTAAAGTTGTGTGCCATCACTCCCTGGCCTCTAGTGGCTTAACTCTATACTCTGATCTTCAGGCAAGCTTTATTTGTTAAAACGCAAACAAAATATCACTATACAGAGTCCTTCTAGCTTCTAGGGTCTCCAACTAGATAAGAGCCAAGCAAACTCCCAATGTTCATACATAGGTATTTCTAGGGATGGTTTTTTGAAAGTTAGACTGGATTACTAAAGCAGTCCTATAGTGGTGATTATGAAAGTCTTCATAGGTATACATGGTTACTAAGACACCAGTTCCATCTATATTTCTGTGAGGTAAATAAAGTGTTTGATTTTTTTCTCACTATTTATGATGGTGTCTGCAGGAAAGAGGGACATAATATTCCTACTTGGAACATCTTCCTCTCCTACTCCATCTCTACCATTTGTCTCATAAAGGGATGTGACTAGCTCCTTGGCCAGGACTCCTATGTGCTAACCCAGAGTGAGAGGAATTTTCCAAGTCTCTAATGTGGTAAAAGAGTAGAGTTGTCTTTTTCCTCTTGCCTTGCAGAGCAGACTCATCGTGAGGTACAACAGTGTGAGAAGGTGCCATGTCCTGGTCCTTAGAACTGACCCGTGTCTCCCCTAGGAAAGAGGTTCATAGAGATGGAGTCCAGTGATGTATCCATGGGCACTCACTTGTGCAGCATGACATGCCCCTCATTAGATATCTTCAGAAGAGATTAGGTAGCCAGCATACTGCCACCAAGGCAGGGATGGCTGCTCCGAGAGTAGCCATGTGTTATTGGTAGTCAGTTATAGGCCAAGCACAGGGTGTATATCTTCAGATGTTATCTTAAAGTCTTTACACACTGTTAGGTGTGGTCTGTTCCCATAGACCAGGTAGGGAAATGAAGGCTAAATAAATCTGAACTCATGTCTGTGTGATTATAAGTTTATTACTTCTACATTCTCATATATGGTTCATTCTTGTTCTAAAAGTGCAAAGTGATACAGATTCCCTGTATGTCAGCATCACCTTATAGGTTTTTACTGTGAAGGTAATATGTTTCATGTACTCAGCACCCCAGACACGTTAGAAATATAAAGACACCGTGGTGAGTGTGTGTGTGCTGATAAGATAACTGGGATATTGGCTGGGACGATAGAAAGGAAGGACAGAAAAAAATGGTGTAACTTAAAGTTGACAGGCACCTCTGAAAAACCTTTCACTGACAGGGACCTGCCATTATAATTCCTTGGCAGTGCCCCAGCCCTGTCCCCAGAAGAGCAACAGACACCAGATTGTCTACCAACAACTTTAAAATAGAAAATGGAGAGATCTTTGGTTGTATTAAATTTTAGGCATGTTAACTATTCACTCTTCTCCCGGCTGCAGTGCTCGCGTGTCTCAGCTTTCACACTGCTGACTACACACAACCCCTTCTGTGCTGGTGGGAAGGCCAGGATCCCACGTATGTGCTCACCTGTAACTGTGAGCCTAGTGTAAGGCTGTGTCTATATAATTTCATATCCCCCCATCCCCTTTAGCCAGAAGCATCCAAGGAGTCATGAGAAGTTCTTCTTACGGTTTTCCTTCAGAGTGTTGACTGGTCAGGATATGTGGGTACGCTCCCTTCCCTGAGGAGGCCTGCCAGACCTCTTAGCTCTCCCCACGTAACTGATGTTTTTCCCTTACATGGTATGATGGCTCCTGGGCTATGCCTGGAGCCAGGCTTGCCTGGGCTGGTAGTCATGGGATACATCACTCTTCCTTGCAGTTTATGGGTGCCAGGCAGTTTTAGTAGGCCACAGGGTGAGGAAAACTGACCATATGCTACTGTTTGCAGCTTCCTGC
Source organism: Myodes glareolus (assembly GCF_982192425.1). Classification (NCBI taxonomy): domain Eukaryota; kingdom Metazoa; phylum Chordata; class Mammalia; order Rodentia; family Cricetidae; genus Myodes; species Myodes glareolus. The sequence continues at coordinate 74,941,864 of NC_142038.1, forward strand.
TTGGTGGACTTGGCGAGGCCCTGCTGGTTTTCTCGGAGCGGAGAAGTTCCTGATGGAGATGCTCAAGGAAAGGAAACACTCGTCTGCTGCAGGAGAACACAGCACTCGGGCCTCCCTCTTAAGGGACATAGAAAGAGCTCATACAGTGCACCCAAGCTGCTCTCGGTGTTTGCTGATGACTCAAACACCCCACTTTCTCATTACTGAGGGGAGGATTTCCCAGGGGCCTCTACACCACTGCAGAGAAAGGACCCATCTTACATCTTCTCATGCAGGACCATCTCCACTCCGCTGCACCCAGTTCTGCAGAATCAGAGGCAGGGGATGGACCACAGCCTCTGGATGCCAAGACTTCCACCAAACACTGTTCTGTATTTGAGGTTACAGTCCATGGAGTCTTATTGCATTTTTTTTTTTTTTTTGGTGGTGTTTTATGTCTTTCCATTTTGGAGTCTCTTCCACCCTTTGATTTTTCTGGTTTACCCACATGCCCACCCACAGAAAACAAGACATGAATGCTCCTTAGGGTCATGTAGGGCAGGGCAGGGTTGGGGGCTGAGCAGGGTTCTGGACCAAGTGAGGTACCAAGAAAGATCTTTAGACGGTGTTGTGAGTTGTGGTTGATGTAGATTTATTTCCAGCTTCTAAATTTCTTTTGGTTCTTGTGAATTTGTCAGAATGTGTTGAGTTCTGTAGAATCTGTTAGGTTAGGTGACTAAATCAATTACCTGAAGACTTTTGAGTCCTATGTGGCTCAGGTGGGTCACCAACGCCTTACCTGCTCTGTATTCTGAGAGCTGAGACTACAAACATGCATTCCTATTCGTAGGTTTTGTTCCTTAAAGTTTTTAAAAATGTAATTCCTTCATATCTCAGATGAGATCTCAAGGCATTGACCAGTGGATTTTATCTCTCACACCAGATTAATGATTGGAGTAAAGTCCCACACCTCACCACTGAGAAGAAGCTACTTTACAGAAAATAGTCGCTTGACTCTGAATCCACTAAGGCTTAAGAAAATAATGCTTCAATCTAGATATTTCTTCTTACTGATTTTACAAATACTTTTTTAAAGGCTCAATAAAATGGTCATTTATTAGTTTACTACAATGTTCTCAAACTTTAGTGTACAACAGAATCATCCAGAAGGTTCATTAAAACTCACATTGCTGACATTGATTCCAAGTTTTGGTTCTGACCAGGTATGGTGGCACACACACCTTTAATACCAGCTGTTGGGAAGCAGAGACAGGAGGATTTCTATGAATTTGCGGTCAGTCTTGTCTACATAGAAAATTCCAAGCCAGTCAAGGCTATAAAATGAGACCTTGTTTAAAATGAAACAAACCAGGTTTCTGATTCTGATCCAGATTTTTTTTAAAAAAAAATTATTTTATTGTTTTTATTGAGCTATATATCTTTCTCTACTCCCCTCTTTTCCTCCCCCGTCTCCTTCTGTCCTCTCCCACGATCCCCATGCTCCCAGTTTACTTAGGAGATCTTGTCTTTTTCTACTTCCCATGTAGATCAGATGATTTTTACAGATACTTGATTCTGGCAAGTGTCAGAGAGTTTTGGTCATACTGAAGTCACTTCGCCAGCCCTGGAGTGTAGGAGATCTGTGCCATTGCTGGAGTCCCCCCCCTACCCCAGCTCTGGAAACCTACTCCCCCCACCCCAGCTCTGGAAACCTACTCCCCTCCACCCCAGCTCTGGAAACCTACTCCTTGTCTCAGGCTCAGTCCTAAAAAGAGTGAAGCCAGCTCCATTATTGCTGAATGTTTTTTCCAATTTGTTGGAAAACAAAGAAAATGAAACAATAGGATGGAATTATGTATTCAGGATGTGAGGATCTTTAGTTCATCTTGTTCTGGTCTTAGCTTATCACTTAAGGTGAAAATGTCCCAAGACTTGATGTTTATGTGGTTTGCCATTCACTTTCCTAGAGTATTTTTTAGATTTATTTATTCTGTTGTTTTATGTGTACCGTGTACCATGTGTATGCCTGAAGTAGAGTCACACACAGTAGTGAGCTGCCATGCATGTGCTGGGAATTGAACTGTGTGCTGGGAATTAACAAGTGCTCTTAACTGCTGAGCCAAGACTCAAGCCCTACACCTTGCTCTTGAAAAACAGTTTTATTTTAAATTATGTGTGTAATAGATTAAGTAAAAATGCTGCAGGTTCCCGAGAGACTGCAGTGGGCAGCAGGTCCCAGGCAGGAACAGCACAGTTCCCCACGTGGCTACAGCAGGCCACAAAGAGAGACAGATAGACGGCACGCCATGAGACCACGCTGCAGGCCTCTGAAGGTGGCTGGTCCCAGGTAGGGAGCCACACAGCAGGCAAGACACAAAGACATGGATAGGCACACCATGCAGAGTGAGGTTGGATATTTATTTAGTGGGTTATGGAGGGGAAAGGGAAAGGAGGAAGAACAGAGAGGGAAAGGGCAAAAGAGAGGAACCGAGTGGGGGAAGGGGAGAAGTGGGGAGACACAGAAGCTGTCTCTTCGAGAGGGAGATGGAAAAGGAAGAGACTCAGGCTACAAGCAGGAAGAAAGATCTGCCTGCCTCAGCAGACGGGGTGGGGGGTGGGGGTGGGAGTGGGCGTGGCTTGTCTCTTAGAGATTCAGAACAGATCATTACATTCTCATCTCTTTTATAATTGAAAGGTGGGAGGTTTGGCACCACAGGTTAAAGGAAATGGGGCAGTGGGTTCTCAAGACTGCTTCCTACTTGTTTGTAGGAGTTGTGTTGGGAGGGGGACCTGAGAAAGCTGGGTGCTGGTTACATCGTGGCATAGCTGGTCTGTTTGTTTCTGTCCGGTGTTTGTGGTATGGAAATATCTGGTATCTCTTATACTTGTTTGAGGTATTGGCAGAAAAAAAACAAAGTTAAGTTAAGGAAAAACAATTTTTAGGACCAGGAAATTGAGAGGGATGTATCTGATCTGTTTAAGATGGATCCTTCAATTCGGGCTCCCTGGAACTCACAAGAATTCTTTGGGTTTGTGAAAACAAAAATTTTAGACATATACATTGTATAAACAGTAGCATATTTATGTCAGAATGACTGTGACAGATATTTTTGCACACACAATGAAAAGCATTTTAAGACTATGCAAGGCAGCCTGGGAGAGAAATTTGATAACTTGTATTTGTCCTCACACCTTTATAACTTGCAGGTCTTGTATTTGTATTTTACTGAAATTTGTTTAGTAAAGTTGTCCTTTTAAACTGACAAAAACCTCAGCAGTCAAACTACATCAGAGATCTTTGAGAAGGATGAAATTTTACTTGAGTTACTGATTAAAAAACAACAGAGAACTTACTTGGTTGGCACCTAGAACTACTCCTCAGGGTCCTCCATGGTCACTGAAGGTTGTATTTGCCTTTTGCTGTTTAGTGCAGGGCCTGCCAGGCTCCAGAAGATCCTGTGGGCCAAGAAATCTGTAGGAAGACAAGCCTACCTTGACCTGAGCAACTAGACTTTAGATTCCAGTAATTCTGTCCACTGTCTGGTGATCTTTAGTTTAGATGAAAGGCAATTTTGCCCAGTGGTCAGCACTTGGAAGTTGAAGCAAACAGGATGGACGTTGTTCTGTGCCCATCTGTCTTCTGTCTTCTTTGGAGGAAGTAGAGTGCTGCTTGAAGTCAGACTGTCTCTTCTTGTTATGAAAAGTCTTTTAATAATTAAATATTTAAATGCCATATTCCCCAGATCTCTGAGCAGTTGAGGGCTGTTTATCAGGTATAACTACAGTATAGGATCTGTCTGGAGAGCTGTGTCTGAGCTTGACTGTACTGGTTCTTAACAAGTAATATTTACACTTGTAAAAAGAGAGAAAGAAGAAAAACTCCCTGCAATAGAAGGCTAACAGCAGAAATAAGAATAGTAGAGAACATCTTAATATATTTTAAATGAGGGTTGGATTAAATATAAAGTATTTTTGTAAGAGACTTAAAAGTACATGCCAGTTTAAAACATGAGACTTATTGTTTTTGTAGTCTGAAATGAGATGCAATGAGCAGACAAATATAACATTTAACAGTAAACATAGGTTCATTTAAGTTACATGTATGAACACACACACACATAGAGTAAACAAGAATTGGGTGAAGTGGATACTCCTGGTGGGCCCTACCAAAGGCATGCCACTGCGCAAAACACACCGGCAACAGAGTCAGCAAGAGGAATTTAGAGACAAAAATATAAGTATATCGGGGGACCAGGTAGGGTATACTTCAGTAAAGATGGCGGAACTTGGTCACCTGACCTGGCTCTCAGCCAAGATGGCAGCAAAGTCACCTGACCTCAGTTAAGATGGTGATAAGGTCACATCACCTCAGTTCAAATGGCAGCAGTCACATGTCGTATGGAAAAGCCACTCAATTAAGATGGCAGTGAAGTCACATGACTTCAGTTAAGATGGTGGTAAGGTCACCTGACCTCAGTCAAAATGGTAGCAGTCACATGTTGTATGGAAAAGTCATAATTTTTTAGCTGCATGGATATTAAATTTAATAATAAGAGAGGCCTAGAGGTGTGATCTGTCCTGTCACTGAGCCCCATGCCACAAGCTATGGTGGAGAGCAAAAGACTGGAATTGAAAACAGCCACCTTGTGGATCCAGCCAATCTTGTTGGCAGTAGTAGTGGTGAAAGGGACAGTTTGAGGAGACTCCTTCCATTTGCCTGTGTACTGACAATAGTTAGAAGGCTCCCACTGACAATAGTTAGAAAGCTCCCATAAAAGTGGAGCCAGCAGGACATCAGTGGAGTGAGGGTAGGAGCTGAAGAAGTAGGGCGTTAAGGCCTGGGGTTTTAGGCCCTCTAAAAGACATCCATCTCAGGGGAGACAGACATGGATAGCTTGCTACCCACAGCTGAAACTGTGAAAACCCACAAAACAACGACACCACAAGTCTACAGGGAGATGTCTCTTCCTCTATAGGCGGGATGAAAATCAGTGCGAACACTGCAGGACCCATGGGAGGGCGTCCCCTGACCCTGGGTGGGGTGCTACAGTCTGACTTGATCGGGTCGGGATGACTCAGAAGAGGTCAGAGGCCGCTCTGAGTGGTCTTTACCAAACCAAAAACAAACAATACAACAGGGAAAAAAGAAAAGAAAAAAAAGAGAAAGAAGAATCTGAGGGACTCTGGGCCCCCAACCACGGGAGGACTGGCCCCAGGCCATCCAAACACAATTTTAGCTAAGGAAAGCAATCCAGAGATGAATGTCAGCAAAGGGCTCAACTGTAGCCTTAAAGCCCATGGCTGGGGGCTGTCCTTCCCATTTCTAGGAACACCAGAAGATTTCCGGGAGCTCAGTGGTCAATTTTTCGGATTCAGAGAAATGGTTAAACTGACCAGAATGGAGGAAATTCACCATTTGAAGCCGGTGTTGTGTGGAGAAATTGCGCTCAGGCATATGGAACACATATTTGGTTCCGGATTCCGACCCCGGGAGAGGGGCTTGGGGTGGGAGAGCCTCCGAGTCTAATAGCACCAATGTAATGATAAAAGTAAAATACTACAGGTTCCCGAGTGGCTGCAGCGGGCAGCGGGTCCTGAGAGCAGCCAGCCCCAGACAGGGACGACGCGGTTCCCCAAGTGGCTGCAGCAGGCTTCTGAAGGCAGTTGGTCCCAGGCAGGAAGCCATGTGGCAGGAGAGACACAGAGACATGGATAGGTACACCATGCAGAGTGAGGTTGGATATTTATTCAGTGGGTTATGGAGGGGAAAGGGAGAGGGGAAAAAGCAGAAAGGGAGAGGGAGAGAGAAATGGGGGAAGGGAAGAAGTAGGGAGAGACAGAAGCTGCCTCTTTGAGAGGGAGATGGAAAAGGAAGAGACTCAGGCTGCAAGCAGGAAGGAAGATCTGCCTGCTTCAGCGAACAAAGGAGGGAGTAGGCATGGCTTGTCTCTTAAAGGGACAGGACAGATGATTACAATGTGTATGTTTATAAGTATGCCCAGTGAGTGCAGGCACCCCAAAGAGGCCAGAAGAGAATGTTGGATCTCCTGGAGATAGAATTACAGGAAGGTGTGAGCTGCTTGATATGGGTGCCAGGAGACAAACTTTTGTCCTCTGCATGAGTGTTACATGCTCTTACCTGCCGAGCATGTTGCCAGTCTAGAACTCATTTTTGCTCTTCATGTAGCATAGCAACTAGTAAGTATGTAGTAATATCCTGTGGATCAAATGGAGAATCTGGGCTTAGAATTTTCCTCTTTTTAATTCCCCTAAAATTCTCTGCCTGCCACTTCTACCCCCGATTTGCAAAAGGTGGCTGTCCAAACGTCATACTATGCCCATCCTTGTAAATGTCAGTTAAGTGGATGGAGAGTCCTCAGCTCCAATCATAAAGCACTCAGCCTCAGCCCCATCTCTAGTTGGGTGTATCAAAACCCTCACTGAAACCACATTCCGGAGTTCCATTGTTTCTTCTTTCTTGAGTATGTACTGTGATGACAGAGCGAGGCAGAGAACCAGTTGCTCCTTCAGTACACCGACCTATGTCCCCAGCTTCCATCTGTGTATCTCCCATTCTCATGCTCAGCTCTGAATGTTCAGGGGGCCCAGGAATGAGGTGGGGCTCCCCTACACTGCATTACCCCTAGAGCTCTACTGCGGCTCTCCAGCCCAGGGCTCCACAGCATCCACAGTCCTCATGCCATCATCATGCCTATTTAGTTCTTTCTTTTTTAAAAAAAATTATTTATTTATTTATTTATTATGTATACACTATTCTGTCTGTGTGTATGTCTGCAGGCCAGAAGAGGGCACCAGACCTCATTACAGATGGTTGTGAGCTGCCATGTGGTTGCCGGGAATTGAACTCAGAACCTTTGGAAGAGCAGGCAATGCTCTTAACCACTGAGCCATCTCTCTAGCCCCCCTATTTAGTTCTTCATCCTTACCAGCTCCATTTGTTTGTTTTTTGAGGCAGCCCTGGTTGTCCTGCTGGAGGGGTAGGCCAGGCTAGCCTTGAACTAAGCCCCTGCCTCCCCAGTACTGGAAATAAAGGGGCACACTGTCATTCCTGACTCCAGCTCCATTGCAAAGCCAGTGTGGATTTTTTTTTTGAACTGCACCAATAAAGAATATGCTTTCTTTTGAGAAAGACAAGGTTCTGTGTGGTTGTGTATTAAACTGTACTATTATGGCTATCAAGAAAAATAAACCACTTATTTTCTTGATAATTTGCCTACTTTTCCGTTTTTGTTTTTTTTTAAACTCGGTGGGGAGAACTGTAGAAATGATTGCTGGCCCCCTGGGAGCTGAGTTCTTAGGGCTGTTGCTGCTGCACCTTGTTTTTAAACGGGTCTCCTATTGTAGCCCAGACTGGCCCTGAGTCAAGCCGGGCTTCTTGTCTCAGACTGCTGGATACAAATGATTTGAGCTCCAGCTTAGCCCTTCCACCACTTTCAGGGCCTCGTGGCCAACTCCAGTGAAACCCATAGTTCCTAGAAGGAATTAGACCTGGGCTGTTCTGATCCTGCTGGCTGCACATAGCAATGCAAGGGTCAATCACTATGGCCAGGTTCATATTTGCTCTACATATAGGAACATACTGATGTAGTCTTTCAGAAAATGACTCCACATAAAAAGATTTAATTAATATAAAAGTGTATAAAAGTCTAGACATGGTTATATACATGTTTAATCCAAACATTTAGGTAGATCTCTGTGAGTTTAAGGCCAAGCTGGTCTGCATAGCTGCAGGCCAACATGTAAGACCCTGGTCCCTTGCTGGTCAGCCTGGAATACTCCCTTGCTCCCTGTTGAAAACCCAAACTCAAATGATTAATGGCCCATACAGGACCTTAGGTAGGTCAATCACAGCATTATGAACAAATGCCCCACTGTGCCGAACTCACTTCCTCCCACTCTTGTCTGGTACACAGTATCAGATCTCACAGATGCTTTCTTCAGCCTACCCTTACCCCGAAAGAACCACTCCATGTTCACCTTTGAATGGCATGACGCAGTAAAGGGATACAATGGACAATTGACTTGGTTCAGACTCCCTCAAGGGTTCAAAAACTCCCCATCCATCTTTGGCAAAGCCTTGCATGAGGACCTCAGGGAATACTGGAGGACACACCCACAGGTCACTCTCCTGCAGTATGTGGATGACCTCTTGATAGCAGTTGACACTGAAGAAGACTGCAAGGTAAGCAATGGTGATTAGCTTACTGCCTTGGGAACCCTGGGGTATTGTACTGGGCATCAGCTAAGAAGGCCCAAATCTGTCAGACTGAAGTGACTTATCTGGGGTGTATACTCAAGGGAAGGCAGCATTGGCTTTCTGAAACCTGTAAAGAGACTGTGCTTAAATTGCCTACCTCAGCTTCCAGGAGTGAGGTTAGAGAATTCCTTGGGTCAGCTGGCTTCTGTTGTCTCTGGATTCCCAGCTTCGCTGAGCTGGCTAAGCCACTGTATGAGGAAACAAAAGAGAACCAGCCCTTTCAATGGGCTGAGGCTGAAGACAAGACCTTCAGTAAAATAAAAAGGCTCTCATCTGGGTGCCCACACTGGGATTGCAAGATCTCACCAAAACCTTTCACCTACATATAGATGAAAGAAAGGGCATAGCTAAAGGGGTCCTCACTCAGACTCTGGGACCTTGGAATAGGCCAGTTGTCTACCTGTCACAGAAATCCCTTTTTTCTTTCTAGTTCTTCCGAGCACCTTCCTAGGCTTTTGCCACCAGAAGGTGATGTGGGTGCTCCCAAGCCATTGCCCTTTTCCAGAACAATATGCCTCCTTTTGCTGAGTTCTTGGATTAGCGTGGTTAGTGGCTGGGGTTGGGGAGGGGAGGAGCAGTGGCCCTAGAAGCCTGGGAGATTGTCTGGACAGGAGATACTCTTCTCTTTTCTAGACCTGTGGGCCTGAAAAAGGGAGAGCTGTCCCATATCTGCTGAATGTAACACGGGTGGAAGGCTAGTAATGCTTAGTAGGGACTTCACTACTGAGTTGCTTTAGACAAGCCCTGAAAAACACTCAGTGGGGGACAGGGTCAAGTGACTGAGACACCAGGATGGCTTTATAGCCCTTTAGTTCTTGTTCTTGATGAAGCAGACATAGGTGTGAGGGTTCTTGGACTCTTCCTACTCAGTGTCCAGGCTTCTGCCCCCTGAGCTCAGCTTGGAGAGGTTGTTGGATCTTATTACCAAGGAGGTCCCTACCCATGCCTAACGTCATTTCTGATCCTTCTCTAGATTCTGGAATGGCCAATAGGATGTGGTGGCAGTGGTGTTAAATGACTTTCAAAGCCGGGTCAGAACCAGCTTTGCAGTGTTTGTCTTGGTCTTCTGGGATAGTGTATGGGAATGGGAGCCACCATGCTGAAGAGACCAGCACCTATTGTAGGAGCCAGCAATGATAAGCTCAATATGGACAGATCACCCAAAGGAAGTTCTTCACTTCCAACCATTATCACCTGCCAGTGTAGGACTCAGCCATCCATAAATTTAATGGAGGCCTGAGTCTCAGTAGTTTACCTTGAAGCAACACCTGGTTGCAGGAAGGACCACAAACTGAGATTACCCGAGCACCACCCAAGAACAGATCATCCAAAGGAAATGCCTAACGTTCTGACTGCTGTAGATAGGATCACCTGCCAGCACACACTCACCAGGACACCCCTAGACAAATGTCAGCCAATCAGCAGTCCTGGACCTCAGAAAACCCTCAGCCCCACCTTTACTACTATAAAAACCCAACTCTAACTGAGCTTGGGGCTCTCTGTTTATTCCAGTACGCTGGACATGCGGAGAAACCGAGTTTGCAAACTTGTATAAAATAAAGGCTCTTTGCTTTTATGTTCAGTACTCATCTCCCTGTTGACTTTTGGGGGACTTGGCAGAGTTGGGCATGACACTTTGTGCCAGCTCCCTCACTGTCTGTCCTGCTTGCTCCAGACGAACCCACAGGCAGACCAGCTGAGTGCCATCAAGTGTCTCCAGCCACTGCCACATGGGCAGAAAGATCACCCCGCCACGCAGTGACATATGGTAGCATAATCTTGGGCCACTAAGTTTTGTGGCAGTCTGTCACATAGCAGTAGAAAGCAGAGCTGTATGGTGGTGCCGCCTTAGCCTATAATCCCAGCTAGGCAAATGGCTCAGCAGGAAGACTGGATGGGCCCTACCTGGGCAACACAGCAGGATCTAGTCTAAACAAAAGAAAAGGAAAAGGATGGGTGGGGAAAGAAGAGGCAGGAAAGGGGAAAGGATGAGAAAAGTAGATAAAAAAAGGGAAAGCAGGAAAGAAAAATCTAATATGAACTAGAGCAGAGGCCCCAGCCTTACCTGAAAGATGTGGGGTAAATAGGGGGTTCCTTGCAGAGCCACAATTCCACCTCTCTCAGGAGGTCCAGCCTGGCCAGCCCTGCTCTGAGCACACAGAGGATTAGTCTCTGTCCCCATGACTTCCAGACAGATGTATGCCCACAGGAGGAACCTGATGAAAAGTTTGTGCACCCCAGAAGTCTCTCCGCCAACGCAATAATCCAAATCAGACCAATCAAACCAAATTAGAAAAACCCCAGGTTTAATGGATACCAGTGCTCCCAGGTGGTTTTCCAGCCCCGCAGAGAGGAGCTGGGAAAGGAAGACTGGAAAACCATGTGTTTGTTCTCTGAGTTTCTATTTAAATACCTTGTGGGAGTGGTCTTGAGTATCTGTATAGAGGGGTCAGGGTTTGGCAGTCATTCTCATGGGTGGAGTCTGGAATGAGGCAACTCCCAGGGGAGGGGCTTGGGATAGAACTTGCACCTTGTCTTTGGGTTGTTCCTATTCTAGTGGGAGAGAGTTGAACAGACTGGAAGAGAACCCCATGGGTCACAGCGAATAGGTATCTGAGGAAATGACTGGGTGACATCCCTTTTCTCCAGGGAGCCACCTCTTACTACAGCTTACCTGCTACATCTCACTGCTACATCTTACTACATCTCACCTGCTCTTTCTAAGAGGCCTGTGGTGAGGGAATGGTGTAATTCTGTCTCTTTAAGAGACAAGCCACGCCCACTCCCTTCCTGCTCGCAACCTCAGCTTTCTCTCTCCCTATCCCTTTCTCTACCCTCTCTCGAAGAGGTTGCTTCTGCCTCTCTCCCCACTTCTCCGCTCCCCCTGCTCTGTCTCTCTTTCCTCTTCTCCTCTCTCTCTCCCCCCTTCTCCCCTGCTTCCTTCCCCTCCATAACCCACCTAATAAATGTCCAATTTTACTCTACATGATGTGCCTATCTGTCTCTCGCCTGTCACCTATCCATTTGTTGCCGCTGGGGACCAGCCACCTTCCCTGTTGCATGGTCTCTGGGACTGGCTGCTTTTGGGTCCCCAGCAGTCCCACCCGCCGCCTGCCCACACCACTCGCCAGGGACCAGCCACCTTGGTTTGTGGACCTGCCGTGTGGTCTTGACCCCAGCAACTTGCTGCGGGGACCTGCAGCAAATCCATAACAATTGGTCCTTAGACTAATTTTTTGGCGGATACAGATGCAGAAGAGGTAAGAGGTAAGATGCTAAAATAGGTGTGAGGACTTGGAGGTAGGTCTTGACCACACGGCCTCCACCCCTTCATTCCTATGGTATTCTCTCATCTCCATGAGAGGAGGCCACACTGGAAGTTGAGCATGGGAATGGGTCTGGAAGGTGGAGAGGCTGGCTGCTGTGATCTGAGTATAGGGATGGGGAAATGATACTCGTGTGTTATGGGGTGTGTGTGTGTGTGTGTGTGTGTGTGTGTGTGTGTCTGTCTGTCTGTCTGTCTGTCTGTCTGTCAGGCTTCAGGGCAAACATGTGTTATGTGTCTGCTCTTCCCAACACTGACAAGACTCTTTGTCCCAGCCTGAACAGGAAATCTCCACAAGGTCAGCTGCTACGAATTCTCTACTAATGCTCAAACCAAAGGGTCAGTCCTGTCCTCAGACTGCTGCCTCAGACCACACTGCTCCTTTCTCTGCTCAGCCATATCACTCCTCCCTAGTACTGGGATTAAAGGTATGGGATCCCAAGTGCGGGGATCACCTTTGTGTGAGCTCTGTTTCTCTTTTTGACAGATTCAATCTTCTGTGGTCCAGGGTAGCCTAAAACTAACAGAGATTCCTCTGTCTCTGTTTCCTGAGTCCTGGAATTAAAGATGTGTGGCATCACTCCCTGGCCTCTGCACTCTGATCTTCAGGCAAGCTTTATTTTGTTAAAACACAAAATATCACATTTCCTTTTTTGTCTAAAATTTAAAAAGAGGCTATAACTATTATAAGAAAAAAATACATACAATAAACATAATGATTATATACAATAAATGCATCAGCAATGTCTAATTCATTTGCATTTAACAAATTCAGAGAAAGTACTCCATTATCTATCCTATGTTGGTGAGTCCAAAGTCTTATACCTAATTCACTTTCTATTCTAACTTGCATCAAAATTACCTCAAAATTATCTTTTTATGTCTCTCAACCTTATATACTTTACATTTCTTTAGTAAATTTCTTTTCTGAGTCTGGTAAACAAGGAAAACTATAACAATCTAGTCTTCAACTCCATGAGATATTCAAGAAGGAAATAATATTAACTGAACTGATAGGGGAGTTCAGTCAATCGTATTCTGTTTTGGGGGTGTGCCGCCCTCAGGCAAAAGCCTGCCTATAAACCTAGCAAGCACGCTCTGCTAGCTCTCTTTCTTTTTCCCTTGGCTCCTGCGTCTGGACGGATCGTTTGGATTCTGATGTAAGCTGTTGTAAGTCTTACTGCTGTTTATTAAAGCTGAATATTTTGTATCAAGATAGTCTGGGGACTTTTCTTTACCAATTGCCCTGCAGCTTCACTGAACAAACAGAAAGTATAAGCAAGTGACTTCTTAAAAAAATGTGAGAAATGACAGAAACAGCAGGCTGCCTGGACATTCATTCCGCTGTAATGTTGGGGCATCCATCTTCAGCCTACAGGACTAGAATATTTGACAGAGTTTTTTATGAAGTAGGATTTCTGAAGAACTGTCCTGTCTTGTCTTGGCAAGGTTTGGTAGTCACTGCTTGTGCCCTGCTTGTCCGATTAGAACAGCATCTGTCAGCAGTCAAGGCAATGGCCTTTTCTTGCCCAGTGGCTTACTTTTGCCACAAAGAAAATAAATTCATGTGGAGTTTCTTCAGTGCTCATCACTGTCTCTGTAGTAGACTGGTGCTATCAGGAGCAGACAGGTCTCATTGTCATAAAAAATTATGTTATAAAACATCTTAAATGCCATATTCTGTAGATCTCTGAAGTGTTTGAAGATGATCTGTCTATTTAATATATTTCTGTTTGACCTTGAAAGCAAACCCAATGTGACTACAAGTTTGATTATAATAGGTGACTAATTACTAGCCTGCATTTTTTTATCATCCTAAAGAGTTGGTAATAATAACTTTCAAGAACTAGAAATTTGCATTACATTGTTAGTTGAGCTGTATAGGTACAATACCTTGAACAGGAATAGAAATGCATGTACAATATGTTTTAACAAAATTAATATCAAATTTTATCAATATACAAAATTTATATACAAGATACAAAAGACCAATACACTGTAAAATATTTAAAACTAGTAGTTCCTTTTTTAAAAGTATATTCAATAATCTACCTTTTTATCTTGTCATATCTGTATCCTCCCTTTTTTCTTTTCAGAGTAGATTCAATAATCTAACCCTTTATCCTATCATATCTGTATCCCCTTTTTTCTTTTCAAAACAAGAACCCTGAATCTAATCTCCCTGTTTAGCTTTTTTCCTGATCATTACCAATAACAACATGTAACCAATCCCCTTAAACAATTAAAAATATTTATAACCCAATGAAAGACCAAAAATATCCATCCTGCCCTTTGAGAATGTGAATGTCATATTCTTAATTTTACTTCCTACTGTCTGGGGGTGATGGCATCTTCTTAATTTTACTTGCTGTCCGGGTGACGGCATATTTAGAGAATCTTGAAAAGAAAATTTTGGGTTAATTGTCAAGTCCTGGAAGAAGCAGCTGTATCATTTGTTGTCCAGTCTCTGAGTAATGGGAAAGTTGAGGGCTTGTCTCAAGTCTTGGCTAGAGTAGTTTGTGAGACTGTATTATCTCAGCTAGCCACCTCAAAATTGTTCTGAACAGTTTATAGTCCAAAGATGCTCTTTAGGTGGTGTTTTTCAGCTTGGTGATGTTATCATAGTTTTGGAGGAATTGTTGTTGTGGGTCCCCATTCTCCTTTTGGAGATGTCAAAGGTCACTGTTAGGCATGGTCATGTTCACTGAAGAAAACTGATAGAGACTCAAACCCAAAATCATGTACAGGAAGGTAGATGAAATCTTATTATAGAAATAGTACTCTATATGTCCATTAATATCATGACAAAAAGTTTAAAAATATACATTATATAAATGTTATAAATTTTGAGATAATACTTATACTTTTAAAAAAAAGCTGTTAAAGGATAAACCAAAAGGATTATGAGATTAGTGGCAACAATAGTCCCTTAATTTTGGTTTTTCTTCTGATCCATATCAGGTAGTTCTGATATGAGACAGATTTTGGATCTTACTTTAACAAGCACACTTGGGTTCAGAGAAGGAGAGAGCCACACTCCAACTCCAAATCCAGCTTTACTCTTTCATTGGACTGGGACTACAAAAAGACCATATGTTTTATATGTCTATAGAGAACAGCAGACACAAACATTTGGGAGTATTTATATAGTTTTATCCTGTTGAAAATGTGATATACCAATAGGACATTTTACTCTTTTTCTTTGGACATTTTTTTCTGGATGACTTGTTCCTTTTCTTCAGATGTCTCATTTGTCCGTTGGTTTTTCAGGTTTCTTAGCTTGATACTTTTATTCTCCTGAAAATACAAAAACAAAACCTTTCTGCAACCCTAATTTTTGGAGGAAGTTTCCTTTTGGCAAGTTGTATCTGAACAAATGGAATGCATTTGTTAGTTTTATAGGTTAGTATAGATTGAATAGTCATGCTGTCTGATGAACTATCATCTCTTCTAATTAAGAGTCTTAATTAAGAGTCTTCTTGTTCAAATCTAATCTTTATAGATTTTGATGGTGGCCATATGTTTTCTTCTTCTGTGAAAACAATAGCAAAACCCCTTCTTCAACATAGCACATGTCCTGGTTTTCATTCTGAGGTCAACACATCTTTAAAGTATATCTGATGTAATTCCATAGTTTTTCCTATTATCCGATGTCTCTCGGCAACTGTTGTTCCTTTCTCATTAGCATTTAGAAAATTCAAAGTTAATAAAACATTATACAATATATTTCTGGGAATCTTTATTACCCCTTTATGTTTATTTAGCATATCCTATAGAGTTCAATTTGATCTTTCTCTAATTGCCGTCCTGTAGGATTATGTGGTATACCTGTAATATGCTTTATATTATAATAAGCAAAAACCTGTTTCATTTTCTTAGTGACAAATGCTGTCTTTATTTGTACAAGTATATATAAGATGTCCATAACTTCTAGCAAATATGTGATTACCAAATCAGCTTTTTCCAAGCTCAAAGCAGTTGCCTGTTGAAAACCTGAATAGTTATCAATGGTGTAGTGTACATATTTTAATTTATCAAATTCTACAAAATGGAACACATCATTTCTTTGAGTACCGTTTGCATTACTTCCTACAGGTAATAAAGTTTGGTTGTATAAAGAACAAGTAGGGCATTTCCTCATAATTTCCTTGGCTTGTCGCCACATGATGAAAAGTTTTTTTAAAAACCTTTCTTGTTGATATGTGTTTATATGTTTTTTATGGCAGGTAGTCCCCCACATTGGAGACACCCCCAGGCCAGAAAGTTTTGGCATGACCATCTTTGCATCCAAGCTGAGTTCTTTGAAGAAGAAAGAGGAGAAGTCAAGAATACCCAGGTTTCCCGTGTTTTGTTAAGCCAGCGGAAATTTTAAAATTCAAATGGCCCTTGGTTGGTGGAGACAGAAGCTCTTGTTTTGGTGACCACTTTTGTTTTGGTTGTGCAGTTTGCAGAAAGTTGGGTGTTAGGTCTCTTTAAGAAGCCAGGAGAAATCTTATAGGCGTGAAGTTTCCCCAGTGGTGCTGGCTGCCTCTCCATATAGGAGTTAAGATTCCTGAACCTTGATAAACCACACCTTCATACCCCTCAAACCAAAGAGAGAACAACCTTTGGAAAGCTGAGACAAACAAGCCTACATCTGAACGAAAAGTCTCTATAGTTTGTAAAAGACCTAGTGAACATGGATCCAGGAATAGTCAACTGTAGGAATTCCTACAGCCAGTAGCCTTTAAGTTAACCCACCCACTTGGGTGTGGCCTCCTATATTATATATGGCAATGTAAAGCATGTGTTTGCCCTCTCTTTGGCAGTGTGATTTGGTTCCTGTTCCCTGTTCATGCAGAAAACTGTGATCTGTGAGTCTACCCCTAAATAAATAACCCTTAATTATACAGGTCCTTGTAGAGACATTCTAGAGAAGGCAGACATCCCTCATCCCCAGTGAGCTGGGGCTTCTGTGCTCTTGCTAGGAGCTGGCTGCTTTCTTCCTTCTGTCAGCCTGACTGGCAGTGGGCTACCTTGGACGAAGCAGATTAGCTCACCTCTTCCTCTATTCACTATGCGTTCAGCCAGGACAGACCTGAGGGACACCCCTCCCCTCAGCCAGGACAGACCTGAGGGACACCCCTCCCCTCAGCCAGGACAGGCCTGAGGGACACCCCTCCCCTCAGCCAGGACAGGCCTGAGGGACACCTCTCCCCTCAGCCAGGACAGGCCTGAGGGACACCCCTCCCCTCAGCCAGGACAGGCCTGAGGGACACTCCTCCCCTCAGCCAGGACAGACCTGAGGGACACCCCTCCCCTCAGCCAGGACAGACCTGAGGGACACCCCTCCCCTCAGCCAGGACAGACCTGAGGGACACCCCTCCCCTCAGCCAGGACAGGCCTGAGGGACACCCCTCCCCTCAGCCAGGACAGACCTGAGGGACACCCCTCCCCTCAGCCAGGACAGACCTGAGGGACACCCCTCCCCTCAGCCAGGACAGACCTGAGGGACACCCCTCCCCTCAGCCAGGACAGGCCTGAGGGACACCCCTCCTCTCAGCCAGGACAGGCCTGAGGGACACCCCTCCCCTCAGCCAGGACAGGCCTGAGGGACACCCCTCCCCTCAGCCAGGACAGACCTGAGGGACACCCCTCCCCTCAGCCAGGACAGACCTGAGGGACACCCCTCCCCTCAGCCAGGACAGACCTGAGGGACACCCCTCCTCTCAGCCAGGACAGACCTGAGGGACACCCCTCCTCTCAGCCAGGACAAGCCTGAGGGACACCCCTCCTCTCAGCCAGGACAGACCTGAGGGACACCCCTCCTCTCAGCCAGGACAGACCTGAGGGACACCCCTCCCCTCAGCCAGGACAAGCCTGAGGGACACCCCTCCCCTCAGCCAGGACAAGCCTGAGGGACACCCCTCCCCTCAGCCAGGACAGGCCTGAGGGACACCACTCTCCTTCCCTTGGCAGCTGTGGGCAGAGCTCATTTGAACAATTGCCTGAGCCAGAGGGAACATTTGAGTCATTTATTTCCTGCTTTCTGTGGAGCGCTGTCTTCAGAGACTAGGCTTCTGAACCCATTTGTCTTCACACTGGGGACTCGGCCTCAGGGAGAGCAAGGTTTCAGAGACTGAATCCAGGCACTGTTCACCTGGTTGATCTGCAGGACAGAAGCTAAGTATCAGCACTGGGTCATTAAAAGGCTCTAAGTGGGTAGCTAGCAGCTGGCTTCTTTCTGAGCATCACTCACCTGGCCAGGGTTTCGAGCCTCGGTCTCTCATTCAGCAGACATGCATTGCTACAGGTTTGGGTTTTGTTTGTCTGGTTTTGGATTTTGTTTTTTGTAATAAACATGTTTCTTCTAGCAGAGTTAACCTGCTCTCTCAAGGAAGCCTGGCTCTGAGTGAGGTTGGCTCTTCTGTAACATGGAGTTGTCTTTGGGACAGCATCTCCCTTTCCTGGCAGACACTGCTCTGGTAGATTTCTCTGTGATTGTTGATCTGTGTGGCTGCAGATGTCAAGCAAACTCATGCTCCCTTTTCTCAGAGAAGCTGAGCCTGCAAGACGACACGGCTGGCTTAACCCCTGTGCCCTAAAAGGTTCTCCCTTGACGAGCACGATTCAGTCGATTTCAGTATGTTCACAGAGTTACAACCATTGTCTCCATGTAATTATACAACATTCCTTACCTTGAAGACCCCACACATTGTCCCTTCCCTCTGCACTAATGTGGATCTGCCTAGTCTGAGGCCTCCTCCTGTGCAGAATTTGTGTCAACTGAAGTTTATAAGTGATTTCCTGCTTCTGTCACATCTCTGTCTGGGTAGGGAGGGAGGGGAGAGCCAGTCCTGTACTGAGTTGAGTCCATGAGGTGGTCCCTGAATTGGGTGGGTGCTGGTGGCCTCTGTACCCTTCTAGACCCTGGTGGCCAGTTCCAAATTTTCTTTTCCAGCCGGTTCTCTGTGCTGTTCCTAGAACTTTGGTAAAAAATCTGTTCAACATGACAGCCTTATGCTATCAGGAGATTATGGGTGTGACCCCCCTCTGTAGTGAAGCAGGGCAGGGAAAGGTGATGTGGCGCCAGTATCAGGTAGTACCACTTTGTGCTTTGATCTCTAAACCTAGGGGTCGTGAAGATGTGTTGTTTTCCATTGACTTGGCGACTCTGTCTGAATCCACTGATATTTTAACCACCATCTGTGAGCCTGCGGCCCTACAGTCAGTATTCCACTGCTCAGACCACAGCCTGGTGGGATTTCAGGCCCCATTGGCATCAGCTTGGCCACAGCTGCCAAATGTAGTTTCTACCTATGTCTCTGTCATTCTGTTTACCAATGAAGACTTGGGAGTCAGGTGTCAGGTTTAACCCTGCTAGCTCAGAGAGGCCGAGGAGTAATCAGCTGACCTTTCTTTTTGGCCAGAGACCCAGCAAGAGAGCATCTCTCCAGACATCCAAAACCAAAAAGCCCAGGAAACTCCAAGTCCCTCCCTGCCCCTTCCTGTGCAGCTCTCTATCCGGCTTCCTGGCCCCTCCGCTCTATCCGGCTTCCTGGCCCCTCCGCTCTATCCGGCTTCCTGGCCCCTCCGCTCTATCCGACTTCCTGGCCCCTCCATACTCTCTATGGCTAATTCATGTCTGCTAGTTGCTGGCTTTACCCCCGATCCAGTCTCAGGTTTCACAGTGTGATCAGATATCCTCCAACAAAGATGCACCTCAGTCATCTCACACTGCATCGGTAGATCCTCATAAGCAGTCAGTCCACAGATGCAGTGTGGATGCCTGAGGTGGTGGCTGCTGCTTCGGGCCTTTAGACTCAGGAAGGGAATTTTAAGGTCTTACCCTGTCCTTTCTAAGAAATTCCCAAAGAAATCCCCAGTCTCCTGCTTTTTCTTGAGTCTTGACTTTGATGTGTGCATTAGTTCCTGGGGATCCATCTCATATTCTTTGTCTTCTTTGGGTTTCGAGAACCTCACCAGGCCCGTGTCTCTAGATGGCTGTGTCAGTGATGACTCCTTCCAGGCTGTCCCCTAGCATGCAGTGGAGGCTTCCATGCTTGACTAGGTAGTCAGGTGATGCAGGAGACAGGGAATGTGAGGTTTTTCCTTCTATTCAGAGAGAGTAGGAAGTGGCCGGAAGGCAGATCTAGTTTCCCATCCTTCTCTCGTATTTCCATGGTTCCCGTGATGGTTTCATCACTCTGGGTGGATTAGCCTTGTCAGGTAATCTGGCCAGTGACTGGGAAGAAAGTCATACTGCCCACCTTGAATCTCGATGCTGAGTAACTTCGTATAATCCCACGTGCTCTTGTTGACTTAGCCTTGGATTCTCTTTTTGACCCAGCTTTCGAGAGATTTCTCTGAGTCTTTGCCTGCTGATCCCAGTTCAGTAAGAATTCTATCAGGCTAGCGTACCATGCACACTGTAAGCGAGTGAGTGGTACAGCTCTGGGCTGCAAAGACATCGTGAATTATCAGGAAGCCAGACTGTACCTAAAGCTGCAATAGGACTTTATGTACTCCTTCATATTGGAAGGAGCTGCTGTCTGTGCACCATGTGCAAGTGGCCTGAAGTAGTGTTCCCTCCTTTTCAGTAATACGGAGACAGAGGGGCAAGTTAATCTGGAAGATGTAGGACTGGAGCCTGGAGGAGGGCCTGCTGAAGCTGACAAAGTGGCTTGCTAACAGGGGGTTAGAAGAGGTTTGCGTGGGGGCCAAGGGTTGATTTATATAGGGATGGACAAGAGGAGAGAAAGAAGAAATTGGAGAGCATGTGAAGCCGAACATTCCTAGGAAAGATAGAATTTCATCCTTTGTACTGGGGATTGCGAGTGACCGAATTAAGTGTTTTCCATCTAGATAGGCGTAAGTCCCCTGAGGCTTTGGAGAGAGACTGAGTATTGGGCCTCAGTTATATATTCGGTCAGGCTTTGTAGTTAGGTGATAACAAGGGGGTGATGTTTGACTAAAGAAGGGTTTTGGGTGTCCCACACCTGGGGATGTGCTTGAGAGTTTGGTAAAGCAAAAGAAGTATCAGAATGTGTTGTTTGGAGGAGGAGGGAATGGCTGGTGAGCTGGAGTTAAGTGGACGGAGGGATCAAAAGAAATAAAGGCTCGTTGTGTGGTGGTGGCACATGCCTTTAATCCCAGCACTTGGGAGGCAGAGGCAGGTGGATTTCTGTGAGTTTGAGGCCAGCCTCGTCTACAAGAGCTAGTGCCAGGACAGGCTCCAAAGCTATAGATGAAACCCTGCCATGAAAAACCAAAAAGAAGAAAAAAAAGAAATAGAGGCTCCTATTTTGATTAGGTGGTCCCTTCCCAACAAGGGGACAGGACAGGTTGGTACTACTAAAAAATAATGGGTAAAGGGAATATCCCTAAAGATGCAGCTAAGTGGTGGGGTTTGGTGAACTTGATAAGATTGTTTCCCTACTCTGACAATAAAGGAACAAGAGGGTAAGACAAGTCCCCAGAATTTTGTTAGAACTGAAAAAGTGACCTCGGTACCCAGAAGGAAGGAGGTGGATTGCCCTGGTG
Source organism: Myodes glareolus (assembly GCF_982192425.1). Classification (NCBI taxonomy): domain Eukaryota; kingdom Metazoa; phylum Chordata; class Mammalia; order Rodentia; family Cricetidae; genus Myodes; species Myodes glareolus. Next base: position 74,962,968 of record NC_142038.1, read on the forward strand.
TTGTGATGACTGCCTGAGGCTCCCTATTGGAAATGCCAGTGGGTGGCACAAGGGATCCTAAGCCCCTCTGATTGTCCAGGGCCAGACCGAGGAGGTTAGCTGAAGGGTCGTCTGGGTTTGATATCCCCATGTCACTTGTAGCGTGGGGACAGTCAACACCCCAGTGTCCTTTCTGATGGCACCTTGGACGTGGTCTGGGTGGCTTATGGGGATTTGGTCAGACCCAGACCCAGTGACCCTCCTGACCACATTTATAACAGGGACGTGAAAGTTCAGGGAGCCTGGACTTTGATGAGATCAGAAACTTTAGCCATCATCAGGTAGTTTGTTTATAGGATTTTCATCTGTTCCGTGATACACCCTAAAGGCCACAACTAAGACTTCTGCCTGTGGAGTCCTCTCTCTAAACCTTTAAGTTTAACCTTCATATCTGGGGAGCTCTAGGAGAAGAAGTAGGGTCATAAGGAGTGGCTTTTCTGGGGTCTCAGGATCTGGGTTTGTAAGGTGGCTGAGGGACGGAGATGGGTTTTCATGTCTTTCCTGGATTACCTTGCGGATGCTTTTTACAATTTACTACCTGAAGGGCAGCCCTGTGGAGACTGGCTAAGAATGTAGCTGGTTTAGATGTGGGAGGTGCAGGGTTTTCAGAGCTGGACTGAGTAGCAGGGTAGCAGGAGCACTAGGTCTGTCAGGGGGCTGAGAATGGGTGCTAGGGAGAGCTGACCCAGATGACCTGTCACTGGGGAGGGAGAAGAGAGGGAGCTGGGGACTTTTGTCTATAGGGGGAGGCTCCTTAGCTGGATCAAAGGTAATGGATTCATCCTGTTCTGACATCAGACCTAGCAGGAGCTGCGTGGGGGAACAGGAGACACAGAGAGAAGGCCTGGACTGAAAGTAAGAGAACGCTAACATGGAGAGTCTCTTTCCATTTCCCTGTTCACTCACAGTAGTTGTAAAGGTCCCATATATTTTGGGATTTAGTGGGCTGTTAAGCAGCCGTTTAGATTGGTTATCTATCCAAAATAAATAAGAAAATAAAGAAATAAGATGGGAGGTGGTGGTGCATGCCTTTAATTCCAGAACTTGGGAAGCAGAGATGGGCAGATCTCTGTGAGTTCGAGACCAGCCTGGTCTACAAGAGCTAGTTCCAGGACAGGCTCCAAAACTACAAAGAAACCCTGTCTTGACAAACTAAAAAAAAAAAAAAAAAAAAAAAAAAAAAAAAAAAAAAAAAAGATTGATTATCTAAAAGACATTGAGGCCAAACTTTATTGTAAAGGTAAACAACTTTAGGGTATAAATCAGGTGCCAGGTATAAAGGCTTGAGATTTTCTAGGCGGTATCTCAAGGGGAATGGGTGGGTGTTTTGATCTACTGGCCTGGTCTGTCACCTGGGTACATCATCTCTTTAAGAACAAGCCCTGTCCTCTGGCAATCCCTCCCCTTCTGCTGAGTGAAGCGGATATCCTGCCTCCTCCAGCCTGTTCTCTCTCTCTCTCTCTCTCTCTCTCTCTCTCTCTCTCTCTCTCCCCTTCTGTCTCTCTCCTGAAGAGGTAACTTCTGCTCTCTCTCTGCCTCTCTCCCTCCTCTCTCCATCTCCTTCTGTGCCTCTCTCTCTTCTTCCCCCCTCTCCCTTTCCCCTCCATAACCCACTAAATAAACTCTATACCCAAACTTTCTCTTGGCATGATGTATCTGTCTCTTACCCATCACAGTCTCCCACCCACCAAGGTGACTTGCCAAGGCCTCAGGGGACTCACTGTTACTCCTCGTGGGACTATATCTTTAAAAAAGAATAACAGTGGGTATGAAATGCTGAGTTCCCATGGATGAGAGAGGTTAGGGAAAAGGTCACTGAAGCCTGTAGTCACATATGTCCCCTGGACCAAGCAGTTGGTCATCACTCAACTCAGTGGGGGACAGTGTAGCAAACTTAGCCTGCGTAAGCCCATGAGAGACTTGATACCTGGCGACAGGGCTGCCGTAGAGACAAGAAGGTGAGAGAAAACCAAACTCTAGGAGAGTGTCTCATCCACAGGAAAGGGCTGGGAAAAGGAGGCTTTTGTGACTTCCTTTTGTGGGAAAGATGGGAGGAGAGGACAGAAAGGAATGCTATAACCCAGTTGGGGCTAAGGAAATTACCTGATTGCAGCTCCAAGGATAGGGGAGTATGGTCAGGTGAAGAGGGCCAGCTGTAGCCTTAATGACCATGGTTGGGGACATCTCTGCTTCTAGGAGTACTAGAGGGGTGTCGGACACTCAACAGTCACTTTCTCAGACCCAGAGAAATGTTTACAGTGACCAAAGGGGGAACTCACCTAATTGACGCTGTTGGATGGAATGCTGAGTGGTCAGTTAACTGGAAGATGAGCCTATTGCAGATGAACCGGAGATAAGGGATAGGGTTCAGTGTGGCTCAGGCCAGAAGGGAGGCACACAGGCATCAAGGGAGTATATCCTGGGTTTTTGCACCAAAATATAAGTGGATGTGAGTGTTATAGCTCTGGAGCTGCAGAGATATCCTGACTTATTGGGAAGCCTGGCTATACCTACAGCCGCAATAGGACAGCTCTGGAGGCTGAAGCCACAATAGGGCAGCTCAGCCATGGAAAGAAAGGTGTCCTGACTGTTGGGAAGCCAGGATACCTGAAGCTGGGTGCCATGGGGGATGGTCTCCCTACAGGATATAGCAATCCTGTTTCTCTCCTAGAGAGCTACTCCAGCTGAGCTCTGCTTTGTTCCACTAAGGGAACTTCCTAGCAGAACTGTCCGCTGCTTCTGTGGTGAGGGAAGCCCCTTCAGATGTGAAGCAATCTCCTCCAGCTCCAGGGAAAAGCTGTCACTTTTCCTGCTCAGCCTCGCTCAAGGGAATGTCTCAGCAAGGCTCTTCTCGTCTGTGCTGGCAAATGAAGATCTTCACCCAAGACGATCTTTCTCTTTTGAGAGATTTATTTGAGAAAGAGGAGTCCAGGAGAGTGACTGCCTCTGCCACAGCAGGAAAAGACAAACCCCAACTGAACAGGTAGAGAGGCTTATATAGGGCTTCTTAGGGGAGACGTTTCCCCAGAGAGGAGTTTTTATACTCCGGGATTGGTTAGTTTTCCTACTTAGGGATTGGTTAGTTTAGTTTGTCAGGGGGCAGAGATGGCTCTGATTTCAGGGCCAAATTGTGTTTTTTCCACTGGTTCTTTTTAGCCTTTTGTCTCTAATCTTAGGGTCTAGGCATATTTCTTTCATTGGCTATGATTCTAGGAACAAAGTGTGTTTCTTTGGCACTGTTTTTCAGAATCAGGGTGTGTTTCTGGGTTTAAGATGTTTCTTTCCCTGGCTCAGGTTTCAGATCCTGGATGTGTTTCTTTCATTGGCTCTGGGTTCAGAGTCAGGGTGCTCAGGGATTGGTTGGTTTTCTGCTGTCTTTCCCAGAGGGCACCAGAGGGTCTTTCAGGACCATCTCTCCAAGGGCTAGCCTAGGGTCTCACAGGACGATTTATGCAGGGCTAGTCTTGCCACTATAAGTTGTTATTGAGTGTAGGCTGTCTTGCCTATAGACCCTGCTATCTCTAGGATAAAGGTGACTGCAGGGTTAGGACAGTGACTTGCCTAAGTGCATTAGGTATCCACACCTTGAGCAAGTAACGTTCCTCCATGCAGAGGGACCAGGTGGACCAGAGTACAGGAGGCAGATACAAATAGAAGCAGAGATTCCAGGATTTCATCCTGTATTTAGTTACCTTGTAGAGCCAAGTATGGAAGCAATATTGTTTAAAGCAACCACTGAGTGCCAGTTAAAGCCAGGGAGGGCACCTGAGGAAGCCTTAGAGACTGGGACCCTAAGAGTGTGGGTCAGTTGGAAGAAAGCTGCATGGCAGCCAGGGGGAGGGCAGTCTCTGCTCAGACTCACCTGGGGAAGCTTGGGTTATAGTTTGCCAACTCCCTACCCTTTTGGGGGGAACTCACTATGAGAGTAAATTCTACCTTGTCCCTAAGGCAAATAATTCATTTTTATTTAGTAGCAAAGCAGAATTTCCTCTTCAAGAATTTTCTGTCTCAAATTAGGAAACAACCTTCCTCAAGACTCAGTAATACCACTTTTGGGTATATATCCAAAGGATGTTCAACCGTGCCACAAGGACATGTGCTCAACTATATTCATAGCAGCTTTGTTTGTCATAGCCAGAACCTGGAAACAACTTAAATGCCCCTTGATCGAAGAATAAATAAGGAAAATGTGGTACATTTACACAATGGAGTACTATACAGCAGAAAAAAATAACGACAGTCTGAATTTTGCAGGAAAATGGATGGAGCTAGAAAACATTATTTTGAGTGAAGTAACCCAGACACAGAAAGACAATTATCACATGGACTCACTCATAGGTGGTTTTTAAACATAAAGCAAAGAAAGCCAGCCTACAAACCACAATCCTAGAGAACTTAGATAACAATGTGGACACTAAGAGAGACATACATAGATATAATCTACATGGGAAGTAGAAAATAGAAAAAGACAAGATCTCCTGAGTAAATTGGGAACATGGGGACCTTGGGGAAGGGTTGAAAGGGGGAGGGGAGAGGCATGGAGGGAAGCAAAGAAAAATTAGAGCTCAATAAATATCAATAAAAAATGTATATATAAAAAGAATTTTCTGTCTCCTCATCCTCCATTGTCTTTGCCTGTTGTCTTGATCAAGTGAGGCCAGGGCTGCCTCTGGGGGTGAGCAGCTTCCTGGGCATCTGCTCTGGCACAGGGTCTAAACTCACTGAGTTTACGCTGCCAAAGTAGGGAAGGTAATTTTCCCTCTTTGCTTTATTGAGAGAATTAAGTGGAGAAAGTGTGTGTGTGTGTGTGTGTGTGTGTGTGTAGCACCCTGCCTTTTTACCTGCACATAGTAACTGTATTAGTTATTCTGCTGTGATAAACACCACAACCATAATGGTGGGGAGAAATGGCAGCATGCAGCAGCCAGAGCAGGGAGCTGAGAGATCAGAAAACAGAGAGAACAAACTGGAAGTGGGGTGAGGCTATGAATGTTCAAAGCCTCCCCACCTTTCCTTGGCCTTGGGACTCTCCTTCCTCAATTACCAGGACCTAAGAAAAAAAAAATTCCTCCTAAACTTAACCTTATCTTCTGTTCTGCCAGCATCCTACCAAGTCCAAGTGTTTCCTCAAAATCTGCATCCAGGACAGCTTCAGAGCGGCTGCCCCAGGTGGCCCAGACCGCTGCAACCTGGCCGGCACTTTCCTAGTGCTGGATGGTCTCACAGAGCCTGAACAGTGGCTGGAACGGCCAGCTATCCCAGGAAGTAGCCAGCATCCTAGCTTTCGCAGGTCCCTCAAAGACGCTGACACTCCCAGACAACTGGAAGCAGTCTAAAGATCCTGATGCCCTCATTTCCGCCTCACCACCTACCTGTAACATGAGGGTCCGGCTTGTTGGGGTATCTGTACCCACCTGGTACCCCACAACCGGCAAATCCCAAAGAAAATCACACACAGGACTCCATAAGATTATAAACTGATTGGCCCATTAGGTCAGGCTACTTATTAGTTCTTATGACTTATCTTTACCTATTATTCTCATCTATGTTAGCCATATGGCTTGGTACCTTTATCAGCTATCAGCTCACATGTTGCTTCTTCGGTGATCAGGGCAGGAGTGGCGGAGGGAACTTCCTCCTCCCTAGCCTTCTCCTATTCTCATTGCCCCGCCTCTACTTCCTGTATGGTTGACCTGCCTCTACTTCCTGCCTGGCCAATCAGCGTTTTATTAAAATACATGATTGACAGAATACAGACAATTCTCCTGCACCACCTACCCCTTCCTATTTCCTCATCTTTCTATAATAAACAAAAGGGAGGAATGTGCGTTTCCCAGCCTGCATCTGCCTCCATCAGCAGCTGCGTGACATGCACACCCCTTTAAAGTGTCCACAGGCACAGCCCAGTCTCTTGCTTTCTTGCCTTTTTTATTTCTTGCCTCTTTCCTGTCTGTCTGCCTCTCTCATGTCCCCACTCCTTTCACCCCCACCCCGCTCCCCCAGTAAAGCTCATGCACTAACTCTGTTGTGTGTTCTCTTAGGGGCATACCTTGGAAGGCTGGCAAAGGTACTCTCTTCACCTCTCGTTTTTTAATCATTTCACTGTCCCCACTGATGGGTTTCCTCCAGCAAGGCTGTACCATCTCCCTAAACAGTGCTACCAACTTAGAGGGCAGTGTTCAAATACCTGAGGGGATGTTTGCCATTCGAACTGCTACAGGAACCAAACAGAAAATGCCACTGCTGTCCCTGTGACCCTCATCCAGCAGGGCTTCCTCATGATTGACTTTAGGTGACAGAGTAAATTGTGTGTATGGTGACTTTAGACAGGTGTAGAAGTATCTCAGAAAACCAAGGGCTGGGGCTACAGATTGGTTGCAGAATGCTTGCTTATTGAGCATTGCCCTTGGATCATCCCAACACTAATAACTAGTTAATGTATTTAATGTCTTTAAAATCTATTGGAAATACTATATCCAAGGCAAGATGGGAAATGTAGTTACACAGAAGTCCTCATTATTTGTTAACTCAAGAAGTTACAGAACAGAGCATGCTGTCTCCAGCAGCTCTATGTAGCACAGGGCCAGACTTGTTGGGGTTTCTGTCCTGCCCTGTTCCCATAGCTGGCAAGTCCTAAAGAAAATCACACAGAGGTCTCCATAAGATTATAAACTGATTGGCCCATTAGCTTAGACTTCTTATTAGCTCTTGTAGCTTATATTAACCCATTATTCTTATGTATGTTAGCCACATGGCTCAGTACCTTTTTCAGTGGGGCAGGTCACATCCTGCTTCTTCGGTGATCTGGGCAGAACTGCAGAGGGAGCTTCCTTCTTCCCAGAATACTCCTGTTCTCATTGTCCCACCTCTACTTCCTGTCTGGTTGTCTTACCTATATTTCCTGCCCGTCTACTGGCCAATCAGCGTTTATTTAAAACGTAATTGACAGAATACAGAATTGTCCTACACCAGCTCTAGGAATACACACCTTCTCAGGAGCCTCTAGTCCTCTTCCCCCTAATTATGACAGGTGTTCTCTGTGACTCAGGCCTTGTCTCTCTTCTGCTCAGAGGGGCTTCACATTTTGCTGAAAGAAGAGCAGAAGCTGTCAGGTGAGCACTTCCACCCCATTTCCTCTGTAGTCCCCCATCCATCCCTCCCTCCTGTTCATGACTGAGGAGTGCCACCTTCCCTCTTTGACATTAACCCCTGCCTTGGTTCATCTCGATTCCAAGTCTTCTCTCTCAGAATTCCAGGGGTATCTTTTTTAAGTTTCTTAACCTGCTTCTCCATTGGATTTAAAAAACCCTCTCATCTGCCCTGTTTAGAAAACACAGAAGCTTTCTTCCCATCATCTCTGTTGTATGTGGCCCTCCAAGTCCCCAGTAGACCCACCAACAAGACGAAGTTTGAGTTGCTCAGGAGTAGAAAAGAACAGCAAAGTCTGGGCATGGTTCAGAGTGGGGAAGACTAGTAAGATTTGGGTCTGGTTCTAGGTAAATCTTTCAAAGCAGGAATTCAGGATTGGGGGCTGTAACACATGGATTCAAAGTTTCTTTGGGTGCAGACTGTCTGCTAGTTTCATCGATGAGTTGATGCATCTTTGGTGAGTGTCTGAAGTAGACAAGCACACCGTGTACTTATGAGGCCAGTTCCAAACTATAAGGCAATATGAGCTAAGACAGCAGTAAAGTCATGTGAGCTAAGACTGCAGAACAGCAAAGCCAGGTTCATATGGGTGGAGGTTTCCCTTCTCTGTGTCCAGACTGATAGTGAGGGGAAGTTTGGTTCTCAGCTTCAAACTTATTCTCCAGCTTTCTCCTGTCCATAGAAAACTTTGCCCAAAGAGCAGTAGCTCCATTTGCTGACCTCACTCCTCCATCCCCCGTTCTGTCCCAGGTGCGGTGGTTTGGGTTCACACCTCTAGGGTAGTGTTCATGAAAGTCCTTAGCAGTGTTCTCAGCTTTGACTCAAGTTGAGACTCCCTCATCTCTTGGCCACATCTCTCCAGCTTTCTCCTCTTGAGAATAGGTCCTTGTCCTGGCTTCTATGAACCACATCACTCATTGTTCCCATCACTCTCTCCCTTTCTCCCCACTCTTCTTTTCTCTTCTTTGCAGATGCCTTCGCATCTGCCCTGTCATAAGATGTTACTGCCTCTCAAGACTTGGGGCCGTGTCTTCTCTTAACTGCCCGTTCTTTCTGTGGTGTGCGAACTCACTGGCCATGGAAGGATTCATCCAAGTCAAATCAGAGTAGAAGAGAGCAAGTTCTTTTTTGTATCTGTTTTTGTTTTATAATTTATTTTTATTTTATGTGCATTGGTGTTTTGCCTGCATGTATGTCTGTGTGAGGGTGTCAGATCTTGGAGTTACAGATAATTGTTAGCTTATGTGGATGCTGGAAATTGGATCTTGGGTCCTCTGGAAGAGCAATCGGCACTCTTAACTGCTAAGGCAGCTCTCCAGTCCCGAGAGAAAAGTTTACTGCGTGCATTGTAAGGGAGCAGCAGCCAGGGCAGTTGGCTGTAGCGCAGCCTGTGAGGTGGCGGCTGTGGCTGTTTCCATGTGCAGCTGCCCTTCGGCAGTAGGTGTGTGCAGTTAGGCATGTACCATGCAAATAGAGGCCCTGGGCAATAGTTGCCCCTGGCTGGGGGCTGGGTTTCTAGAGCAATGGTTTTGGGTATGAACCCATAGTCAACTTTGGTTGTTCAGTCACTGCATTCCTGCATTGCCCCTGCAGGCTCCCTTCTCCTGGGCACTGCTGTGCATTCGCACTGCTTCAGCCATGCATCTCTCTCGTACAGTCTGGAGCTTTGGACCCAGAGTGTCTCACATCCCCTCTGAGTGGCTTCCAAAGGCTCACAGTTTGGGTTCTGGAGACTTTAGTGTTAGCATTATAACAACAACAACAACAACAACAACAACAAAATCTCCGAGTCCAGGACACAAGGATTTATTTCCCATTGGTATTTTTTTTCTGTTTGGCTGGTTGTGTCTCCCTGTGTGGCATATTAGGTACCAAAACCTATTTTGCCTCTGATTTTTCTTCTCCCTCCATCCTCCAGTACTCAGGGAGAAGAGAGGTATAGAATCTGTTACCCCACCCCCATATGCCCTGCTACAGAGAGATTAATGTCAGAGAAGCAACTCATTCTGCATTGCTTCTAAAAATACGAACTGTGACTTGTGGACTAGGGGTCTGGCTCCTTGAAATCTTGAGTCCCAACTTGGGCTCTCTGACGTCTGGCGTACATGAGAAGCCCTGCTGGCATCAGAGTCTCTGACTGCCTTCTGTGAGCTTTGTTAGGACACCCCAACACCTTTATGGCTATGGTTGTCAAGCTTGGGAAGGGAAAAATGCCACATGAGGATGCCAAATTCCCAGATGGCACCTCCAGAGAGTCTGCTTTCTACAAGTCCCTGGGTGACTCTGAGGACCACACTGAGAAGTGCTCATCAAATGCCTCCGTATCCCCCAGCAAAGGGGCTGCTCTAGAAGAGTAAATTGGTCTCTGGAAACTTTGTTTTTAGATTTATTTATTCTATGTGCATGAGAATTTTGCCTACATGTATGTATACCATATGTACGCCAGGTAAGAAGTCAGAAGGCGGCATCGGACCTCCTGGCACTGGATGGTTCTGAGCCACTTTGTGAGTACTGGAAACAGCACCTGGGTCCCCTGCAAGAACAACTAACATTTTTAACAGTTGGGCCAGCTCCCCAGCCTCCTGTGGAAGCTTCTTTTGGCTACAGTAAGAACCATATCTCTTAGCCAAGATTTTAGGCCAATAGGATTCAGAGATGGAATTTTTCAGTGAGGAAAAGTATTAAGAATGAATAATCATCTCTTCATTCTTTCCCCTGCAGGTCTTGATTTCATGTCTTTTGTTTGTTTTTTTAAAGGCTTTCTGAAAAATCATATTCTGTGGAATATGTGGAAAAATCATATTCTGTGGAAAACTGAGAGCAGAGTCTAAGCATCCTGGAACAGCTGGGTTCGCACAGGTGTCTCACTGAGGCCAGGCTGTGGCAGCATGAGAACTCTAGGGAACATTCAGAGAAAGTGTGTAAAACCCAAATGTTTACATGTTCAGAGGGCCATGGAAAGCACCCAGCCACCAAAGACAGCAAGGCATTGTAGGGACTTCCCAAGTGAGTGGCCAAAGAACTCTCTGTGCAGTTGAGACCACAGGTGTCTGTGTGCTCAGAGTGTCCAGCCTGTCACTTTGCATTCAGTGGGTAATGATGAGTGTAATGTGGGGCTGTGTGCGAGGATCCACGGGACAGTGAGGATTCACAGGACAGTGAGGAAAGGACATGGCAGTGTGGGGCTGTGTGCGAGGATCCACGGGGCAGGGAAGGACGTGGCAGTGTGGGGCTGTGTGCGAGGATCCACGGGACAGGGAAGGACATGGCAGTGTGGAACTGTGTGCTCAGATCCACAGGACAGGGAGGATCCACAGGACGGTGAGGAAAGGGCATGGCAGTGTGGGGCTGTGTCTGAGGATCCACAGGACAGGGAAGGACATGGCAGTGGGGAACACACCAGCCTCAATGGACTCCCATACCTGGTGGAAGCCGAAGACCAGAAAGAGATTGGGGAAGGACAAGAGATGGGACAAGAAATCCCAGGCTTAAGGCAGGTGCAAAGAAATGACATGGAGTAGAGTAGAGAGGAAGAGGGATTAGGTGGGAAGCAGGCTGTGGGGTTGCCAGCATAGGGGACAAGCAACCTGGGGAGTGAGTGACAAAGCAGCTGGCGAGAAGCCAGTGAGGAGGGTGATGCTGGTTGGTTCTGTAGACAGAGGCATGCCTTGGGCTGCGGCATGAGGAAGTTCCGGGGTGGAGTGGAACTGCCAGGTGACCCAGACCTAGAGAGAGTCGCTAGGGTGCAGACTGCCCGTCTGGAAGAGCTTAACTGGGATTTGAACTTGAACCTAAAAGGTACCTTGAGCCGGTTGTATGTAATAATACCCACTCTGAAGTTCATCTACAGCTTAGGGATGAAGCTTAGTGTCCTGAGACCACGTACATACTAGATAGCATTAATCTGAGGGGTTAATGATCTAAAGACCTCAGGTAGACGGAGACTCTCTGGACATGAAAGTTGGCTTCCCTGGTGGCACCTGTGACTGTCAGTGCCTGCTGGGAAGTTCACACATCTCTGAGTGATGTCTTCCACCTTGAGACTGCAAGGTCACTGGCCTGCAGGTGGAATCTTCTATCCCCAAAGTCCTCTTTCCACCCTATAAAATCCCCAGCCCCTACCCCTCCCCCACATACCATGTGGGCATAGTCTCTACTCTGTCAGAAAGACTGTGGCCTTTCAGGTCTTCTATAAAGGGACAGTTCTGTCTCTGCTGATGTCAAGCTGTTTCTTTTATTTCCAAGTTGTCTCCATCAACCTTGAACTAACAGCCAGGCTCCCATCTCTCAGCAGTGGGCTGAGTTGGGTCTTACTGGGTCATGCCTCTTCCCAGTCCACCCCAGGCTCTCCAGGGCGAGCAAGGGCAGACTGGCAGCATTCCTCACCTGGCTCTGACTTAGACAGCCCATGAGAGTGGTGCTTCAGTCACTGCGTCAGGCTGACTGTCTTGTACATGGTGTTAATAGACGTGAAGATCCCCAGTTCACACCCGGCTTTCAGCAAACCTCTATAAAAAGGCTTCAGGTTTAGGGCTCAAGGGGAACACTGAGGCAGATTGTTCTCTTGGGTAAGAATTTTTTTTAGAAGAGTTGCTGATGTCATAGGCATACAGACAGCATGCTGGGAGCTCTGATGAGTGTTCAGGGACAAAGGGGTAGAATGGGGACTCTCTTCTTTCAGGTGTCAGACAGGGAGAGGTTTCATGTATTCAGGCTGTCTCTGATTCCTTGGCTGGGCAGAGGGGAAGTCGGGGAGAGTCTTGGCATTAGGAAGCCAAAGGCCAGCTCTCAACTCTCTGCATGGGGACAGAGAAAGAGAAGCCATAGGCAACTTTGCTGGCAGGTGCCACCAAAGGGCTTCTGGAGGGCTGCTCAGGATGGGACCGGGGATGACCAGCTTCCCTGTCTGTCACCAAGGAGGAAGACTCATCCACAGGGTGCTCTGAGTCTCATGAGCGGCACGAGCGACGTAACAGGCATGCCATACCCGTCAATCTGTCTGTCTCTTGAACCACCTGCCCATGCAACACTTAACTCAGATAGTTCATCCTTTGCAGCTCTTATCAGCTCTGCCTTCTATGGCACTTCTGGAAGCCGCCTTTTGTTTGAGCCAGTGTCTGCCTGAATTATGCGACTCCCTATCTGAACTGGTGTTTGCTTTCTCCTCCTGTCCCCAGGAACCCCCACTGGTAGCATTGTCTTTATCTACCCCAGGCGATGACTGCAGGCTACCCTGCCCGTGGGGTGTTCCCTGCAATCCCCCTTCTTGGGGAGACTTCTTTCTTCACTAGGGGCACAACACCTGAGCTCACCTCTCTTCTCTTCTTGTTTGATTCTTGCAAAGGGGCAGCAGGCAGCCTGGCTTCTCCTGAGTTACCAGAGGCCGCCAGGCCTGGAGGGCAAAGTACTTGGCAGCTGAACACTGAACAGGAAATGTCCGAGAGCGACAGATAAGGAACTGGAGCTGTTGGATTTGCTGTTGCAGGGATGAAGGGAACAGGAAGGAGTAACAAGGAGGGGAAGGAACCTCAGTCCAGTCCTGCTCCCTAGTCACTAAGATGGGACATGTGACACAGAGTGATTTGTGTGAAGTGACCACTCCAAATGGAGCCTGCTGCCTGATGATAGCAGACTCTGGTTGGGTTTCTGACCAGAAAGAAAGGGCTGAGGACAACAAACCCTTGCATTTGATACAGCAGAGGGGAAGTGGCTGGCGGGGCTTCCTGGACGGTCCGGGGAGGCACGGGAACTGACCCAGTTCTCATGGGTACCACTTTAGTGATTGATTCTCAGCTGTGCCCTCGCATCCAGGGCTGACTGGAGCAGAGGTGCCCAGCCTTGCAGACCAGACTGGGGTCAGCCTTGTTGTCTCAAGGAGCAGGTAACTGAGCAGAGTTTTCTTAGAGACTGCCCTAGGGAAGCTTCAGGTCAGTCCTCAGAGGACTTCCCCCTCTGATAAAGGCAAAGGGCAAAGCCACAGAAGCTTCTAGAACTGGCCTTCCTGTCTTTCTCACAGCGCAGGCTCAGGTTTCCTGAGTCTGAGTGGCGTGTGTTCCTGACTCTCCTCGTCTTCTGTGGCCCCTGGAAAGCTGGAGTCGTGACCATCAGCTCCGGAGTCCTGTCACAGAGCCTTGTGCTCATGAAGGCACCCCCTCCGCCAAGGTAAAACAAGACTCCCGCCTCCACACACACAATGCTTAGACTAAAAGGGAAAAGACTAGTGACATCTTGAATCCATGTATAGTTGTTCAAACACGAATCATCCCAAATCCAAGAATATAAATCTGGTTTCAAGATACAGGGAAGCACTTGGTCCCCCAAATCCCAGCTTGGCACCTGGGAACTGTTTGGCCAGCTCTACCTCCAGAAGTCTTGACTACCGGGGTAGTTATCTCTCCAGCAGGTTCTGAATGAGGGGCTGAGAGTCCAAAAGCACACCTGGGTACATGGTGATAGATACCTTCAGCAAAGGATGGCCAGGACATCCTGATGGTCAGGAAACGGAGATTTTGGAGGCTTTGTGCTTCCCAGTTTGCTTTGTAAGCAGTGTGTTCCTTAAATATTAGTTGAACTTTGAGCAACCAAAAAGACCATGTGCCATCATATCCCACCCAACTGATACTTGGATGAGGAAACTTGCTAGCAAGATATTTAGGACTGAATTCAGCTAAATTAAGCCTAAGAGTCTTCATGTTCTCACGGCAGCTGCAGCTTCTCCATCTTGTATGGGCGAGGAGTGCTAGTGTGCACCTGCTGTCCCGGCTACTGGGAGGCTGAGACTGGACAACACAGCGAGACCATGTCTAATAACAAGCTTCAGTTTCATAGATAGGGTAGGGCATGCCTACATCCCACTGAGGCAGAAAGAGTTCAAGTTTGAGGCCAGCCTGGGCTACAGTGAGCGCTGCAAACGCTTGCTTCCTCCACACTTCTCCAGGTAATTAGAGGGTCTCAGCCTGTGACCTCACCAGGACTGCCAAGTTCTGAGGCGGCATGGATGTGAGGAAATTGGCTGTAGAGGTGAGTGCTGGGTGTGTGTGTGTGCTGGGTGAGGTGTGTGTGTGTGCTGGGTGGGGTGTGTGTGTACGTGTGTGTGTGTACTGGATGGTGTGTGTGTGTGCTGGGTGGGGTGTGTGTACTGGGTGGTGTGTGTGTGTGTGTTGGGTGGGATGTGTGTGTGTGTGCTGGGTGAGGTGTGTGTGCTGGGTGGGGTATGTGTGTACTGGGTGGGGTATGTGTGTGTGCTGGGTGGTGTGTGTGTGTGTGTGCTGGGTGGGGTGTATGTGTGTGTGTACTGGGTGGTGTGTGTGTGTGTGTATTGGGTAGTGTGTGTGTGAGTACTTGGTGTGTGTGTGTGTGAACTTGACACAAACTAGAGTCATCAGAGGAAGGAGCCTCAGCTGAGGAATGGCTCCATGAGATCCCGCTGTAAGGCATTTTCTCATTTAGTGATCAATGGGGAGGGCCCAGCTCATTGTGTATGGTGCCCCCTGGGCTGTGTTCTACATGAAACTGGGTTGAGCAAACCATATGGAACAAGTCAGTAAGCAGAGCCCCTCCATGGCCTCTACATCAGCTCCTGCCTCTGGGATCCTGCCCTGTTTGAGCTCCTGTCCTGAGGTCCTTCAGTGATGAACCAACACTCAAGTGTAAGTCAAATAAACCCTTTCCTCTCCAACTTGCTTTTTGGTCTTGATGTTTCGTCACAGCGATAGAAACCCTGACCACAACAAGTGGCTGAGACTTGATCTTCACACACACATTTATGTATATGTAAAAGAACAAAATATTTTAATTCTTCTTTTCCAAGGCCATAAGCTTTCTTCAGTAAAGTTCCACCTGTACACCAACCATGTGACAGCATGGTCAGTACTGCAGGACAGGCAGCCCCAGAATGAGTCAGGACAAGTCACAATTTGTAGTAACAATCAACTTAACCACAGCTTGAAAGGTAGTTTGTCCCAGCTGCAAAAGTCACAAGACTCCAATCATGCGTCTTACCCCCAATACAGACTTTTAAAACATACACACATATATGTATTTAGCACAATAAACGCGCTCATTACGCACTCTAACATAGAGTACAGGAATACACGCTATGGAGTGCAGCCTCATGTCTCCACAGGCAGGAGCTGGAGCGTTAAACAGAAGCCCGTGGTGTGGTGGCAGGAAGTTCGGAGCGCCACTCTACACGCCTTACCCTATACCAGGAACTGCTGCCCCTCCGCTGGGTGGCAGGTACAGTCTCTAAACAGTGTTATTTCCTAAGAGCAGAGATGTCACTCTGGATCTGAGTCATTGTTACCTAGAAATCATTAAAAGTCAGCTCCATAGAGGGTGGGGATTGGCTTGGGAGTCAAGTGTCACGGTGCCCCTAAGACACTCGCGCACCCACACCCTTGTGCCCAGGGAAAGTGCACTTCCGATGGCAGATATAAAAATAGATTGGCACACTCTTGACACAGGGAGAGGGAACTTTAAGCAGCTTCTCCCAACCCTGCACATTCGGCTCCCTCTGTTCTAGCACAGCGCGCTCCCAGTCAGAACCAGTCTGCAGGAAAGGCCCTGAGCAGCTTCGGACTTCACATGCGCCTGGAAGGAATGGGCACAACTGAGTTCCGCTTGGGGACCCGGGAAGGCCTCATCCCAGCACACGCTTCTCCTGGTAAGCCTGAGCGACATCTCCCTAGCCGGTTCCAGGTACGGCTTCTCCGTAAAAATACAGCTGCCAGGAGACTCAGCGTGGTAGGCCTGGCTCTCGCCCTCCTCTCTGGTAACAGAGAGGCCGCCGCACTCAGAGGAAGCATCCTGGCCTTCCTGGGGCCTGTGCTAGGAGCTCTGGATCAGGCGTCTGTAGTGGGGCATGACTTCGTGTTCTGGAAGATGAAGTGCGAACTCCAAGGCCACCAACACCGGAAATTCAAAGGCAATCAGTTCTCTCCTGTTCAGCCGGAACTTCTCTTCCAGTTTCTGTGAAGTCAACAGAGCCATTTTAGTTTTGCATTTAACAACTTGGGCTTTTTTGTTTGTTCTTTTTCCAAGGGCAGTGTTTCTACCATCAAGTTAGTGAGTATCACAGACACATCTGCTCTCCACTGCTGTAAACAGAACTTTGGGTTCTGGGGGATTTTAAAAGAAAAGAGGTTCTGGAGGTCGGGAAGAAATCGGGATGCACAGCCATACAGCCGCACTCCTCACACACTACTCTTGTAGCTACTCTAGTTTCAGGAGACATCAACTCCCAAAAGATGGCACAAGTCCTCCTTGGTGTCCCCTCCCAACACCACTGTAGTGGAAAGCAAATTCTGGTGTGAGTTTCAGGGGTGAGGAAAACATGCCCAGACCACCATCCATCTGTCTGTCACAAGGAAGGTACCGGAGGAAGAGGGGACAGTCAGTACTGCTGGGCTTCCTGCCTTAGCTCTGGTGGTACAGACAGGGTCAGCCGTCTTTACTACTCCACTGATGTTGCGTTTGCGCCCACTTTACAGGTGGCCACAGCTCAAGAGGCCGGAAACTGCTGCGCTGAGCCACCTAGCTGGGATTCTCACTGCACCTGCTATACCTGAGTCAGGCTTAGAGGTCAGAGACCTTGGCTAGCAAGCACCACAGGCAGTCTTGGCATGGCATGAGATTTGTGATTTAGTCTTTTTATCGCTCATGGGACCCCAAGTCCCTATGAGGCTGTCGGCTGAGTAGCAACGGCCCCTCCCTCACCTGTTCACTCGGCAAGGCAGGCTTCCAGGATTAGAACCAGAAGAGACACTGGGGGACAGAAAGTTTCCTCTTTTGCTAGAACACTTGGCCTCAGTTTAAGCTCAGCTTTTGGCTAATGAAGAATCTCACAGGGCAGTGGCTGACGGTACTGAGGTAAAACTAAGAGACCTCACATCAGGGTGCCACATTCAGATCAGAACTGTTGGTCTGTGTTGATACGTCAGCGTCTGCCATGTGACATAGTACTGAGCTCTGATTAAATGTGTACCGTATGAATATGCTTAGAACTGTGTGAGCATTACTTCTAAAGATGCATTTGTTATATGCATAGTATATAAATTTCCCACTTTATCTGGGGACCCCCAAGTAGATTCTGAAAACAAAATACCATATCCTCTAGATACGTAATAAAATAGTATATCTATAGTAAAACTTGACTTATTGTGCCCGATTTATGAGCGAAACAGTAACTATAGTGCAGTGAAGTTCCACAAACGCTTTCTCTGTTGCTTATTCTGGGCTGAGCCATGCAGTGCCTTGTGACGAGAGGAAGGCATTGTGATCCAGGCTCTCATAGGAGTAGGTCGGACATGCACACTATGATGCTTGGGTAGCCAGTCTAGCAAACAAGGTGGCTACACAAGACACATGGCAATTCGTGTCTGAGGTGGACAGGGAGAACTGTCACCACACTCTGAGCCTGGTGTACAGCCTAAAACGTACATATGGCATTTTAGGACTTTCCTATACAGTATTTGGGGCTGTGGTTGCCTTGGGTAACTGAGACCAGGAAAGGCCAATGGATAAATGGGGACACCTGTATAAGCCTATTGATGCTCAGCTTGGATTTGGCACTCAATGGTCACTTCCATGTTCATGTATCTACTGCACACACTGGACCCTGTACCATTTCTGAAAATTAGTAAACCATGACCTAAATAATATTCTTTCTTTAAAAAAAGCAGCAAGTACCTACCTTACTCTCTTCATCAGTAGAGACAGTGGGTACTCAGATACATAAGACATCGTACCAGCTGTCTGCTCGGTGCCTGTAACAGCTTATCCTCACTGCTGTCCCTGCCTTCCCTGACCACACTCCTCCTGCTGCCCTCAACAGTTAGTCACATATCGTAAGCCTGACATGACATCCTGGCAGATCTGCCCTGTGGCTAGGATCGCTTATCAGAGTGTGACTCCTGCCCATAAACCTGGTGAGTCCAGCTGCTCTGAGATCTCAGCCTTGCAACGAGTCTGCCTTGAAGCCCTTTCTTTGGGACCGTCCTGGAACCAGGTCTGCAGGGTTTCCAGAAAGCACAGCAGAGCCTCGGGACTTCAGCAGTAAGCTGGATGATCACTTTTTGTTGGATGCAAAATTGCTAACATTTACAGGGCACTTAGTTGTGCATGCCAGGCTTTGAGCACTTACAACACCCACAGTCAACAGTGGACACTCCCATGAAAGTGCTTTTAAAACGCAAGCGTTCCAGATCCTTCCTTCACGCTGATGAGGCTGCTGTCCACCTGCAGGCAGTCCAGCACGGATAGGCATTCTTCAAACTGGCCACTCCTAGGCCTACACACCTGTCTGATGAGTACCCCTTTCTGGAAATAATAATGAAGACTCTTGCCCACAAGTTCTTCCCTTTCCTTCTGCCCCCATAGGGTTCTGATCATATACACTGAAGGTGTGGCTCTCACAAAGGAACGGTGCTGGCCTTGGCCCCAGTGAAGAGCAGTTAGGAGATAAGACCTCTGAGGATAATTAGGCTCAGAGGAATTGGGTGGTCTTTATGAACTTGGTGACCTCAAAGGAGATCAGATTTAGAAAAAAAAGGCACATCCGGCTTTCACAGCGATATGATGTAAGTTTCTGTTGTTTAAACCAGCCGTTCCATGGCTGTGCTACAGCAGCCCACAGTTTCTCTTGGGAACTGTGAGTGTTAGCATATTTTCTCAGTGGCAGTTGGCTCTTGATCAGCTTTTCTTTGTTTATTTATACACTACAGTACACATACAACATATAATATACATTTGTGTATTAGGAATGGGAACCTTGGGCCTCACACGTGCCGTGCTAGGCACACATTCAACACCGTACTACATCCCTCTCCACTTTTTTTTATTATTTGAGACAGGGTCTCACTAGGTTTCCCTGGCTGACTTTGAACTTCAGTCCTCCTGCCTTAGCCTTGCAAGCAGGGGTTGGCTACCCACCCCGGGCAGTCAGGGTGTCCTTGTTTGGTGGTGCTGTCCTTTAGAAGTAAGGTCATACCATTACACTGAACCCATAATTTCTGATGGGTGTTCTACAGTCATGCTGCTCACAAGACTCTTGTAGTTAACATATGTGGTGGTTTGAAGGAAATGGTCCCCAAAGAGAGCGGCACTATTAGGATGCATGACCTTATTGGAAGGAGTGTGTCACTGGAGTGGAGGTGGGCTCTGAGGTCTTCTACGCGCAAGCCACATCCACGTCACAGTTCACTTCCTACTGCCTGCAGATAAAGATACAGGACTCTTAGCTCCTTCTCCAGCACCAGCACCATGCACACCACCGTGTCCTACTACCATGATGATAGTGGACTAAACCCTTGAAACTTAAGTGCCCCATTTTGCTTTATAAGGCTTGCCATGTCATGGTGTTTCCTCACAGCTATAGAAACCCTAAGATACAAACTTCATCATTCAAGCTCTCTCTGAGCAGGGTTTTTAGGTCATGACTCTAATGATGGCTTTTTAATCTTGTCCAGGTCGATCATCCATTTCCCTACAAATCATTCTACAACCCTCATCCCTTTAGCTGTTAAAGTCTATCTGCCTGCCAGGGGACCCCTGGACTGAGTGCACCCTCAGCCCCCCATCAAGACCCAGCTCACTTACATCAATTAGATGCTTGACTTCATGCTTTTTGA
Source organism: Myodes glareolus (assembly GCF_982192425.1). Taxonomy (NCBI): domain Eukaryota; kingdom Metazoa; phylum Chordata; class Mammalia; order Rodentia; family Cricetidae; genus Myodes; species Myodes glareolus. The sequence continues at coordinate 74,982,785 of NC_142038.1, forward strand.
GGTCACTTCCGACCTTGGCTGCTAGCAGCACACACGCTCCTGCACAGAGCTTCCGGTTCTGCTTGTTCAGCTTCCCCTTGAGGGCGAGCTTCTCAAAGTAGACAAAGGCCATGGCCACCGTGGGCTCCTCAAAGCCACAATCCTCCTGGGCAAGCTTCCGCATCTCTCTCTTCAGACTGGAGAAAGACAGGAAGCAAGGAGTTCTAAGAGAGCTCTTGGGACCCACAAGGCGACTATGACACCATCTGGAAAGCATTTTCTCTATTTCCGTCCCGCAGGGGGATGTAGGCTGAGATTAATCCACACTGATGTGGGAGCAGCTAGGGCTCTGGCTCCTCTGTGGGTCTAGTAACACAGACATAGCACGGCCCAAATCACCACTTCCAAGGATTACGGGCAGGCAGAGCTGCAAAGAGCAGGAGACAGATACCACAGAATATTCTATATATCTGAGTCCCCAGGAAAATGGGTCGTGGGGCTCCTCAAAGTGAAGAAAGGGATCCATGCTTATTTTAGAGCTATAGCAGGTGTTTGGTCTAAGTTCTGCCAAGTATTGATTAGACTCTAAGTCAGGTAGAAGAAGTGTTCGGCCAAAGGTAAAACCACTAGGGTCCTCGGAAAGCTGCCTAGCAAAGGTACAAAGCATGGATGCTTAATTCTTTTTATTCTTTGGTTTGGAAAATGCCAGAATCAAATCTGTGTTAGGATACACTAAGTACACCCTGCACATACTCCAGCATCTCAGAGGTGGTGAGCACACGCCTGTGATGTTGGAGGTATGTGGATACCACAAGACAAGTCAGCACCTCTCTATCTTGACAAGGTGAACAGCTGGCAGATGTAGATCACCGCAAACCCATCCAATCATCTGCATGGGAAATCTTGGCCTGTGTCTCTGTTCTGGCTTCAAAGATAGGGCCCTGAAGTCATGCCTAGGTAGATGGAGTTATCTCATGCACTTCTGAGGTGCCAATTCTATGCACTTCTGTTGTGCCTGCATCCCAGAAAGCTGAGACCTGAATGCTGCCCACCAGGGTTCAATTGTTTTTAGACATGACTCTTGTTTTCAGATTTCTGCTCTGTCTCCCAAGTGCTGGGATTATGGGACTGTATAACCACGCCTGGGTCGTGTCTCTGTGCATGGAAGCCCAGCACTCTGCCAACCGAGACCCATTCCCAGTTCCATCCTCTCACTTTCTATAACCTCGGTTTCACTGAGCTGGCAAGCTGCAGGCAGATGGCACGAAATGGTTTTTCTCACTGAATGACTCCCCTAGAGCTGTGCCAACTAGCGGGTCAGGAGTTTGGCCTGACGCCTGATGCCCTGGGCTCTCCCATGACATCCAGGCACGAGTCAGTTAGCAGAGGATGAATGTCTACTGAACGTGACTGTATTTCTTTTCCTGAGGAACAAGGAGAACTATAGTACAACGTGAGCCTGAAGTGGGCCTGGAGGGGGCCTGGCTGGAAAGTCCAGGGTGATACATAGCTCCCATACCTCCTGATTTTGCTGAGTGTTAACTTAATGTGAGGAAACTTTTCCTTAAAAGTTTCGTTCATGTCCTTCTTGAGATCTGAGGGCTTCACGTAGTCAATCACCGTGGTCTGTAATAGAGGAGGCAAGAAACATCACTGTAACCATGGATCAGATGTATGAACAATGTACAAGTTAGGCCCGAAGCAGCCAGTAGACAGACAATCAGGCCTGTGACTGTCTCAACCTGTTGTCCATATGAGGTTAGGATTGAAAGGCTCCACCCTCAGCCCCTCCCTGGCTTGACTTTGGGAGACTCATTTACCCAGCATCTCACGTCCCACCTCCCCTGGTTACCTTGGGAACCATGAGAGGTGCTCTGTACAAGTCCCTGCACATTACAGATGCTCAACACATTCCAGCTGCTGGTTAAATATTTTTTTGTGAAATATGACAAAACATGCATAAAATTCACCATTTAAGGCACCATATAGTATCATTAAGAACTTTCACCTTGTTATGCGACCGTTACCACAACTATATCCGGCATTCCATCTCCCTGTTCACTTTCTTGAGCCCCAGCAAGCATTTTCGTTTGTTTGCTTGTTTTCGAGACAGGGCTTTAGGTAGTCAAGACTGACCTTGAACTTCGTATTATTCCTGCTGGGATTACATGTGTGAGCACTATGTAATTTTTTTACATTTTAATTTTATTAAACATTAATTTGTGTGTGTGTGTACACATGTACATGCATGTGTGTTGGGGGCGGGCCAGAAGATAACTTGTGGGGGTTGGTTCTCTCCTTCTAGTATGTGAAGTCAAGAAATTAAACTCTGGTTGTCGGGCTTGGTGGCAAGAATCCTTACCTACTTAGCCACCTCACGAGCCCCCAGCCAACTTTTGCCTCGTGTAAGTGAAATAGCGTGTTTGCTCTCTCATCACAGGCTTCTTCAGTGTTAATGCAGGTTCCGCCGGCACTGCCCTTCGGAGGCAGAGTGACGTTCCATTGTATGTATGGAATGGTAAAATTCTTAGTAGTCCCTTGATTAAACTCTGCCTAAGACAGGTTCCTTTTGAAGCTTAGGAGTGTCCTGGGCTCCCTTGCTCAGTGCTCTGCATATTTAACCCTGAATTTACATTTTGCTGGGTCATGCCAGTCAATTTCAGCTCATCCCCAGAGTGCACCTGCCAAGGGCCAGTACTCTAGGCTGACAACAGAAGTCACCCCAGCAGGTCACTGCTTTCCACAGGATGTGATGTGGAGGCCACCCAGCCACAGGGATGACCCACTAGCAGCAAGATCCATTCAACATTTCTCAGTGACCCTGACTAAAGTTGTGGATTTTTCTGAACACTTGGTTTGATGTGATGCTTAATGAAATTTTAGATTTTGGCGGTGCTGAGAATTGAACCTAGGGCTTTGGGTATGCTCTGGCAAGTGCTATACCACTGAGCTACACCCTAGCTTGACAAGACTTAGAATAGGCACATGTACTGCATTTGGTGGCAACTAGAAGCCACATATGCCCAATGAAAAGTGATCTCAATGGCATTTTCCTTCCCTGGAGCATAAACACTGTTAGCTATATTAACTTGACTCTGCTAATCCAGCTCACATTTGGGACGACGAGAAATTAGGTGAGTAACACTAAGCAAAGACACCCAATTCAAATGGGCATTTGCATTTTCCAACAGGTCTGTCCAAACATTTGAGGCCCAGATCCTTTCCTGCAGTAAGCACTGCAGCTGGCTGGATGTGGGACTATGAAAGCTCACCTAACGCGTCTCTGAATGCACCCCATCTTAACTTGCATGTGAGGAAACTGAGGCCCAGTGATGTGGGGAAGCTTGTCTCAACCTCAGCAAGCTGCAGGCAGGGCCAGCAGTAAGATCCTGGCCTTCCACTTTGGTCCTTCCAGCTCCCCTTACACACTGTCTTCCAGGCTGTTCTTCCCTAATCAGACAATGGACAGCTGACAGCAGCTGCCTTCTCGTGGGGCTGTCATAAAGAGGTGTGAATACAGACAGGACCAGAGAAGTGGTCACCTTAGCAAGTCAAAGTCACCCAATCTCTGGTCTAGGAGCCAAGATATTTCTACCACAACTTATTTTTTAGTTGGCTTCTATGTCTGAAGTCTAGAGACTTGCGTATCAGATTATCCTTGCCACCTAACAATCCTTTCCATTCTATTCTGTGACGCTGCATCCCGAGACTCATCCAGCTAAGTTCCCTATGACTAACTATGACTACCCTTCTCTAAACATTCTGCTTCATTCTGAGACGCGTTACTCCGTTACAAAGACCAAGAACTAGCAGTTATGTTTCCTGACTCTTGCAGCTGGGATGACAAATACATTTCTGACCGGAGAGGAGGTGGCACTCCTGTTATTTCTGCTACCAAGAGTGGCTGAGCGGTTCTAGTTCACTGGCTGTAGACATCTCTCTTGTAGGTGGAGACCCCAGCAAGGGCAGCATGGCCTGCAGCCAGCAGCAGTACTAGCGGGTTCCCAGCTGTGGAAGTTAGGAGTGGACAACAACCAGAGGACAACCTCAAGTAGCATCTTTAGGAATGCTGTGACAGGGCCCTTCATTGACCCAGAGTTCACTAATTAGATAGGGCTAGTCAGCAGGGAGCCTTGGGGAATCTTTTCTGTTTCTCCACCTCCCCAAAGATGGAATTACAAGTGTGCTGTCAGGCCCAGCCTTTCCACATGGGTCCTGAGAACCAAGCTCAGGTCTTCAGGCTCACAAGGCAAGCATTTTCCCAATAGAACCATGTAGCCCCATCTGGAGTGGATGCTGAGTGGTCTGTAACAGACACACATGTGCAGTTCACAGGTGGTTCCATCCTTGCTGTTGGGGTAAGGAGCTTGGGTGTCCTTTGCTGGTGGTGAGGTGAGTACAGGCTGGGCAACTGAGTATTGGTGTGAGAGCCTCAGCCCAGTCCTTGGTCATCAACTACCAGGATGGCAAAGCTCTCAGGTTCACAGGGATGTCGCTGGCAGACATAAGTGACATCTGTGCCACTCTCTACCTGCTGTGCACTTGTTTCTAGCTGTAGCCCCATGTCCTCTTGACTGTTCGCAGCACACAAGGCTCAGCTCCAAGGTGGCATTTGACTTGCTCATTTATTTGGGCTTCACCTGTCCCCCTATTATCACCACGTAACCCAGGCTTGCCTTAAACTCCCAATCCTCTTGCTTTAGCCTCGAATGCTACCCCACCATGCTATTGACGTTGGGTCTTTCCTAAGTTAGATAATTCATTTTGAGGCACGTGTAGGGTCCTCTGCAAACGTCAGCGGTGGTCAAAGCCCAGTGACAGGCGCTGTGAAGACAAGAAACCCCTTACTAGGCTTCAGGGAAGCTGTCTCTCTTCAAGCTTCAGCATCTGACTGCCAAGAAGTTGGCAGTCCTCCAGGAGGAGTGACAGAGGAAGCCCAAACAAAGGTGTTCCTCACACGAAGCATGATCGACGCATGGCCAGGTGAACCAGTGGCCCAGGACCCTAGAGGGAGGCTGGTGACAGCCCACGTCACTAAGGCAAGGGCCCAGTAACAGCCACGCTAGCCTGTCTGCCTCAGTCTATTTTGGGGTGTGTAGGGGGCAGTGAAACACCTCTAGATACGTTGGGAAGACAGCTGTGGTAAGCTGTGCTCTGCGAGACCGGCTGAGAACAGGAAGTGGCCGCTTTGGTTTCCTGGCCTGCTGTAACAAGCTCCCACCCTCTGGGTAGCTTTGACAACTGCAGGTTGGAGATCTAGCTGAAAGTCTACAATTTGGGCAGGTTGACAAGCTGTACTCATGGAGCATAATGCTATGACTCAGACTCCAGAATGTTCCTTGCTCCTCCCAAGCTTCTGATATCCAAGACTGGCGGATGCCTTATTACAACACCTCGTCCTTTCTGTCCCTTCCTACGATACAATCATGTCAGACCAGGGCTCACATTTCTCTCCACTCACCTCTCTGTACCTCGTTCACATCTACAGAGAACCTGTAGGACAGCAAACAATGTCCTAAGGTCACAGGAAGTCACAGCATCTCTTAGGGGGATGCAGTCCTGGCCACAGTCATGGGATGGACCTAAGGTGCTGCTGTGCAGCCTTGCTAGCCTCTGACCCCACCTGTTCTCTGAGGCTGAGGGTTCAGTCCCCTGTCCAGGGTCATCTCAGCCTCCCAAGAGTCAGTCTTAACCTCGGTCTCGGGGGGCTTCACAGGCACCTCCTTTCCCTGCTTGCTGTGGCAGCTCTCCTGGTCTCATTGTTCTCGCTTCTCAGGGAGACTCAGCCAGAGCTCTGCTTCTGCGCCCAGCTCTGTCACATAGCATCCAGGTAGCCTGGAGCACACTGTTGAAATACTCAGCCCTCAGTTCCCTCCTCTGGCATCTCTACAAGATACCTGCTTTGTGCTGACGGTCACAGGACATCTGATCGGGAGGCTGTCCCTGTGTTCTGCTCACTCACCCGCCTGGAGTTAATTAGGTTGAGTGGGCAGTTCCCAGTATGGCAGTCCAACTCCAAACCTTGTAGAATGCAGAAGGGCTACCCTGTACCCTAGCCACCACTGTCTTCTGAGCTATAGGCCTCCTGGAGGGAGCTGTACAAAGACCACTATGGCTGGCCCTCCCAGTCACCCCAGAGACCGCTGTTCTTGCAGTGATGACATGAGCCAGAGAGGCAGTAGTGGGAGACTCGGCAGCAGGCACGGGATTCCCAGTCCCTGCTAGCCACCCTTTCTGGTGTGGGGAAGAATAAATGAAACAGAGCTGATACTTCAGGCTTACTAAAGGTCTAACACACCAGTTACAAAAACTTACAAGGCTGGATTTTGCCAGGTGTGTTACTATAAATCCAAGTGCTAACCAAACAGGGCACAGCTCCTTCCTGGCCTGGAAGCACACACAGCACATCACCACCTAACTCCAGGCCACAGGGCTCCTCCGGCCTGCGGCTGTGGCTTCTGACGGCAGGGCTGGCTGCAGGATGGACGGGCAGCTCTGGCCCTCGTCACTCACATTCCCAATCAAGTACCCACAGTGAGGTCCCTGGAAGCACCTGCTTGCAGCTTTCTGGCTGCAGGAAGTAGTGTGCACTCAGCTGCGTAAAGGAAAAGAGGAGGGTCAGCTGACGGGAGGAACCCCATCCCAAAGACAACTTTGTGATTCACAAAGGAGCGTGGTCCTCACCAGAGGCAGGAACAGGGAGAAGGGGGAGAGAGAGCGAGAGAGAGAAGGCCCAGAAAAAGATGAGAGGCCTACAGCTGACATTGGGGTACACTGCTTTTTATAGTTACTCCACCTTGACTTATGAAGGAGGGAAGTCTAAGGAGGTGAACTTGGACTCCACTCAGCCACACCAGCTATGATAGAGTGAAGAGAGACCCCTGGAGTGCAGTGGCGGAGGGGAGGGAGCCATATGCCTCAGTAATGATACTGGAGAACGGTAGGATGTTAGAAGCTAACAGGTGGCTGAAGCTCTGGCCTCCTTCCTCGAGGGCTTAGAGTCTGAGCATCCTCACAAGCAGCTCTGAACAGAGGCAGGCATGCTGTCCACTCTGCTACTGTCTCTTGGGGCCAAAATTCACCCTTACCCTCGTGGAAACATTCCAAGGAAGTGAGGCTGCCTCAGTTTCCCCAGAGTGCCTTAAGAGGAAGGAACAGTAGCAGGCAGTGATCTGGGCAGCCCCTTCCAGTCCTGCAAACATCAGTGCCCAGTTCTGCTTTGACTGCACTTGTCCGAGAGCCATGAGCATCCTCAGTTGAGGGGAGCGGTGGAGAGTGGACGTTCTACTTGTTCAGGGTATTAGGTGGGGTGCTGGGGACAAAATCCATCTGACCAACAGCAGTGGGCACTTCCGCTATCCCGTGCATTGAATCCGCTTACTGGAGACAACAGTGACCGATAAGGAGAAGGATGACGATAGGGGTAAGCTGGAGGCCAAGTCTACGCCTGGGATTCCCAACCCTGGAGCCTCGAAGGAAGCAGAGTGCGGCTCACACAGACACAGCGTGTCCGCTGTCAGACATCTGATGGGCAGCAAATGCTTCACATCTTGGATATTCTGCAACCGGATAGGCACCTAAGCCACCAGTATAATTCTTAATGAAAACAAGCAACAAGAATAATTCTGTCTATGGAGGTGGGGGCAGAGTCCAGCCACCAAGCACCAAGCAAGGCAGGCCAAATGAAGCTTTATACTGAGTCCTCCATTTCCCACTGCTTAGCATTTCATAGTGTATTGGAAAATAGAATCCTAACATATATTTCTACAGCTTAAGGGTGAAGCAAGGATGCTGTGGGCTTGCCAGAGGACCAGGATGCTGTGGGCTTGCCAGAGGATTAGGATGTTGTGGGCTTGCCAGAGGACCAGGATGTTGTGGGCTTGCCAGAGGACCAGGATGTTGTGGGCTTGCCAGAGGACCAGGATGTTGCTAGTAAGTAAATGGAATAAGAAGAGTTTCACCAGAGACCCATCTACCAGGTATTCTGTTGAGATGTGAGTATCTATAGACATCATCAAGGATGTCTGTCAGTTTTTTATGTCAGAGCAGAATAAGGGAAGAAAAGAACTTACCAATCCATTCGTCAGGGTTAATTTTGTTGACCTTAGCTCAGTTCTTTCTCATAATCTCTCCTTAATTGCTTTTCACACCCATAAAAGGAGAAAGGAAACCAGGTAATAATGAAACCAACCACTGCCAGTACAAGCTGCCAGGTTCTAAGGATAAAGAACCACTCGCCAGTGAAACTCAATTATGGAGCAGGCAGTGTAGGGCACAGGAAGCACGGTCCTCGGGCTGGACGTTAGCTAATGCCCGGCAAGAGCCTGCACGCAGCCAAGCAGCTTGACGTGCTTTCATGGTTTGTGGTCTCCTTTTATGACGTGCTTTCGTGTTCTGTGGTCACCTTCTAGAAGTTTGCAGGCTGAACCACAGGTGCAGCAGCACTGTGGTTTCCATACTTGCCCTGGGAGGTTTCAAGTTCAACATCTAGCTGTTGCCTCTTCGTGGTGGCTGAGTGTAAGAGTGACCTACTGGGTCATCAATTAAAAATACAAAAGTGAAAGAGAGTGCAAGGTCACCTTAGGGCCACTTCCACTCTGGAAGTGAGGGACTTCTCCTGTGGACCCTTCCAACAGGCCGTCAGTGACAAGTGGCTCTTCGACACATCACCTGGAACAGCATCTATCCATCTACAGCCTGGATGGCTGATACTGAATGTCCACCCATAGGGACTTATCCAGGGGAAAAAGAAATCCATGCCCACAAAAAGTCACATACAGAAATACTGACGGCAGCGGTTTTCAATGATAGCCTTACGCCAGAGACAACTAGGTGGCCATCAGTGAGAGAATGGGTAAACTATGTTCATCTGGCACTGTTCAGCAATTAAATATAACTCTGTGGGTGAGTTTCACTAACACCAAGTTTGTGAACAACAGACTAAAGAGAGTGTATTGCTTCTAATTCCATTGTCACAAACTTCCAGGATAGGTGAAAATCTAAACAAAGTTCCAGAAGTCAGAAGAGTGGTGGCCTTAGTGGAGATGGGGAATTAGAGAAACAGACTCGATCTATATTGGGACCAAAGGTCAGTGACAGAATTCATGAGATTACACACTTAAAATGGCTTTAATGGGGCCTGAAATCCCATGACACACAGTCCCAAGGCCTCAGGCTTGGGTTCTCCACTGGTTTAGACAGAATTGTGGTCTGAGAAGATGATGCTGAGACAGCAGGATCCAGAGGTTGCTGGTCCCTTGCTCCCCTGAGCTGGCAGAAGTGGCAGGAGGAAGCGCTGGGGCCAGCAGACAGCAGAGCCAGCCTCAGAGACCTGGCATCCACCTGATGGGATGGCTGGCAGGGTGCGGTTCCTCCTCATGGGCCTCAGGTTTCTACTGAGGGCCCTTCAGCAACTGCTCAATTAACTCCAACACTTACTGTCCCTCTTGGGAACCACCAGCCTATTACAGATGCAGGCTCGTCACTCTACTGTCTCACCTCCACTCTGCACACATCCCTGCCTTCCACAGGGAACCCACCTCTGATCCCCCCTTGTCAACTCCTATCACTTTTCCAGGACGGCATCTTCCACACCCTCCTCATGACCACAGTCATTTGCTTCCTTGCTTGCTGCTGGGCTTTCCCTCTCATTCTAAGGCCGATGAGAGGAGACTTTGGATGGTTGGTTCTCCAATAAACAAGGACGCACATAGTAGGGTGGCAACTACATTTGCTAAATGAGCAAATTCTAGATTTGCTCCCCAGCATACAAAAGTCAGGCAAACCTGTGAAAAGAAAGAATCCTACACTCTAGTTTCTAGGAGATCAATCTAAATCCCTGTAGGCTATAGGCTCCTCTGAGTTGCAGAAGCTGGCCTGAAGCTGTTTGTCACACATTGTCAACAATTTAACTGATAAGACAAAAAAATGGATGTCCTGTTTTTTTTTTTTGTTTTTTTTTTTAAATCAAAAGTACCAGAATAGATGGAGAGAAGCCTCACAGCTTGGACTAGGATGGAGCTGAAGAATGATGGCATTCTGTAAAACATAGACTCTTCCTGGAAGCCCAGCGTCAGCACATGAAAAATGACCCACTTGGGAACACAGGAGGAGGAGGGCTGGACACATACTCTCACTTGGAAAGTCATCCAAGTGTCCAAGGGGGGCAAATCATCTGTGTCATCTGTGTCTGCACAGACTGGGGCCATAACTTCAAAGCTCACGATAAAATAAGGAGGTATATGGGATCTGGAACCTGCCATTCTTGTCAAAGGGAAGTCGGTGCTGCCACAAGACAACATCTCCTTAGGGGAGTCCCCTGCAGGACCCCACCATCAGTCACAAGCAGTACACCTTCATACTCTCTCAAACCTCTAGACATCTGTTAATCTTCTAGTCAGAGAATGGTCCTCATACCCTGCCCTTAGCCCCCACTGCTGACGGCACAGAGACAGGCCATTCAGAAACAGGTAGGCGAAATCAGCGAGCAGATCCCAACTTAGGAGCCAGGGGCTCAGCACCCCACTTCCTGCCAATAGCAAAGGGTCTCCCTGGGGTTCTGAGCAAGTTTTCTGCCCAAATTAGTTAACAAAGTGGCCATCCATAGACACAGTGGGCCACACTGAAAACAGCAACTCCTCGGTGGTTCCTTTGGCACAAGGCACAGGATTCTGTCACTGGGTTGTCACTTTGATCACTGAGGTGAATGAGTCTTGCTTTGTTCCTTGAATGAACAGGGCATGGGACAGAAACAAACAAACCTGTGAACATTTAAACCCAACAATCCCCACCTCTACACAACCATGTTAGGAGCTGAGGGGTCTGAGGGGTAAGTAGTTAAAAGTGAGGACAGTGGTCACTTTAAATTAAATGACTTTGAAAGTGCATTCTACCCAATATGACACAGCAGGGCTCTGACTACAAACACTGATAGTAACCGGCAAAGGCCCAGTGCTGACCAGGGGTTCTAAACTCTAAACACACAAACGCAGGCAACTTTTGAGGACTTGGAGTTGTTTTGCTCCTTGGCATCTGTAGATGCAAAAGACCTCGGTGAGAATCCTTGGGATTAATGCTGAGGGTAGGGCTTCTCAAATAAGGAGTTAGAGTGAGCCAGGGGAGGAAGTGCCTTGGGATGCAGAAGGCACAGAGAGGCAGGGATCTGGGCAGATGTTCCCTCTGCTGATGCTGTTATTGACAGGCCTGGTCAATCCATTCCTCTGCATAGTAGACTCTTTCCTGCTTCCAGCAATTAGGCAGCTCTACCAGAACCTGCCACGGTAGGGAAGGTAGTCAGCCAGACTGTATCATCAAAATTACACAAAGGAAAACCAGGAAGTCACAGGAAGAACAGTGTTGCTTGTAACACCTGTATCCTACTTACCCGTGATTTGGGGTGTTGTGGAGACTTACAGTCACTGAGGTGATCCAAACACAGCTCAGCTTGAACTTGGTGCTCCCAAGGAAAGGTCAGGCCCTTCCCTGGTGGAGTCTGGGGTGTGTATTCTGGCATGCCCTTCTCAGAAGGGAAGGTCTCTAAAGCTAGGTGGTAGCTTCCATGTCCACTGAACCCAACCTCCTCAGCCTCTCTCTAAGTGGCATTCCTAGGCCAGTTAACAAGAACTCTGTAACTCTGATTAGAGAACTCAATAGAATGTCCCAGGTGCAAAGTCCAGAGACCTCCCCAGGCCTCTGCAGGATGCTGTAGCACTAACAAACCCGCCAGCCAGTCAGCAGGTACCACTCACCATGTACGAAGGGAAAGTCAGGACTCGCTTGTGCTTGCCACAAGGCCACTGGGGGTCGTCCAGGAGATTTGGGTCATAGTCCAAAAAGTCTCCCAGGTCACTTCCTGAAGAGCACAAACAATGGTAATTAGGGGCTCCAGACTCCTTGAGGCTGAGGCTGCTGGGAAAATGCTGAGGACAGTTATTGAAGACAGGCGGCTTCAGGGCCACTGTCTCAGAGTCACACCAATGGCTCTAATGTCTAGGGACCGCCTCTACTTGGCAATGAGGTATATCCACACACTTACAAAAAGACTGGCCAATTCTTACCATTCTGAAGTTTTGCTGTTAGTAAATTATGTGGTCATTTCCCTGAGCCAGAAGAACACAAAGCTTGACACAGCATGTGCCCTGGGCTCTTGTAGGTCACAGCACAATGGTCCTAGACCAGCCTCAGGGAGAACTGCTAAGCTCATCGGTGACCTTTGGGGCCATGACCTGGGTAAATGTTTCCGGACAGGCTGCTGTGTGTGAATCAGGTCCCAGCCGTGATAGCCACTAGGAAACGCAGACACAAATGACTTTTGTAGGTGATGGGGAATTGGGACAGGGGCAGACTGACCTAGGGAATTTCACCTTCACTTGGAATTTCATGTGTGGGTTAGGGTTAGTGTGTGTAAGTGCATGTAAGAGTTTGTAAGTCTGTGTGCAGGTATTCAAGTGTGTGTGTGGAGACCAGAGGTTGATACAATGTTTCTCTCAATCACTTTTTTATCATCTTTGAGACAAGGTCTTTCACTGAACCTTGAGTTCACCAATACTGCCAGACTAGTGACCAGCAACACTCGTGGGTCTGCCTGTCTGTCTCCTTAGTGCTTGCCTTTTACATGGCTGCCAAGGATCTGAACTCAGGCCCTCATGTTTCTGTGGCTGGCAAAGTGCCACATTTCCTAGACCCTCCCCTGGAATTTCGCTAAGAGTTTCCATCCTTGTATGTGCAAACATGGAATGTGCAGCTCATCCTTCAAAAGTCATCCCAGTTCTTAACTGTGGGCGACAGAAACGCTCACCCAGCCCTGCACTCCAGATACAGATGCATACGGAGCTGGAAGGCTGGGAGAGAGCAACGGCTTCGGCTTCCCCCACGTCGGTAGGCCCTGGGCGCTGGTAACAGAGCAGCTAATTAAGAGAAAGGTCTTCTGTGTGTGTTTGAGCCTGTGTGGCCTGAGCTCATACCCGGTGCCTGCCCGCCTCACCTCACCCGTGGACCAGTTGTACTGTAAACTGAGGCACCTCCTGTCACAAGTCACCAGACCCTCTGAGCTAACATTACCTGTGTCAAGGCTCCCCTGGGTGCTGCTGGCCCGGCCTATGGAGAGGCTGCGGTGGCTCAGATTCCGGAACTGGGAGAAGGAGGAGGTGGAGTCTATGGTATTTCTCCGGGTTCCGAAGGCATTGGTGGGCAATAGGAACTGGGTATAGGACACGGTCTAAAAGGGAAGAACAAACACAGAGCGGTGGTTATGCCTGGGGAGGCCAGCTTGTCTTCCTGCCAAGCTCTGTTGCTACTCTAAGATCAGGTTTGCTTTTCAAAACACACGCAATTCTGGAATCTAATGGGACTGGAAAAATGCAACTGGTATCCCGGCCTGGTGGGTCCATCTTTAATCCCAGCACTCTCGAAGCAAAGGCAGACAATTTCTCTGAGTTTCAAGGCAGCCTGGTCTACATAGAGAGACCCTGTCTCAAAAAATAAAACAAAACAAAGAAAAAGACAACTTGTTTGGTATTCATTTTTGCCAAATTGGTGCCACTTTCATACCCAAACCTCACCTGAACAGATTCTGAACTGTGTAGTTTAACTGATCCCATCCGGTCTGTCTACCATGGTGGGTGGCCGAAATGTTCACGTGCCAGACAATAAGGTGACATCTCAGAATGTGCTGGAATGTTATGCCACGTACAAGGTATCTTATAATCCAGGAGAGGATTCAGGATACACCAGGCCTCAGGAGTCTCTGATAAGGACTTCTGGCTCCTCTCGCACATCCCTGAAGGTGCTGGCTGTGACCCTCCGCTCGATCCCAACCTTCCTCCTTCCTCGGTGCACACTCACCCTTTAGGGTGAAGATGAGCACGCACCCCACATACAGCCTGGACTAGCGACTGTGTCTCGGACACAGAGGTGACAGCTGCCCTGAGGTGAGGACTGCTCACCGGCAGGCACACTGGGAGCTTCTGCCAGGAGTGCCGGCTTTTGGAGGTTGTACGGAGACGACCTATTACCTAGTACCAGAGGTCAGCATACAACAGCTCACAGTACTGTGGGTGAAAGAGGAATGTGCCTGTTTAGTGGGCCAGCAAACTGACCACGGTTTAGTGGCCACTGGGCTGGGCTGAGGTGCTCCGGGCTTCCTGGGCTCAGGAGACAAAACTTCACTAGTGGTTGGAATATTGCTCACCAGCACCTCCAGTTCATAGATAGGCGAACCATCACCCCATCCTGGCATGTGGATGTGTGCTCATGTGTGAGTATTGCACAATCATCTGCAAACAGTGTTAGCAGAGAAATGCACATACTTCGGGACCTCCTGCCAGGCCTCTGCTGAGTTACTGACTCGCGTTTCTGCCTGCACACTGGCAGAATTGCAGTGACGTGGTGCAACCTTGCAAGTAAGTCTTACACCCTAGCTCTCTGTGTTGCATCCTGGGCCTTGTGTCGGATTCTGGAAACCTTACCTTCCCATCAGCACCCAGCTCCACACCATCAAGGCCAACGATCTCCTTCAGGCTCATGGCCCCTGATGACTGCCTCCCTCCATCCAATTTCAGGTCCCTAGGAAGGACAAGCCAAGAGGAAATGCTTGTGTGTGTTTCCCAAAAAGTGACACTCACTGTATAGAACAGCACAGTCACTCTGTGAAATACGGTTTCTCTGCCTTTCTCCGGGGGTCGCTCTCGCGTACCGCCTTCAGTGTATGTGAGGTCCGAATGAACAGAACACGGGAGGAGGAAGCGGGCTCAGAAACCCTTGGTTACCAACATCCTCAACATGACCTGTGTTTTGAGACATGCAGGCTTTCCTGGTGAACAGTGTGTCTCTTGGGATCTTGGCTTCTTTTTGAAGTTACCAAGATCACCTCTCCTTGTCACTCTTTGTCAGCTGCGAAAAATCCAGTTACTTGGTGCTGACTAGCAATGAAAGGGTCAGTGCCACAGTCGCTAGGCCAAGCTCCGTAGCAGTGCGTGTCCTCTCATGAAAGGGAAACCCAGTAATAACAAGGAGCCTTCCAACAGCACAGCCTTTCACCATCACATGTTTGGGGATTCTATTACCATTAACCTATTTTACAGAGGAGGAAATTGAGGCTTGTCGAGGCCACCAAGACAGCACGTTGTGGGGAGTGAGTCTTTATATAATGTTCTTCCTGACACTTAACACCACCCTGGAGATGCAAGACAGGGTCACTGTGACTACATCCAGGTAGAATTACTCACGGTGTCAAAGGATGAGCCCCTCCAGAGTCACCTAGTGCCATTCTGACTACCTACGGCAGTCGTACGGGCATCCTGTGTTAGTCAGGACAGGACGGAGCAGGGCGTCCTGGGCTTTCTCTGACACCCCAGGGCTCTAGGCTGTGACACCCCAGGGCTCTAGGCTGCAGCCATGTCTGGTCCTGCCTTCCAGCTTCTGTCAGATACAGTGCTTGCTGGTGAAGGCCACTTTAGACTGGCAGTATGACTCACCATGGGACCCGGATGGAGACTTCTGAGAATCAGCAAGAGAAGCCATATGGAAAGGCCGATGGTAACCCAGGAAGAAGAAAAGGGCTGGGGAGTGATGAGCGGAAGAGAAGGGAAAGGATGCCACTTCCAGCACAGGAAAGCAAACACCTCGGGCTCAGCTGTCACTGCTTTGATCTGTGGGCCTGCCAAGGATAGCCTGGGACGGTCTTCAGAATCAGCCAGCACACCTAGGCTGGTGCTACCTAGGCGCACTACATTCTTAGAGCCATTTTCTTGAGAGGAGATAGTTCACCACGCTCAAAATGATATCAAAGTCACAGGACAAAAGTAAACAAATCTTAGAATTCTCAGTTTATAGGGTCCGCTCCCTTCCCCTCATCTCTCCCTCCCCCCAATGAACATTATAAATACTTCTCCAAGACCTCATGTATGTAATTCCCAACATCAAGCTTGCCTTCCAAGTTTGGGAGTATAGCATAGAAGACTCAAAATAGGAGCTGGGTGGTAGTGGTGCACGCCTTTAATCCCAGGCAGAGACAAGCAGATCTCTGTGAGTTTGAGGCCAGCCTGGTCTACAGAGCTAGTGCCAAGACAGGCTCCAAAGCTACAGAGAAACCATCTCGAAAAACCAAATCAAACCAACCAAACAAAAAAATGTAAAAAGGAGGCACAAGTCATCCAAATGAGGACTTCAAGAATGTTCTAGGCAAGGCAACTGCTTTCATGTGTATCGAAGTCCTTCTGTGATGTCCTCTCTGATAAGGACCACCCTCCTTGAGGGCTAGGGTATCCAGGATTATGTGTGTGGCTTTTCAGAGCTCCTCTGCTGACTTTGAACTGGTCGCTAGGAGGACAGAGCATGCTAGGGAAAGAGAAATCAGTGCCGACAGAGGCCACTGGGTCCCCTGGAACTAGTCAACCCCAGAGAAACATCACCTGACTGATCTGCCGGCACATGAGCTACCTACAGTGATTCTCAAAATCAATCACAATTGTACCATGGCCTCCATATTGGAGGGGGCAGCATGCGTACCATTAAAAACTTGAAGGCTGACATTAATAGAAAGGTAGGTACCATCTTCTGAGGGTATGAGGGCAAGAAGAACCAGAGGAGTAAATTTCAAAGCCACCTGTGTGCAGGGGCCTACAGGAGTGTTTTATGTCTTGTCCATCTGCACGTATCTTTTGGTAAAGAAGTTAAGGCATTTGCCAGTGATGGTGTGGCTGCCTGTGGTGCTGTGTGGCTCCCATCAGGCCTTTCAGCCGCCTGAGTCCTCAGGACAGCCTGACTCCAGTCAGTTATTAGACGCACACAACACAGTGGACAGGGCAAGCCAGCCATGCCTCTTCCCACACCCCACAAGGGAAATAAAGCTATAACAAAACTACACTTCACACAGGATTCCTCCCAGGAGCAGACCCACAATCCCAGTGTAGAGAATCACAGATTCATGGACCCAGGAAATTGTCCAAGTGTCCAGGGACACTTGGTTCCACAGAGATCAGGCTAGGCTCCACCCTAGGCTTCCCCGCATGTGTGAATTCATGTGACCTGCTGGTGTTACCGTCCCCCCCTCCCCCCCCGCTTCCCACTATGTCATTTTACCTTCTAATTGAATATTCGCTGTGACTTGGCCAGGGTCAAGCTGGGTGAGAGAGTAATATAAAGATGAACCTTCAACTATGCCTTGGGTCAGATATGATTCAGGACGGACCAGTTCATGTTCTCCATCTGCACGGTCTCACACAGTGGTCACTGGCCACATATGAACTACGATCTGGCTAAGAAAGCTAATTTTTCTACACATGGAGACTGTGCTTTCGTTTTCTGGCCCCTCCAGACCTGAATAATCACACAGATACTATATAATTATAATACTGTTTGGTCAATGGCTCAGGTATACTCCTAGCTAGCTCCTACATCTTAAATTAACCCATTTCTATTAATCTATGCATCACCATGAGGTGGCTTACCGGCAATGTTCTGGCATCTTTCTCCTTCAGCAGCTACATGGCATAGCCTCGACTTCACTACTCTCACTGTCTCTGTTCAGATTTCCCGCCTGTCTTTGCTCTGCTAAGCTACTGGCCGAAACAGCTTTATTCATCAACCAATACAATCAAGATATATACAGAAGGACATCCCATATCATTTTTCAGTTGTATGAATGTGTGTGTGTGTGGGGGGGGGAGAGGTGAAAGGGAGAAAGAGTCTCACTCTATAGCCTATGCTAGTCCATGATCCTCCAGCTTCAGTTCCCAGAGTGTGGAGTTAGAGGTATGTACCACCACCATGCCCATATCAACTGTATGAAATTTTAATCAGCTTAATGTAAATAGCCATTGGTGGCTAGTGGCTACCATACGGGGCTAACTCGTAGTCCTTTCCTGTCAGGACTGTGGCTTCCATTCATTGGTAACTTCCATGATAATGTGTTTATTCATGTAGATCTGGTCTCCCCATTTCTTTCCCCAAAGTAGCCTGGCCATTTGCTGTCTGTAGCCTCAGGGATGTTTACCTTTCAAACAAGAGTTCTCTGAGGAGGCAGAAAGAACAATGAGAACAGCTAGGTGACCATCAATGGAGAGGAAATGGTGACCTCGGGGTCTTCTTGTTTGGCATTCTATCAGTACAACAAAACTCACAGCTACAAGTGGCCCAGGGCATACTGGAGGGGCCATGGGGTTGTAGTAACCCACAGTGCAGGTGGCACAGGCATACTGGAGGGGCTATGGGGGGCTGTAGTAGACTGTTGGCAGTGTCAGGGCACATTAGTAAGCAATGACCAGTGTGTGGCCCCCAGGTCCTAGTCATTACAAAATCCCCTTAGGCTTTCAACCTATAAGTAGCAATTCCTTTGGGGCTTGAATGACCCTTTCATAGGGGTCACATATCAGATAGCCTGCATATTGGATATTTACATTAAGATTCATAACAGAATGAAAGTAGCAATGAAGTAATTTTATGGTTGGGGGTCACCACAACATGAGGAACTGTATTAAAGGGTCACAGCATTAGCAAGGTTGAGAGCACTGCCCTGCACCTTTCTTTGTATAGTCATGGAGACTGGAAAGGGAGGTGAGGGAGGACAAAAGCATCTTTTCAGCTGTATCTGGTACACACATATGCCAGCCACTCTAGATCGTGACTTTGTGATGTTTGGGGTGCAGGTTTCTGTGCATTCCTTCAGGTTGGCTCTTGGGCGTGAGTTAAGAGCCCATGCACATATATGCCTCAAGGGTCAGATCCAGAAAACAGTTCACTCATGACATTTCTGATCATCACTGAATTTGGCTTTTCCTTTTTAGGATTTGATTTCAAGGCCCAGGCTGGCCTTGAAACTCACTAAGCAGCAGAAAAGTATCTTGAACTTCTGGTCCTTCTGTTTTTACCTCCTAAGGACCGGGGGCCACAGGCACGTGCCACTGTGTCCAGCCATCTGTGGTGTTGGGACAGGGGCCACAGGCACGTGTCACTGTGTCCAGCCATCTGTGGTGTTGGGACAGGGGCCACAGGCACGTGCCACTGTGCCCAGTCGTCTGTGGTGCTAGGGATTGAACCCAGGACTTTGCACGTGTTAGGCGAATATTCTCCCAGCTGAACTACATCCTCAGGCATGTATCCGTTTCCTTTCCTGAATCTGTAGGTAGCAACAATAGCCAGCGTCTGAAAGCAGAAGGATGCTGGCCATCCATCTTCTCTGGGTTGGGTTTTTCCCACTAAGTGCTCCAATAAATGTCACTGAAACCTGACATTAGCATGGATGTGGGAAATTGCCATTGAAGCCATACTTGACTGGCATAATAACAGCAATTTCACAATGGGCTCCCTAATATTACAGATAACTGCCTTGACCTCATGTGTGAGTTAATAGAGCCTTGGGTGTTGCTGGCTGCTCTCTCAGGAGGCTGAGTGACTGGAAGCGCCTGCAGAAAGGAACTGTGAGTTGCATTGATGCACCCAAAGACAAGCTTTAAAAGGAATATCCAGTGAAAAAAAAATTAACCAAAAGTCCCACTAGAGTAGGGATAAAATATTAGTGTTTTCTAAGACCATTGTTCTAAAATCTCATAAAATGTGATTAAAAATATAACGGGACTCACTCACCGCCAGCTGTAAACTCACAGTATGGACAGCAACACAGAGCAACGGCTGAATGAAGCCATTAAAAGCAGATTCAAGCCGCACGTTTTCTGAGAAGCCTAGGATCTTCTTTTAATCCCAGATATATGTAAGGTTCAAATGTTAATTTACTGAGACTGTAACTTCTCTTAAAAATCAAAAAGGCAGTGTGCATGGTGGCGTATGCCATTAATCCCAGAACTTGGAGGCAGGGGTAGGTACCAGGCCTGCATAGGAGTACCTGTCTTTAAAAGCATGGCAAGTTCAAGTCCTGCTTGGGGTATTCCAGCTTTGCACATATTAAGGCTCAAGTGTTGTACTTTTGCCCAGGGACAAATATGGCTTATGAGGTTGTAGGAGAACATCTTACTTCCATGGGAATCACAAAGCACTGGTGAAGAGCCACGGACAACTTCAGGTTCTAATTCCTTGTCGCCCCAGCCCCAGGGGACACTGCAGCTTAGCTCAGCTTTCCCACTCAGCTCAACTCTCAGACTAAACAAACTTGAACAGTTTGCAAATGCAGGGTGAA
Source organism: Myodes glareolus (assembly GCF_982192425.1). NCBI lineage: Eukaryota > Metazoa > Chordata > Mammalia > Rodentia > Cricetidae > Myodes > Myodes glareolus. The sequence goes on from NC_142038.1 coordinate 75,002,892, forward strand.
GACCAACCATGGAACTGGTCAGTTGGGGAATGGGGCGGGGGATAGAGACAGGGCCAGGGTGGGGCTGAGGCAAGATGAGAGGGGGTTATAACAGGAGAGGAAAGCATGTTCGGGGAGACAGCCAGCGGCAGTTACATGCTTAAAAAACCCAGGTTGGTTCATCTGGGGCTACAGCGCCCTTCACAGCACTGTGCCACAGCCCTGAGTCCTCTGAGTAAACAGCAGGACAGCCCCTGGACCCCAGTCTTAGCCTCAGCGGCGACAGTACAAAGCCAGCTCATCACATTCCATCACTGCTGAGTCACCTGATCAAAGCCACCTGTCAACCTACATTATCATGTTCTCAAAGGTTATGCACCCCTCCCCTATTAACCTCTGCATAGCCAGCTTCCAACTCTGTGTTTTCTAAAAGGCTCAGCTGGCTATCATTAATGCTCAGAACTGATCTTGGTAGGAAAACAGGGTTCCCTATCAGAAGAGAAGTTCAGAGTCCTTTCTTTCCCTTGGAGGCAAATATCAATGACCCAATCTAAAAAAAATATGACTGCAAATCAGTGTGTAATGGTGGACGCAATGCAAACCAGCTGAGCTAGTGTGATCCCCAGGACACATGGAAAGGTAGCGGAGAATCACCTGCACGAAGTTAACCTCTGACCCCCACATACATGCATCCCCACATCACATACACTCCCCCACAATAATACTTTAAAAATAAACAATTGAATACTTACACCTGGAAAGAAGATGGGGAAAAGCATGTGTGATCCAGTTAGGGACTTTCCAAGGCTTTCTGCTTCTAAGAGTTGGCTGTCCTGACCTCTGCCCATGGTGACATCTCTAATGGTGTCTTAAGTTCAGACTCACAGAGCAGCTGGGAGCACCAGCTGGGAGCACCACCCAGTGACTTGCTCTTTAAAGGACAACAATGGCTCAAACACTTGGATGTGTAAATAATTTAAGGGCTAATTAAATATTAACAGGATTTCTAAGCCCTTCAAAAAGAAGAGACCAGGAGAAAGCAGAGCTCTGAAAACCGGACTCGGAAAGGAAATACCCCTTGTGAGCGAGTCTTAATTAAGAGACCACACACCGTGGGACTCCAGGACACAGGTGCACTGTCAGGAAGCCCCATTTGTAGTCTGCTGTAGTTTGTCCCCTCAAAGGTCAAGTGCTAAATGGCTTGCTCCCTCACCTGGTGGAGGAGTACCTAGGAGGGCCCAATAGAGGACTTAGGTTAGGAGGTGGCCCTAGTGAGAAAACTCCTACCCCCCGTGTCTCTATCATAAGGTCCATGACTCAGTTCCAGCACCTGTGGTGAATGAAACATGGACTGAAAATGTGTAGGTGCATGTACATGTATGTGAGGGTGTGTATATGTGTGGAAGCCACAAGACAGCTTTGTATGTTGTTCCCGGGAGCGATGCACCCTCTTGAGGCAGCGCCTCACTGGCCTGGACCTTGCCTAATAGACTAGGCTCCCTGGCTACAGAGCCCAAGGATCCACTTGTCTGCCTCTCCAGCAACAGGATTTCAAATATGTGCCACTGCTCCATGGCTTTCTCATGTGGGTGCCAGGAATCGAACTCAGGTCTTTATGTATGCCCTCCCCCTCCTCTCCCCCAGCCCCAGACTGAAACTTCTAAAACCATAAACCTATTAACCTTTTCCTTTTCGTAAGTTCATCATATCTAGTATTTGTCAGTTACAGAGCTAACAAGTGCAGTGGACATCCTGGATCAGTTTCTCTCGCTCGCATGGAGGCGGAGTTATACCACCGAAGTTCAAAGTCAATGAACAAAGGCCACAACAGACAGAAAAAGAAGTGAAATCAAAGGCAGCTTTTAGCTGAGAAATCTTGGCTTCTAAGACTCTGCACATCACGGGAAAGTCATCCCCAGAAAGGCGACTGGCAGACAATGAAGAGGTCTTAAAGGAGCTTATACCAAATTCTGTCTAAAGGCAACTCTTGCAAACAGCCGGATAATGGCATGATTCACCCGTTAGATCATGCAGAATCGGTCGCTGTGTGGGAATACGCTTGGTGTGAGGAAAGAAACAGTTTGGAAAAGAGATGTTTCTGGGGCGAGTAGGTGGAGAGGAGGGGACGGGCTCCAGACCAGGCAGTGCATTTAGGCTTGACAGCTCTCTAAGAATAGAATTTGTTCTGTGTCACAGAATGACCAGTTATCAGGAAATGGACCTAAGCAGATGACCTCATCTGATTGCCTCATGCCAAAAGCTAAGGACACAAACACCATGTGGAAGCTGTTGACAATATAGGACATACCCCCAAAGACACCTTGCACCCCACTGAGCAATCTGCCTCCCGCTGAGTTTGTAGATGGTGGATCCAGTACCTACTGCTCAACTAAGGACTGTCACACAAATGGCTCCGCATCCACACAGTGTATCATAGACTCTGGTTTGGCAGGAATCATCTAGCTTGTTTTTCCAAATAGCTCCAAATAGCAAATCAACCACCGTGTCATTCTTACTTTCTTCTTTCTGGTCAGATGCCTAGGCAGAATCACCCACTGATGTCTGCATATTTCAGGGCACAGATGCAACACCTTTAGCATGGAAACAGTGCTGGGATAACCCTTCACATTCTGCCAACAATCTCACTCTAGTGCATTGTGCTCTAAAACCCTCTGCGCGGTCAGTCTGGAACCAGAATGCACCTTCCTAATGAATGCAATGTTATAAAGGGGGATTGGCCACACTACACCCTTTCAGCCTCTAATGGAAGTGAGCCAGCCTCGAAATACAAGCCAGAGGTTTGAAGTACAAACTCATCTGAGCAAAAGGCCAGGGGGGAGTCTCTCTCTTGGTTTCCTGGCTTGGGACTGACCCTTAACCAACTGTTTAAAAGGTCAAATTTGCAGTATTCTACCTTCCTCTCTGATCTGCTCTGGCCTTCTTTCTCCGAGGTCATTCCAGCTTCCATCACCATTTCTTCCATGTCTATATCTAACTCCACAAATCCTTTGCGGCACCTAGAGGTTCCACTCCTGGTCCCATGGTGGGGGCACCAAAGCCCAGGGTAGAGACTGGAGGGTGAGAGGAGAGGAGAGTCAGGTGGGGGCGCACGGCACACTGGTTATGAAGTGGGGAAGAGTCCAGAAGTGCATGCCAGTCATTTCATGTGCTGAGAGCTTCCAGGCCTGACTGCAGGGCCACGCTACAAGGCACAAGGCGGAGGACAATGACTAATGTGGGTAAAGCCTTGGCAACTACTCGCTGGAGGAGGAGGAGCTGGTTTAGGCTGGGGACTCTTCCAGAAAATGGTACAGTTTACAAGTGCCATCGGAGAAGTGTGCTTACAGCAATGAGAAGGCTTGATGTTCAAGCCATGGGAGAAGAGATGGACCACATCTGTCCCCTTTCCTATTACTGTGTTTCACCAACCAGCATGCTGTGAAAGGTGAGGGTTTGCCAAAACAAACAAACAAACAAACAAACCTGAAAACCACCTCTGTTGTGTCCTGTATTCGTGAAATCACTAGAGGGAAAGACAAGATTGGAGGAAAATGGACCAAAATGTTAACAATGGCTTTGTTGAGGTCTGGCTTGTAATTTTGACCTAATTTTTATGTATTTTCTAAACTTGCTTTAACATGCATATACTGAGATGGAAAAAACAAAAGAAAATCTGAAGGTGAACACACAGCACACTGGCGAACCTCACTGCTGGCTGACTGACTGGGAGCCAGGCTGGATTGCATCTGTGACTGTACAGAATGACCTCCCACTGATGTACCCCATATCACCACAGCCTGGCATGTGCTCCGAACCACCTCATGTGAACACCTGAGTTAAGTGGGGTTGGCATAGCTGCCGACTCCATTCCTTTGCCTGGCTTCATGTACCCATTGACATGGATTGCTAAGATGGCTACGGGAGCAGTGGACTCCCCCACCGCTTTAGAGCAGTTTTATGGGGAACCTCTTTAGGGACTGGAGTTCCAAGTAAACTTGTGTTGCCAGAACTGCTAGGAACTGTGAGGTGAAAAGGTGACAGCTAACTCAATGTCACTAAAGTTCTTCTCCAAGCCTCCTGACCTGAAGACGCTGCCTTTGTTGAAGCTGCTGGAACTGGCATTGCTGGGATACACACCATTTCAAAATCCTTCACAAATGACCTCCGGGAAGGGCTCCCATGTCCTCAGAAGAACTTTGTTCTCGAAGCTCTGCCTGTGAGCTGCTGGGTGAGGTGTAACCTACCCTTGGTGACTATCAGTGGGACATCAACCTCACATCTGGGTAATTTGAAAGAAATGGGCACAACCCACAGCCCTTTTCAGTCCAAGCAGGTCAATATTCCTTCATCTTTCTAAGGTGTGTACTTAGACAGAGATGGTTCTGTTGGCCACTATAAAGAGCCAAGAAGAAAGGGCTACAGGGAGTGATGACGGCAGGAACGTCACTTCACCCCAAGATGAAGTACCCTGTCTCCACCCTGTCTCCACAGCACTGATCTTGGGAAAACTGCCCCCTTCTAACTAGCTGGCTTCCACGTAAAAGGCCTGTTATTTAAACAGAAGCTGGGCACAACTGAAGAAAAAGTGTGTTGATCTGCGGGGAGTGGGGAAGGGGAACATGTGCTATTTATCTTTTGATCTGTTTTAGACACAGTCAAGCAACCAACTCTGACAAAAGTCAGGAGACGCCAGTGGGGCCTAGGAAAAGATAGAAAGCAGGAGCCACGTGACCTTAGCAATGAGCTTGAATGCCCAGCATGGCTCACCTGCCACACCCAGTGAGACAAAATGCAGTCTGCCCCAGCTGTGTGGACATTGGATCATCTGGCTAGTGAGCACAGAGGAGGGGCCTAGCTGGGGTTCACCGGAGCATAGGGTGTAGCTCCGGGTTTAGCAAGTTTCTTGTTGCTGTGACAAAGACACTTGGAGAGAGGCAGAGCCCATGGCCCCAGTTGGATCACCTCGTTATTCCCTTCAAAGCCCTTCAGTGGCCATCTGCCCAGCTCTCAGCTTCTCTGGAGATGGCCCTAAGGAACAAACACGTCAAGGGCTCCACAGAACACCTGCTCTCACCAGAGCATGCTTCCTGTTGCATTTGGTGGCACCATGCTCTGCTTCCTCCATGAAATGAGTAAATCTTCAAAGCCTAGAAATTCAGCCCTGACAAGTCGCCCATCCGTCCAGTTATCTAGGAAAGCGGTGTGTTCGTTGTGTTCCATGCAGAACTCTGGGACTCCTTTGAGAACTAAGATACAGTCCATGTCCACAAGTTAAAATACAGGCTGTGAGCCGGGCGGTGGTGTTGCACGCCTTTAATCCCAGCACACGGGAGGCAGAGGTAAGTGGATCTCTGTGGGTTCAAGGCCAGCCTGGTCTAAAAGAGCTAGTGCCAGGACAAACCCTGTCTCAAAAGAACCAAAAAACAAAAACCAAACCAAACAAACAACAACAACAAAAACCATGCTATGGGCACGTCCTAGGCCTCAGCAAAGGCACTGGACAGAGGTTATTAGCAGAGCCCTGGTGAGGTATGGGGGTGGGGAAGAGGCCTATGGAAGCTGTTTGGGACGGCTGACTTCCTTCAGACTAGGCTGGGATCAGCAAGTGACAGAACAGGATTCCAGATGGAAACCCTAAGGAAGGGAAGCCGGACAAACATCTACAGGCATCTTGCTGGCTCTGAGATGCCATGGGGAGAGACGATGCTAGAAAGATCCTTGTCAGGCCCACAAAAGAGGGCGAGCAGGGGCCTAGGCGTTCAGTGAGAAAGACGATGTGATTATTAAATACCAAGTCCCCCCCCCCCCCAGAAGGCTCATGTCACATGTTGTAGCTGCTATTCTAAATGGCTCTGTCGACTTTGAGTGACGGCACCTAGGTGGAGGGAATGGGTTACTGGGTGAAGGGGGTGTTACTGGGGGATTATATCATTGCCTGCCCCAGGCAAAGAGACAAGAGCATGGGGCTCTCAGAACAGCCACACAGAGAAACCACAGATGAGAGGCTCACATCAGTGCTATGGGAAGAACTGAGCGGGCAGATCAGGGACCAGTGTTCTCATCTCAGACACCACCACAAACCCAAGGCTGAGGGGGAATGAATGGATGGACAGGTGGTTCTACCTGCTGCTGAGCTCAGGGCCCAGGGAATACAGTTCCCTGCACTTGAGAACCCTCCTTAGGTGACTGGAATCTGATGAGCAGGTATCTTAAAGGGGAACACACCTACGGGGGATTGAAATTCTTAGGGATCGGTGTTGCCGTGGGGGTTCCTTTTGCGGACGATGCTGGAAAGGGGGCTTCTTCACTGGCCTCCCCAGGCTCAAAGTGAATATAAGAGGAATCTTCAATGAACTGAACCACTGTTGCCAAGACCACAGGCTCCAGAAAGATGGAAAACTACATTTCCCAGCTCCCCAGAGGTGGCCCAGGCTCTGTTAGAGTTAAGTGCTCCTGTGAAGCCTGGAGGAAATGAGTCACACCTGGGCAAGACAGGCATTCTCGGCAAGCCTGGGGGACCCTCGGGAACTGCAAGGGTAGCGTTTCCGTGGGAGAGGCCCAGGGGTGTGGCATGCGTCTGCCTTGGCTGCACTGCCTCCCACTGGGCTATTCCTGGCACGGGTGCCAGTTTTTGTTTCTTCCTGGAGAGTCTGTGAGGTCTTGGGCGCCTCCCACAACCCTGACCATGATAGGAATTCTGCATTTGCTGTTCAGGACACCGAGTGTCCACTGCGACCCTGCATGCACTCGTGTGTGCAGAGCCACTGTAGGGCATGTCACATGGGTGTCCTACTGCAGGCAAGACTGGTGTTTCTAATGTGAAGGCTCAGAAAAAAAGAGTTATCAAAATAATAATGGATGATTTTCTGAAATGTTACATGTAGGCAACTATGTAAGTCAAACTACACTTAGGAGCAATTAAAAGCTTTGTGGAGGCTGGAGAGATGGCTCAGTGGTTAACATGTACTGTTTTTGCAAAGGGCCTGAATTCGGTCCCAGCACCCACATAAGGTGGCTCACAATCACTTGTAACTCCAGCTCCAGGGGTGTCTGATGCCTCTGGCCTGTTCAGGCACTTCCACTCACACATGCCCCCATACATGAATAAAATCAAGTTTAATAGAAAGAAAACTGTTTGGAAAGTTCTGTCACCCATGGGGCAGTGATGACATCTTCTGCTATGAAGACTGACACCCTTACAGAAGTGCTGGACCCCCAAGAGGGGCAACGGTCAGACTTGGGAACAAACACTTACAAGTCCCTAAATCCCTTCCCAAACTAGAAGAGGAGGCCGGCAGCCTAGATGGGCCCTGTGGGGAAGGTGCCGGGAGGCTCAAGAGGGAGCACTTCAGGACAGCACCAGGAACAGGCATTCCGCCCTCTGTTCGCATCCGCCCTTCTCAGACTAAAGACAGGAAACACCACATGGGGAAATTATTTTTCATTTAAGACTCCACCCAGAGTAGGCATGGTGGCACATTCCCATAATTCCCATTATTCAAGAGCATTATGAGTTTGAGGCCAGCCTGGGCAACGTAGCAAGACCTTACCTCAAAATAAAAACAAGCAAGTAATCAGGGCTGCAGCTGTGGTAGCGAATTTGCTCTGGGTTCAGCACAGGGAGAGGGAGAGTCTGCTCACTGCCACCTGGAGCTACTCTTGGTCACAGGGTAAATAGCACCCCTCACCTTCTGAAAGCCATTGCCCAACAGCCTGACCACCAAAGTTCCCAGGAAGTGACCCCTGCGTGATCCCAGGAAGTCTGACCCTAAAAGTGTGGTTGAGGGGGAGGACAGCTGGGGCTAAGAGCTGTGGACTGAGCTATCTCACGGCAGTGGACAGGCCTGCTACCGTCCTCCCTCACTGTCCTCAGCTGAGGTTGCCGAGTCCCACTGTATCTCATCCTTCTCAAGCAAAAACGGCAACACAGACCTATCTTACCCAGTCCAGGAAAAAGAATTGAGCACACACACCGGGAGGCGCTAGGAAACGGCCCCACGCGGCTCAACATTCTGGTTTTAACACACAAAGCTGTAGCTATACCCTTTAGGAATCATAACAAAAACCGTTCTCCCTAACAGCCTTCCCTACACACTGAGGGAGTCTGAACTTTGGGGCAACTGTCAAATAATCAGGTCATCTGTGTCCACTGGAGACTCCAGCCACGAGCTGGCGTACACCTGGCGGCTTGCGTGTACGCTGAGCATTCCACATTGTTCTCAAGCCCTGTCCCATCACCCAGACCAGAACACTCCAGAACTCACCCCATCTGTGCATGTCTGCAAGTCTGAGAGTTTAAAAAGCCCCATGAAGAATAATTTTTCAGGTGAGTGCTAGAAGCCACTGATTGTTGACAGGTGGGGAGTGTGAGCCACGTCTCGCTCACGACTCTCAACAGGACTTTACTGCTTCCACACCAGCCATGCAAACAAGGACGAAATAACCACTGGACCACAGCTGCCTGGGAGACATGAGCCAAATATTCCAAACATAAGGGAATAGGGGTGAGGGGCTGAGTGATGGTCGGTCCTGTGAGACCTGGGGGCTCCCTATGACCTGGACCCCTGGCAAAGCTCCCTTCAGATTTCTCCCTTACCAGGATGGAAGACTGGCTCAGAAGCAGAGTTCCAGCTTGGACATGGCTCTCTACTGAATTCTTTCCACCAATGCCATTAACCATGCCAGAAGCCAGCTTACCCTCAGACATCTTTGGAAGTTCCCAGAGTCTCAAACATTTCTATGTCCCCAAGGACTCACGCACCTAGCGCAGTACACCTGCACGGAGCAGCACTCTGCTCCCCAGCTGTCTGAATGCTCTCAGTCCCCTCTTCTGGGCTCCACTTGCCCCCAGCATCGGGCAACAGCTTAGGACTCAGCTGTTGGTTGTTTTGTTTGGTAGGAGGTTTGTCTAGTCTCTATGAGAAGAGACGCTTTCACGCTCAACATGCCCACTGCCTTGCACAGGCCTGGCAACCAGCAGGCAGGCTCTGGATTCCAAGAACAAGACCGAATCCTGCGGTAGTGAGGCCTGAACATGCACACAGGGAGAGGAGAGGTGGGCGGGGCCACAGATCCTACACAGCAAAGGATGACCATGACGATTCAGGGCAACGACGTGTTCTCCATCACGGCCTCATGCACACTGGCGACTCCAATGTAAAAACGATGAAAACGGATGGGGAAAGCTCTCTAAAGACCAATCTGGCAGCATTGCTCAAAATCAGTGTTCACTTCAGGTGAAAAAACCACGCACAAGGCTTCGGGCCACAGGAGGAGATGTGGCGGGGTGAGGCAAGAGTATGGGAGACGGAGTTGGGAAGCTGATATGCCGTAAGAGAGGTCAGAAAACCCACACAGGAAGACAAGGCTGCCTATCTGAGAGATGCTTGCCCCGCAGAGGAGGTTCAAGTACATGCAGAGGAACTAGGGAGTTTCCTGTTTTTGTGACCCTCTTGTGATGAAGCAGCATCTCCCCCACTGGTGTGTGCTGTACTCAACAGTCTGGAATACCCAGGTTCTCTCTCTGGTCCACACAGAGAAACACAAAGTAAACATGGGAACCAGAAAACAGCTCAGAGTTCTAGGGGTAATACACAACCCCCACCTTAGTCCCATCTTGGCCACCCTGGAATCAAAGCAGGAAGGGCAGGTTGTCTGACCTCTGAAGGCCTTTCCAGCCTTGGGCTGCGGTGACAGATGGCTACGTCACAGGACAAGCTGTGGGAATGTTTTATATAATAAGTCAATGTGTGCACGATCCAAGACAGCAAGCGCTGTTACTAACAGATACTATCGTAGTGGACTGATATGTATTTTTCTTAGATGTGTCTATTAATATACCTTTATTTCAGCAGTTATTTCCCATTAATCATTAATAAAAGAATTGTAATTATCAGTGGATAATTATGGCAAATGGGCTATCATTTATTTATAAATAGGATGTCTGTTTATTAAAATGTCAAGAGCATAATATACCACCTGGCCACTCACAGTTTCCTTGTTACTTTGGTAGAAGGTAGACTCTGTTACAGACAACAAGCTGGTCCCCCTGTGGGTCTTCCAAAGAAACTGTGTTCTTTGGGTATAGAATTCATTGTTGGGCCACTTAGTTTCCTCAACTAAAAACCTTTGAGAAATGGTAGACTCGAATCTGCTCACATCTAAGACATAAAGTCACATCCAAATGTCTCTATCCAGGGCCACAATGCAGAACAGTCAGGCTCACAGGTGGTTTAAGAGCATTCCTAGCATCAGGGACACCAAGCATGAACAGACGTTGTTCAGGTACCAGCTACCTGGCAGCCTGCATTTCCCTGAGGTATCTAACAATGTGGAAGGCCACATGGAGCCATGTTGAGATAGATGATTCGGATAAGCTCCATTCAAACATTTTTTTAAGGAAAATACCCAAACCTTCAAAGCCACAGCTGAAAAACAGACACTCTTCAAACTTCTCCACACCGACTCTTCATTTTTTGCTATTAAAAAGGGGGGGGGTCTTGACCAGTGGGCCCCCACTCACTTACCTTTCAGCACGGCATGTGCCATGCTGGGAACCTTGTGTCCACAAACTCCCGTGAGCCTTGGGTGCCCTCTGGGAAGGAGGTAACATCAAAGCTCCATCCTGGAAAGATTGCCACAGTAGTGGGACTTATGTGGCTTGTCTGTGGGGGCTGGGGTGGCCAAGCAAAAGGATCCCGTTCCCACTCTTGCCTGGGACCACTGCTCCCACAGATCATAGTGTAAAAGGCTAAGCTCCTGATACAGCAAGGAGCAATACCTGCATATGGAAATTAACCCTTGGGGAATGAATCTAATGTGAACATTTCAAAGAGGAAATGAATGGAGAAGCCAAATTTTCTTACAGAGATAGAATGAGTCCTCGGCTAGGAAGGGACAGTGGTCACCTGTTGGAACATCTTCATCATCTATTTAAAACAGTGACATAATATATATATATGTAATCTGATTTGTCTTCCCCTCATGGATTGAGTTCAGGAGGATGGGTACCATGCCCATCCTCTCTCCATGCATTGCCAGTGCCTGGTCATGTGGTAAGTAGTATGCAAAGAAATGAAAGAATGCGCTGGAGCAGGAGGAAGAGTGCATCCATCAGAAGGGTCAGCCAAGGAGGGCAGAAAAATGAGGAGGCTCCCCAGGACCCATCCAGGTCATGGTCAGAAGAGGCTTTCCCAGAGAGATCCATCGGCCGCCGGCACAGGCCTCCCCGGGGCTGCAGAACAGGCAGGCTGTTCACACTCAGATGCTCTGGGCCTTGCCACAGTTGGTTTCCCTGGAAACGGGCTGCCTTTCTGATACAGCTGTGGCCATGGCAAGTTAGGCAGGTACAAGAAAGCTTCTGTGGGACATCCTTGAAGCCAGCCCATGGCTGCTCCTACATGAGCCTCAAACCTCCAAGCCGTAAGATCTGCTGCTACTTTTTTCTAGAGCACACCTCCTTTGCAAGGTTGTTCTAAGGGTGTGGAAGTAAAAAGGTCGACACTTGGTGCGCTCTGTAAGTCATTTATCTGACCAGTAGATGCTCTTGTAGCGGCTCCAGTCCCTAGTGAACAGAGGCTGGAGTTGCACCCAGCGATGTGTCTGACACAGGTGGCACACTGCCCTCCCCAAATACCAGCAGCCCCCCATGACAGGTGCTAGAGTAGGGCTGAGTCTAGAAAAGGGAGGAACCAAAGGCTGCAGGCAGTGGCGAGGAGAGGTGATCGTGCAAGGCCAGACCCCCTACCACTGCTTTCTGCTCTGAGTCAGAGGCAGGGTGGGTTAATCCAGCGAGGGGAGCTTTGCTCTCGCCAGGCTCCAGTTATGCACATCTGTTCCTGGTGCCACTTTGCTGTGACATGTTTGCCCTGCGGTGGTGGTCCCGCTCTCCTGTCAGTCTCCAAGCCAAAGCCAAGACACAAGATGTAGTCCAGTCACAGGATTGAGCCCTCACTCAACCTACCTTTTCCAACAGTCAGAGCGACCCAGTGGCATACGGTGAACCTCATATTTTTCTTGGTTTATAGTAATGGACAAGGTGATAAAATGGACATTTAGAAATAGGCAGATGGTGGGGAAGTTGCACTCATGAGCATACACACACACACACACACACACACACACACTCACAAAACCAAGGAAGTTTTCTGGCTGAAAAGAAAGTAGAACATACCCCCAAAATCAGACACTGAAATTTGTAACATCAAATCTAGGCAAATTCAGAACAGAGAAAGGCAAGTCACATTGTGCACATTGGTGTCTCAGCTTTTCACCCAGAGAACTGTAAAGCATGCATGCATATACATACCCGACTTGGGTACTGTCTCGGTACGGCAGCACGGAAAATATACTACAGAAGGATCTTCTGCCACTGATAAGGACTATTCTAAAAAGTAAAAACAAAAAACAAAAAAACAAACAACTAACTAAATGCAAAGACTCTAAATTAAAAAAACAAAACAAACTTAAAATAAGTTCTACAGCAAATTAAGCATTCACGGAATTCACAGCAGCTTTTGCACACTCCCGCACCTCCTCCAACAGATGGCATTCTGCTCTCCTTGCAAAACACAAGGCTCAGCACAGCAGAAGTTTACTGCCTTTCCCCACCCAAATATTAGCACGTGCGAGACCAGCCATACGTGAGAGGTGCTGCTGGGACGTGAGCTTGCAGACAAGGCGGAGCAGACCGCACTGAATCTTGGGTGGCAAGCGCAGGCATGGTGAACACCACATCAGGACTACTGATTTCTGCCCCACAGTAAACAATGTGAGGGCAACCGTGCCCAGAACCGTAATTTGGAAAGATGTTCAGATCCATTACCATCGTTAGCTTTTCATATTCTGGCAACATGTTAGGTCTGAGAATAGACCGAGGGAACAATTATGTAATCAGCCTTAGCCACCATCCCTGCTATAAAGAATCTGCTGGAGTGATTCTACCCGATGTTCTTATGCAATCAAAGCCACTTGAAAAAATACTGAAAACAAAAACAGAAGCCCTCAAGGCACTTATCCCGCCATCTGAGGATAACTTCTGCTCACGGAACTGCTCGTGAAAAGAAAAAGTGAGTGGAAGAAAACAAAAATCGTTGTTTTTGGCACGAGGTCAACACAGCTCACGAATGGAGTGATTTACTTTTCCAGTTTCCTTCAGTATCACAATGTCACAAGCAGGGAAAACAGCACTACTGAGTGAATCGGGGTTTGGAGATCTTAACCTTGTTTTGGAACTATGATGTTAAACTGCCCACAGCCCTGGGATGAAGTCAGCTCACACTGCCGGCCCTGTCTCTCCAATGTAGGTGACACGTTTTTTCCCATGCGTCTTACTGTGTCTGCATGCTGAGCACTTGCAGCGCTCCACCCACAAAAAAAGCCAGTTTAATCCCGTGTCTTTACATACTATTTCTCTGGTCTGTGACGTCCTGCTTAGGCACGCTCACCAAACTCCCACTGAGTCTTCAAAAATAATTGGGAAGTCACCCCAGCGCCAGGTGAGTGGCGCACACTGGGGGAGACAGGCTCCTAGTCACTTGTCTCCTCTCCTAGAGGGCGAAACTAAGGGGTCAGCACCGGGCTGTCTCTCTACAGATGTGTACCCAACGTATCCGACACAGTCTGGATGCAGAGAAGCACCTAAGCACCATCAGGGAGACCTAGGGCTGTAGCTCTCCAATGGCCTTATAATGGTTCCTATTTGTAGGGACAAAGAGGATCAAGGAGCTCCCAGCTCCTGATACCAGCCTTGTCACCTTGTCTATCTTTTGAGCCTTGATTTCCCCACCTAAAAAATGGTATTGAGTTGGGCACGGAAGCACATGCCTGTTTTCTCAGTACTTGAGAGGCAGAGGCATGAGGATCAGGCATCCAAGCCCAGCCTTGACTATACAAGTTTGAGACTATTATGGGCTACACAGGATCCTGTCTGAAAAAACAAAACATATGTGAGTGAATTAATGAATAAATGAATGAACAAATGGGTGAAATGAGGTAAAATTAGTAATGGTCTTATTGGGATGTTGGAAAAGAAAATGAGTTTGTAGTAGAAAAACCCTTGGGGCATTGCCTGGCAGACCAGATGCATGTTGTATAGGATTCATCTTCAGTGTAGACAGGCTTCTGGGTGGAGTTGCATTTAGAATCTCTCCAGACCTCAGTGCTGCTAAGAGGAAGAAAGGCAATGCTGGAGAAACACACAGAGCTCATTAGCTCTCAGGCCCAGTGGAAACAGGGCGAGGGCCAAGACTGTCACACCTGAGTGGGCCTGAGTCAAACACATCACACCTGCTGGACTGTTACACATGAATCCCAGAGACAACTTCCCACATGGTGTGTCTGTGCAAATTTACTTGCACTGACACAATCATCACTGAAACGATTATGTGCCGGGAACTAAATGCTGGCGCCAGTAAGGCACAAACTAGTGAAGAACTCACTGAAGGTGAGCAGGTGTGGCACCCCACAGATACGAACCTGAGCTCTTCCTGGCCATGAATTCATCTCCCTAACTTTGTATAAGATCTGCCTTCAGGCACTTAGCTGGGCACCCACTAAGTGGGTTCCTGGACACCAACGAGCCTGCCTTTACCTACGTCTTCCATAGTAGCTTTCTAGTCCTGCCTGTGCAGGTCACCGTGAGAGTGACGGATTACACACTACCACCATCAGAACTGCTGGAGCCACAGAGGCTCCACCCTCCACTCTGCTCAGCCTTGACCCTTGCTCCCCACACCCCCAGTCACTCAACACCAGGGACCCTGAAACACAGAGGAAAGAGGGCGTTGACCAAACTCAACGGTCTTACTACTGCGGCACCTTCCTCATTTCTAGTACTGATGTGTCTCTCTTTCCCACACACCACATCTGTTTGGACATCTCTAATAGAAGAAGAAAATGAGAGATGACCAGTACCAGGAACAATCCAAGTCTACCTAACATTTTGCCCACAAAGGCGCCCAGCAGGAAAAGGGCTGTATTGTTCTATAACCTGAAGGTGTACTCTGGGTGTTCCTCACTATTAGGTATAGGAGATGTTGATACCATGGATCTCATTCAGAAACTTGTGTTACTGTATTAGTGAGCCAAGTTTAGCAATCAGGAACACAGACTGCTTCCCAATGATTCCACTGGGGTGGGTTTCTCCTCGGCCAGTCTGGAGAGAGTCGCTCCTGCTATTTCTGGGCTCAACTTTCCCATGGACTCTGCTCTGGACAGTGACCAGAGGAAGAAGCCATAGCAGAGACCTGCATGGTAGACTCATTACAACACCACAACATCGCCTCTGGAGTTCCTGGGAACATGTCTTTCACATTTCCCGGAGTGGATGTGGCCTCCAGCAGGGACTCCAGGTCTCAGCCAGAACAGGCAGGCAACAACAAGTCTAGAGACTCCTCACGCAAGCAACTGTAGGCATGCTAGAATCAAAAGGCTCACGGGAATGTGCAGGTTGGCTCTGCTCTCAGGAGCCATCTATCACAAGGGAGACGCCTTAGAAGAAAATTCAACTTGTTTGCCTCCTTCGAGGGTGTCTGCTCTTTCTGAGAGAATTAAGTGCAACACTGGTGGTCATGAACGGCATAAGACAACCACATCCATTTCCAGTGGGCTCTGAACTGAACACATCCGTGTCCTTA
The DNA here is from genome assembly GCF_982192425.1 of Myodes glareolus. Taxonomy (NCBI): domain Eukaryota; kingdom Metazoa; phylum Chordata; class Mammalia; order Rodentia; family Cricetidae; genus Myodes; species Myodes glareolus. The sequence goes on from NC_142038.1 coordinate 75,018,506, forward strand.
CCTCCAACCGCAGATGCTACCTTCGTCACACATGGCACACAAACGCTCATACGATCTTCCCCATCTGGGACATCTAACACTATACTGAAGTCAAGATGTCCTGAAAGCTTATTATGATTTCAATAGTGGAATTAATCCCAGGAAGATGGGTCTATGAGGAAGCAAAGGTCACATTTCCATATAAATGTCTCCAGAGAAAAGAACAAAACAGCTAAGGAGAAGCCTCCTTGGGGCTGTGGGTCAGGCTGCCTCTGGATACACACAACGTTTTCTAAAGCCTCCAGGAGGTTCCGAGCACGCCCAGCAGTCTGGAACAGGCTTGGGTTTCTTACCCACAGAGGGTCATGTCCATGTTCTTGGGAAGTACAGTCTCTCAAAGTGGATCACAGAGGATCCACAGAGGATCATGCCCATGCTCTTGGGGTGTATAGCCTCTCAAATGGATCTTTCAACTTCTACACACAAACTTTCCGTGGCCATGCTTTTTCATGGAATTTGCTTTCACACCTTCGGTGTTGGCTGCCTTGTATACCACCACCCAGGATCTTTATGTGCTGCTTGATGCCAAAAACCACCTTTCTGTTCCATTTCCTTGAGGAGTCTGCTGATCTTGAGAAATTTCATCCTTATTCTATAACAGCAGAAATATTCCATAAGGATATTAAAAATGACAAGCAGTTCAATGGCATTAAAGAAACAAATATCACACTTGTAACAGTTGGGGCAGGTACGACAGTGTCTAAACACAATCCAGGGCTATATCAAGGACTGAACATATGCAGATACACATTTTCCAAATTCACTCTTTCCACGCTTGGGAAGGAAGAGGAAATAGTGACAACAGTGGTACTGTGCGTTGACCTGTGAAGTCCCAGCCCTGCCCTCTGTGGATACAGCCCTGTGTGGAAGCAAGGATTTTCAGACATGGCTGGGTTAGGATGAAATGCTGCACTGAAGCAGGTCTCATGTGCAGGGTCTTTACAAGGAAAGAGTGATCTAGGGACACCTGGACATGCACGGAGGGAGAGATCACGTGACTGTGAGACAGAGACGAGGTGATGCTGCTGAGGGCTGAGGATGCCTAGGACTACTGCCAACCGTGATGATGACAGAAGTTCTCTCCAGAGCCTCCGGAGAACACGGTCCTGCATGCCAAGCCTCCAGAGATGACAGAACTGTCTGTGCTGTCGTAATCACCCCGCTCTGGGAGCTTTGTAAGGCAGCCCAGGAAACGAATATGGCTGCCATTTGGTTTTGTTCCTTCTGGCTGGATCTGTGCCCCCACCCCACCCCGGGTAGATCTTCTGAGCACACACTGTGCTTGCTGTGCCCAGAGGAGGTCAAAAGAACAGCACGGTATCTGGAAAACCCAGTCCCTTCTCAGTTCCACTCAGACCGCCTTTCCCACAGCCGCTCTGCTCCTTCCTCCGCACACAAAGCTCAATTAAAAGCGGGAAGGACTTGACCCCTTTCTCTTGTGCCTGAAGCTGGCAGTTACATAATGAGTGTTGAATGAACACTGCCACAACAAGAAGAAAATGTTCTTCTGTGCCCCATTTACACACTCGCTAGCCACTGGGGGACAAGTTCCCTCCTTTATGTCCCATACCCTCTCCCTATTGGATGGGCCACTGAGGACAAGGGCAAAGCAGAAGTCTATGGGGCTTCCAAGAACATTCTTCACAAAGCAATATGTTCCCATCCATCCAGAAATGGGATAGAGACTGTTTCTGTGTGGGGAGTTGGCAGGAAGAAGGAGCCCTAAGAAACGGTGCTGGAACCCTGCTGTGGTGTGCACAACTAGCCTGGTGTGAGTGTTCGGGACCTGGGGCAGGTTCTAGAGGGGCATGGGATTCTAGCAGTAAGACTATTGGGGCTGAGGCAGTGACGTGGAGCTCCAAGGACCTCAGGAGCCCAGGACTGAACCAGCTGGTCCGGGTTAGGAGGGAGGACGCACTGAAGATCTAAGCTAAGTGTCCCTGATTCCTGCAGCGGAGGTGTCAGTTTGCTCCTCTATTCCTGCAGCACCTTCTCTGCTGCTGCGCCCTTCACTCCTAACTAATCCTACCACTTCCCAGGTCCTTAGAACCTAGGGAGGTGAAGCTTATCTTGCCATCTAGGGAGTGGCAAGAGGCTTCTGAGAAACAAGCTAGCTGATCCTCCTCCTCCCTCTCTCCTCCGCGGACACTTCCTAAGCGCACCTTCTACCCAGGCACTGGATCTGAGGATCTGAGGAACTTCCCTGTGCCCAGGAAGTTGACTGTTGGGTGGGAGACAGATTGGCACCCTGACACAGACACGGGCATTCTGTGATGGGCAAGCAGAGGGTACTGCTGAAGAACATCCCAACTAGATGAAGGCAGGCTGCCCGAGGACGTGACCTATGGGCGAGTGACACGCAGCCTAAGATGAAAAGATCTGCTAGTGGAGGGAGCCGCCCCGGGGAGGTAAACAAGGCAGAGCTAAGAGAGCATAGAGGGCCACAGTGTGGAGAACAGCACTCACTGCCTCTGGCCATCCGACCTGACTGCAGCGTTCCCACTTAGGGCCTGCACACTTACTTGGCTGGAAGGCTGACCACACCAAGCCCGGCACATTAACACTGAGTTTTATGGAGGCTCCATTTCTAATTAAACGTGTCCCCTAAAGACTACAAAGATAAATCAAGTATGACGGCAAACTCCTGTAACCCCAGTGGGGCACAATTACTGCGCGTTCAAAGCCAGCTTGGAATACACAGTGAGTTTAAGGTCCACCTGGGCTACATTTACCCCTGAGTGGTTTAAACATCATGATTTCTCTCTCAGTCTTGGGGACAGAGGTCCAAGATCAAGGTGTGGAGAGGGCCATGCGCCCTCTGAGGAGAATCCTGTTTCCCAGGATGGCTTCCAAACACAGGGCTAAGGCCAAGGTCCTCCCTGAGCAGGGTCTGCTTCTTAAGGCCATCACTCTCACTGGACTACGCCCTCTAATCAATGACCTCAGCTTATCCAATTACACACGCAAGGACTCCGTTTCCCACCCTGAGGGATATGGTTAGGGTGTCAACACATGAATCAGGGGACCCACCAGTCCAGGACCGTGAAGTTTGGGGATTCTGAACACAATGTCATTGAAGTTAGTCTCCTAGGAAAACAAGCTCCTCCAGAGAGCAGTCGGAGCCACAATAGTGTGGCTCTGGCCTGAAGCCACTGGCCAGAAGTAATTATAGCTTTTCCTCTGAGCAATATCACCTCACTGGCCAGTACCAAAGCCTGGCCTCCCCCAGCTCCAGGCCACCTGGAAACAATGGAGAGGATGGACACTCACCATCAACCAGAATGATGGTGTGCACCTGCAATCCTGGCACTTGGGAGGCGGAGGCAGGAATATTTTAAGGACTCCCATTACTCCGCGGGACAATCATAAGGTCCAGACCGACTGGTCTGGGCTGCACAGGTGGTCTCCACAATAATACAATGACCTGATACATCCAAGAAAGATTTGGTTCAAATGGAACTGGTTCTAACCTAAAGCTGGCTGCCCCCTGTGACGGGAACTGGTCCCCACCTAAAGCTGGCTGTCCCCTGTGACTGGATTCTTGCTTCTTATAAAGTTCTAGCTGAAAAGAGCAACAAGGACCTACAGGCAGCAAAGACAGGCAGACACACACACTCACACTTACACACTCACTCTCACACACCACAGGGAAGCCGTGTCACGGCTATGCTTTCTATAGACTGGTTTTGTTTGTTTTGGGACAGGGTCCTGCTATGTTGCCCAAGCTGTCCTCAAATGACCCTCCTACGTCACCCTGGCAAGTCACTGGGAGTAGAGGCATGCATGTCTGTGCCAGCATTCTGTACTCTTCCGGGACTTTTAAAGACAGGCTGGCCTACAACTTCCGATCCTCACACCTCAGTCACTTGAATATGTGACTACGGCATCCCCACCACACTCAGATGACTGCCACACTTTTTTTTTTTAAGCATACTTTCTTTTAAAAAAATTGTAAGCTCAGTGCATCTGTTAGGTACTGAGAGCCTCCTACCATTCACCAGCACTGGAGGCAGCCACAGGGAACGCTGCAGGCAGGGGCTCCTCTAGGCGACAGGGATGGAGGTGTCACCCATATGCCTCCGCACGTGGCCGTGAGATCTAGTCTATTCATGAGAACAGAACTCTGGGAAGACACACACCATCTACACAGTAGACGGATTTCCTCCATCAAGAAGGGGCAGTGCCATCTTCTTTGGAGGCTGTCAGGTTGCTTGTAGGTTTTTTAAAGTGCCGCTTCCTCGAACTCATTTTCCCAAGCTGTGTTAGTCTTGTGGTTAGAACGAGGAGATCACAAGCCAGGTCTTCATGTTTTTCTGACCAAGATGCCCCTTCCCCTCCAAAACTCTCTGGTTCACAAAGGAAAAGCCACAATGTCATTTCAGCTCCTGTTCTCCTGTCCCCTTATTCTAAAAAGCTGACAAAAAACGGGTCCTTTTAAACACTTTGAAAGTTCCTCTCACAGGACACAGTGGCAGACGGCATTTCTTGATCTTTCACAAGGAAATGATTCTCAAAGCAGTCCCATCAGGAAATGACACTTTCAGAGCGCCGTGGCAGCTACACTGGGCAGCAGGTAGGCACTCAAAGCCAGCCAGCTTAGGGCTCCACACAGGTGCTTATGGGACTCAAGGGCTGTAAGCACCAAGAGGCGAGGTCTTTCTTTCCTAACAGGACTGTGCAGGTGAGAAGTCACGATAGCCGTGTGCTCAGCGTGGGAGCCTGTCAATCTGTGGGCTCAGTTCTGCTCTCCCAGCAATGAACTCTCACAGAGGTAGCAGATCCTTGCTCCTGTGAGGCTCTGTGAGGGCCTGTCACTGTCCCAGTGTATCTAACCTGACAGAGACGTCTGTTTAACCTTCGCCCTCTGGTGCACAATAGGACACTCAGTGAAGATGGAACTAGCAGAGCTGACAGCTCCTCTAGCAACCACCTCGGCCCAGGGCGTTCAGTATTACAGCATGGGGCAGCTGGCCACCCTTCTTTCTCCACAACGGGCCGTCTCGTCAAAGGGCTGGCACACATGTCTGCAGATGGCTTTTTACAATTTCAAGTTGTTTAAAAACTTCACATCGAAATGAGTTCACTTTAAGGAGACCATTTACACCACTCTTTAGTTTTTGACAAAGGTCACTCTAAGTGACCCCTACTATTTGTCCTTGGCTTCTGGTTGCCTTGACAAAGACAAGCCAGACCATATCCTCTTGCCTCCATTCATGAAGGTTCTTGCATTGCCAGCTCTCTAAGTGGACAAAACCCCAGTTCCCAGGGCTCAGCTTCTCTTTGTCTCCGTTCTCACTCTGTTCCACCTTGCTGGTTTTCCTGCAGTTTCTCAAATACACCCTACATGTTCTGTGTCCACTCACTAGATGCTCCTCCTACTGGCTGCCATAGGGTTGGCCCTTACCTCCTTCACACCTCTGCTGCAAGGCTTCCCATAGGCCCTCAGCATACCTCCGATGTCTCTCACTCACCACCCTGCTGTATCTCCTGGAATGTATTAAATCATTTACCGCCCGCCAGTCTCTCCAGCTAGACTCTGACTCCTAGACACAGGGCCATATTAAACCATTTACTGCCTGCCTCTCTCCAGATAGGCTCTGACTCCTAGACGCAGGACCGTTGTTTAGTTCATGAACTCATCCTACAAGACCCACACAGAGCAGTACCAGCAAGATGCATTGAATTGCATTGAATGAACTGCACACATGCACCACTGCATCCCATGCAGGCCGTAAACTGCTAACTAGAAAAAGGGAGGTGAAATTTCAATGCAATCGCCTAACTGCAAAACATACTCCCTGTATTGAAGGGGGCGGTGGGAGGGGCAAGCTGCACACTACAGCACGTGATGGCGGAGTGCGGAACGAGCTCCACTGACTCCTCATCCTTTCCCTTTTAAGTGTGTGTTTGTGTGTGGTACATGCATATGAACATGGAGGGCATGTGCTAGGAACGGAGGATATCACATGTCATTAGCACTCTTGGCTTTATCCCCTTGAGACAGGGTACCTCACCGAACTAGGCCGGTCATCTCTGAGGTCTCCGGATGCCCCCGCCTCTGCATCCCAATGTGGGAATATAGCTAGGAACAATCATACATGAATTTGGCATGGGTCCTGGGGCTCTGTCTCAGGTTCTCATACTTATTATACAAGCACTTTTGCTCCCATACTTAAAAAATGATTAGTCAGTGGTCAAGGATTTAGGAAAAACTGGCTCAAGTAAACATGTAAGAGTGGTGGGAGCAAAGAAACAGCAACCAGAATGGACTCTGAGAAAGGAAACAAAGTCAGACTCCCACAAGGGCACCTGGTGTCCAGGCGCATGGGGCTTATTCCAGGAAGCTGACTACCATGGGCCATCCTGTTCTAAGCTAGCATCCTAAGTAAGACATGACACTCACGTCAGCCACAGTGTGACTGTTGGAACTGACTCTAACCAGGTACAAAAGCCATACATGTATCAGGGCAGGCAAACGTAGGCTGTACTGTGGTTAAGTCAGCATCCTGTCCATCTTAACACCGACAGCCTTTGACATGTCGTCTCGTCTATACCACAGTTGATAGCCACTAATCACATCTATTCTTGATAAACTTGATCTCGCTGAACTAGGCCCAGTACTTCCAGCTGATGAAGCAGTTGTACCTTGGTTCCCGTCTGTAGCAGACATTCTCCACTCTGGTCCTTTGCGGGCTGGTCACGAGAGTCATAGCTTAGTGTCCCATCTCTATTCCACACGGCAGAGCTCATGCTTACCACATGCCAGTCTACTCTAGGCCCTATGGTGGAGGGTGATCAACCAGCTAGCAAACCAGCCAGTGCACACACACAGTGCCAGTGCACACACACAGTGCCAGTGCACACACACAGTGCCAGTGCACACACACAGACACACAGAGCCAGTGCGCGCGCGCACACACACACACACAGAGCCAGTGCACACACACAGTGCCAGTGCACACACACAGACACACACATACACACACACACACACAGAGCCAGTGCGCGCGCACACACACACACACACAGAGCCAGTGCACACACAGAGTGCCAGTGCACATATACAGAGCCAGTGCACACACACACACACAGTGCCAGTGCACACATACAGAGCCAGTGCACACACACACAGTGCCAGTGCACACACACAGACACATACACACACACACACACACACAGAGTCAGTGCACACACACAGAGCCAGTGCACACACAGAGTCAGTGCACACACACAGAGCCAGTGCACACACAGAGTGCCAGTGCACAGCTGCCCCTCCGTTCCACCCACTGGGATTTGCTGTAATGAAGAACAGGCTCACATTTTGCTGAAATCAAGAAATGCAATGTCTATAGCACTCTCCTAATTTACTAACCTAGTTATTCCATCAATGAGGAAATGAAGCTAATTTAACAAGACTTCTCAGTGCACTCATGTGGATGGCTCAGAACCTCCACACTCTTCTAAAACACACACCATCTGTTTCTCGTCTCTGCCAGCCACAGCCGGAGGCCTGTTGGGCTGATAATTAAAGTTTACACTCTGCCACCATCACGGACTCCTTTAGACTTTCTTAAGGTAACGCTTGCTTGGCATTAGGCTTAGAACTTTAAAAATTCTTCATGGTGTACCGAAGATCATTTCATATTGTTAATTCCCCAGGTTCTGGTCCTGAAGCTGCAGCTCCGCTTCCACGGGCTCGTTACTCAGTTTGTCAGTATATGTGAGTACCTACTGTGTGGCTGGCACACTGCTTTGTTTCTCTGCTTTCCAGTTCTCATGAAGAGACTGTAAGTATGTCAGCCTCCTCAAGTACATTGTTCTTCTTTCCTCTGAAAGGGCTTTTAAAGTCCTGTCCCTATGTTGTCCCAGTGTTTTGTTATTTTATCTTAGCAAAATATAAAGAAATGTAAAACATGCCATTAGACAATTTGTCAGTACAACTTGGGGTGACAGCGTCTAGTCACAGTGTGTGCACATGTCACCCCAAGCTCTGCGCCCTCTCCTTGTGACATTAACCTCACCTCTCTGAATTTTTTCTGAATATTTTCTGCCTGGCTGGACCCTTCTTTTCAGTTCCTGTAAGCATGTGCCTTGCAGTCTGTTACAACCACTTGATGCTCTGCTGATTGAGCAACTTCCAATTTGTTTCTAGTGGCAACTAGACCACTTCACAGTCCCACCTGTGCTGCAGTGGATGGACAGCCGGCTCTCACATGATGAAGAGGTGCGCAGTCACCCAGCTGGGCTGCAGCTCCGCCTCCCTCTTTTCAGTATTTGCTCTGTTGGCTAGCAGAGTCTGTAATGTACTGGCTTAAACAACAAAGCTATATTACCTTCTAATTCTAGCGCCAGTCACTACTATGGGCCTGCAGGCATCTGCACCAGGCAGTCTCCGCTGGAAGCTGTGGGAAGAACTGGTTTGACCGTCCTTTTTAGCTGCTTGTGGCCACTTGCATTCCTTGTCTTTAGCCCTATTTCTGCCTTCAAAGCCAATCAAGGCAAGAAAATGTCACATCCCGTCATAGATTCCCTTTTCCGCCTTGAAGGACTTTGATTATAAAAGCCCTCACCTCCAACTTAAGGTGAGCTCTCATTAGTAACCTCAAAGTCTCCTTGAGATACAGCTTTCCCATGCTCAACAGGTATGGAACAAAGAGGGAGACATCTTAGTGGTGACACGCTATTGTGACAGCTGTCTGTGCCCACAGGTGTGTGGAGGGGGCACCTTAGTGGTGAGAGGCTATTGTGACAGCTGTCTGTGCCCACAGGTGTGTGGGGCACCTTAGCAGTGAGACGCTATTGTGACAGCTGTCTGTGCTCACACGTGTAGGGGGGCAGGGAGGACACTTCAGTGGTGAGACATTACTCTGTTTAACCACAAACAAGAGAGTCTTCTTTATAAAAATCCAAGGATTACTTTTCCATTTGTGTTTATTGGAGATGAAGCCCGGGTCTCACACATGTTAGGTAGGTTCTCTAGCACCAAGCTACAGCCCGAGCCCTGATTATTTGTATTTATGATTCTTTCCATTCCTTGAGTTCTGGTCCTGAAAACTACAACTCATTCCAAAGGCACCTACTCGTGTCCAACAAAGACTGACAGTTATTTTTTTTAGTGCTGGCATCAAACTCAGGGCCTTCTATCTGCTAGGCACAGCTCTACCAATAGGCTACATCCCCGGCCTTGGTTTTTGTGACAGGGACTCCCCTCCCAAACGCTGAGATCACAGGCATACATTACCACACTTGGACAGCATATTGAGGTTCCTGAGATTTGAGACAGGCTTTACTATGTTGCCCAGGCTGGCCTGGGACTTCTGCCTCCTGGGTAGTGGGACTGACGAAGTGTGGCAGGCCACCTGTTGAGTTTTTAGTTGATAAAACAAAACGTATCAAGGGCTTCCAGCCTGGCACCCCTGCTACTGAGCCACCTGGTGCTAGTGAGCGTTACTCACTGGCATCTCACAGGAGCAGCTACTCTCTCAACTCCTTGGCGATGTAATCTTTGCCACAGGAGCCCACTTCTTAGCTGGGAACCACGTTGTTTCCCTATTATAAACCCACAACAACCCGCTTCCCCCAGGGCTGGAGCATCAGCCTGCCTCCCGTGTGAGGCCTAGAACAGCAGGCCCCATTCCAGTTCCCTAGCCTGCCGGTTAGGTGAGGGATCATGGCTTCCTCCTCTCTCAGAGGCTGGCCTGTGATCTGGGTCAGGGGACAGTCCCTTGCAGCTTGCCCAGTTGCAGGAGGATATCAGCTGTTTCCCTCTGCACTTCTTCCTCACACACTCCAAATGTGAATCCACCATGCAACCTTGGGCTTCTTCTATTCAAGTTGCTTGCGTCTACCTCACAGGCCTTACCTACCTCAGGTTTATTTTCGTCACAGGGACGCTGTTCCCCAGTAGGGAACGGGGAGCCACCTCAATGCCAGGGATTATTCTCCAGCAGACACCCTGATGCTGCCAACTATGAGGCCAATTCAGGTTTTATATTCCTGTGTGTGTGTGTGTGTGTGTGTGTGTGTGTGTGTGTTTGCTTTCCAATGTTACAATACTGTCTCCCATTATATATAGTTCTCAGTTTGGGGGGGTACCTTTCTCTCATTTCCCTCTAAAAATTATGTGTCAAACTCATTTCTAGCCCAGAGTCCTGTGCTGACATTCTTGTTTGTTTTGTGAGAGGCCAACTGGCTTCAATGATGGCCTCTATCACACTGCCAGACATCTGGGGGTCAGGAGAGCCCCTACCAGCATCTTCAGGGGAGATGAGGCAAGGGCCGCTGATCTGCAGTTAAATTAAGAAACTAGACTATGAGTTTAAGAGAAATCACCAGAAGGCCTGGGAATTGTGCACAGCAGTAAGCAGGCAGTCGCCATGCCAGAGCCATGACCGATACTGCTCAGATGGAAGCCAAACATTCACACCCTACTCCTGAGGCAGGATACAAGGAACTTCAGCCACCCCCCCCCCACACACACAAAAGCACATGACTAGAGGTCCCTCTACCCAGTGGGGCTGGGCCTGCGGCTCACCTGAATGTATGGGCAAATGCACAGGAGACCTCATCCAGGCAAAACTGCTGTTCTGCTTTCAGAAGGGCCGGCCCACATTCTCCCTTCCCTCAGCCCCACTCACTGATCCCTTCTCTGCCCTCAGAAACCCTATTTTCTTCCTGGCTTCCTTTCGAGTTTTGTTTCACACAAGGACAGCCCGGACTTACTAATAAATCCCAGGGTGGAAGGTGAACCCCAGTGGCCCTCTCAGGTAGAGCATCCCTACAGCCTGTGGTTCTTACAGCTCTGGTTCCCACCTTTATCACCTGTCCCAGTTCTTCAGGGAGGCTGAGTCCTTGACAGCGGCTCCTAGCTCACTAGCAGAGGTTCTGACCACAGCCTCTCTGGACTGTAACTGTTAGTTACAGTGGTGGTGGTGGTGGGGTCAGCGCCACACTGTAACTTCAAATCCCATTCTATTGATCCTTCATTAGCTACATCCTCTTACTGCCTGCCCATGCCTGGGGACCCTCTGGTGGTGTGCCTGGGTGGTCAGGACTGAAAGCAGAATCCTTTAAACTGGCTCATCTCTCTGGCTTTGTCACTAATTTTATTTGGGAATAACACAGCCTTTCTGTGTTTATATTACAGTTAAAGAGATACTGGGGAAAAACCCCGAAGATGTAAATAAAGACTAAAAATGATATAGAAACAGCCTCAAAAGCAAACAGAAATGGTGAATGAATGAATGCGGCCCAGTGATTTGGAAAAGACAGCAAACATCAGAGTCAAAACAAAAATTCAAAAAAATCGCACAGTGTGAACACTGGCTGGAGAACCATAATGGGAAGATCACATAAAGTCTCGGAAGGTATGAGGGGACCCTGATGGTGCAGTTCCGACACCATCACAACCGTTACAAAGTTATGTTCTGATAAGCCTCAAAAAATAAAGATGTAAACCTAGAGAAAGTAGGCCTTTAAAAACCTACTCCCCAGTGTCACTGCACAAGACGTAAACTGTGTCTCTTACCCAGTGTCACTGCACAAGACGTGAACTGTGTCTCCTACCCAGTGTCACTGCACAAGACGTGAACTGTGTCTCCTACCCAGTGTCACTGCACAAGACGTGAACTGTGTCTCCTACCCGCAGAAGAACAGGAAAGCTGAGCCTCAGTGAGCATCACTGAGAGACATCTCAGCTATTTCATTTTGTAAGAACTGGCGAGTGTTAAAAAGACCACGTGGTCTTCTAGAAATCCTATCACATGAGGTGGGCTTGGCACCAGGTCCTCTTCTCTCAGCATGCTAGCTAAGAGGACATCCTTTAGGGTCAGGGGGCATCAGTGGACACCAGAGGTCTTGGATGAATGGCTGGTAAACATGCTAGCAGCAATGCTATTCTCTGGAGAATTTTAATATGAAGGTTGTACACTTCTCGACCATAATTGTTATTTAGGGAAGGGATGGAGAAGGCTTTCCAACAAATGTCAGCAGGCCCAGAACCCGCTGAGGAAAGATCTGCCTGCCAAAGTCCAGATTCCATCCTCCTAAAGAGTTGCCCACACAGCCAAGGCCAAGTTCAGGCACAGATCTGGCAGCCTTTATTGACCAGCCCAGACAGTCTGGTCAGCAATGAAAACAAAACCAACAAAGCAGAAAAACAACAACAAAAAGCAGTTGTTTCTCTGTCAAAGAACCGCTGTTCCCCAGGTGGAGACGTCTGGGCACGTGGCATTGGCTGTGACCTGCTGAGCTGTGGTCACTAAGCGGTCCTCTCCCGTCCCCTGGCCACCCTCCCGGTGGCCCTGGCAGTTTGGTGCCGCTGAGGTACCTGCCGTTCCTGGTATCATGCTGGCGCATGTTCTTGATAAAATGAATCTTCTTAAAATTCTTTGGTCTGGGAGAACCTGAGAGTGTTCGACATCTGAAAAAAAAAAAGTCATTTTAAAAAACACTATCCTTGCCTACTGGACAACTGAGCCATCTCCACACAAAGACAGGAAGGAAAGACCAGACAAATGGTTGAGTCACCTCATGGCCGGCAGGAGTAGGGGTGGGGTGGCCTAAGGAAAACAATACAGCCAGCCCAAGCAGGGAAACTTTAAAAACCCAATGACAGACAATGTCCTTGCTAATACTGATATCATTTTATATGTGTCTCTGAAAAGTTAGCTAACTACTGTCCCCAGTTACAACAATATAACCTAAATGGGTCCCAAGGACATTAGTTTTGTTGTCATCCTAAATCAACACAGGTAAAGGGAATAGAACATTGCAAATTTAAAAGATTTGGGGCTGCAGGGATAACAGGCAACATTCGTTTTAAAAATAAGTCTGAGTCATTTTCTTCTAGAGCAGGGTCTGGCCTGGAAAACTTGGAGAGCTGCCCCAACTCCTGACTCTACTTGGGAAGTCACAGCTTAATTTGAATGAGAATTAGGACCTAGGTAGTTTCTGTTTCATTTTATTGCTTCAGAATAAATTTTAATAATCAAATACTCATTGAACCAAAGAGACCAAATTTAAAAAGTAAAATCCCTCCTGAGAGTAGGCAGCATTGCTGACTGTGCTTCTTTGCCAGACCACAGCTGAGGAGACTGTTGAAGTAACCCGGGAAGGCTGGCTTACAGAACCACATGGACACCACTGCCAGAGCCAAAAACACCACCACAAAGAGGCTGAAGTTTTGTCTTTATTATGCCCAGATTGCGGAGCCCCCCAAACCAACAAGGAGACCGAGTTCTATATGTAAAAGCAAAGACCCTTTATTCTTATTCAAGTTCTAACTTGGACTCTCCGTGTGTCTAATGCATCGGGACGATCAGAGAAGCCCCAACTCAGTTGGGGTGGGGTTTTTATAACAGCAGAGGCTGGGGTGAGGGATTTCTAAGGTTCAGGACCCATGGTTGGCTGACATTTGTCTGGGTGCCCTGGTTAAAGGGGATGGGAATGTGCTGGGCTAAGGGACATCAGGTGATCTTATCTACAGTGGCTGGAATGTTAGGTACTTTCCCCTGTGGATGCCGGTTGGTCCATTCCTGGGTGGTCCCAGTTTGTGCTTTTTTCTGGAGTCAGGTGTTGCCTTGGAGTAAACTAGAGTCCAGGCCTGCCTACTCTCTGGTTGTCTCTCTAGAGCCTGTCTTGGCAGGTGTGTACCAAGCTGCCCAGGGCCCTACAGTCTTGTCTTGACAAAGCGAAATGTCCCTTCTATTAAAATCCTTCCTGACTCTGAGCCCCAGGACTGGCTCCTGCCATAGGATGTGGATGTCTAGAACCTCACACCTTCAAAAACAAGTTCTGGAAAAGCACTCCACACTGAGCTCCGGGGTCTCAAGGCCACAAGGGGGAAGGTGGCAGGAGGGAGCTGAACTGGGGAAAAGAAGGGTTCTAGGCTACAGGGCAACTCCAGCCTTTACTCTCCCGCAGGGCAATCTCCAAGATGGGGGTGGGTCTGGTCCATCCCCCATCTACCCTGACCAACCCTTCTAGCAGAGGCCAGCCTTTCTGGAAGCCCTTCCTTAGAGTACAGATCACAATATATTTAAAACAAAACAAAACAAAACAAAAAACCACCCTAAACTATAACCTCACTTGAATAAATCCCACGAACGTGAATCAATGCAGGCCTAAGCAAAGGCATTACAGCCGGACAGGATCCTCTGGTGGTTTTCACTAGAAAACACCCTCCCGGGGGCTATGTGTCCAGAGGGAACCCCACTTCCCATCACTGTCCATTCCAGTGGACTGAAGCTTCAGCAGACGCACGTGCGGTCCTCCCAGCCTCCAACCCTGAAGTTACTATACCCTTGATCACGACCACTCAGGGCTCCCAACTAACTAACAACTCTATTAGCAACACGTCCAGTCCCCACCGCCATTAACACCGTGAGAACTAAATGAATATGCACACATGTGTGTGTTTCATAAATGGCCAAGTAACCATTGGCATGAAGGCACTTACACACATGCATGCACACACAGTCATATACAAATCCCAAGTATTACTTTATTAATAAGCTGTGAGGTGGGTGGGGGGTGGGGATGGACCTCAATATTCTCAAGACAGCAACCCTTACTGAAGGCTTGGAATTCAGAACTTTAAGTGGAGTTCCTTGGGAAGCCTTGCAGAGTGCTGCCTGAAGAAATCAAGTAAAGGCACAACCAGAGGGGGCCTCCATCTTCTGGGGCTCAAGGGAACACAGAGTGAAACAGACCCAGAACCCCAACTGCTCCCATGCTGACTGACACTGCTCAGGTACCAGCCACTCGAGGCTCCCGTTGTCTTACACAGAAGGGGTGGCTGAGGGGAAAAGAACGATTGAGCCTTAGTCATAAAAGCAGCTATGCCTCCAGGGGATTCTGGGTAAGTTTAAGGCTGTCCTGTTCTTCACTCTGCCCCAACCCCAAACCAGAGCTTTCTGTGCCAGCCATTCTGACCCGAAGCAGGATGGTGAGCTCACCAAGTCTGTCACCTGACAAGCTCTAGGTCCTACTGGGCCCTGATGACAAAATGAAGGGGAGCAACCCGGGAGCTGCCCCTACCTCTAGAGGAGCCCTCATTCCTTGGGCTGCCGTGCAGACTGGAGGCCACAGCTGGGTGAGGTCGCAGTGACTACAGCAGAGGTAGCTCCAACACCCACGTCTAGGAAAGCGGCAGATGCTGGTGACCGCCATGGCCAGAGGCCAATCAAGGCTGCGTCCCTAGTGTGCTGTTTGGGGGTCCTCGGGGATCACCGGGCGGTGGCAACTTCC
Source organism: Myodes glareolus (assembly GCF_982192425.1). NCBI lineage: Eukaryota > Metazoa > Chordata > Mammalia > Rodentia > Cricetidae > Myodes > Myodes glareolus. The sequence goes on from NC_142038.1 coordinate 75,033,794, forward strand.
CCAAAGTCAATCAAGGCTGCCTTCCTAGTGTGCTGTTTGGGGGTCCCTGGGGATCACCGGGCGGTGGCAACCTTCCCAAAGCCCTCCCATTCTTGGAGCTCTGGGTGTGCTCAGGAAACACTGACTGTGATATACTGAGAAGGATAACAGTAAAAGTCCTATCTCTGGGTGTCAGTTCCATGCACCCCACTAACCTAAGCCTTACTCAGCAAGCTGTGTGCTATGTTGCTTCTTAAAAAGCATCTAACCCAAACACCAGGGAATCAAAGACGCGCTTTAAGAGCGCTATTAGCAACAGTTGCCAAGGAAACTGGAACACTGGGCCGCAGGTGACAGGTCAGGCAGGGGAGGATTCACAAAGCTGGCTGCATTATCATGTAAATGCCTATTTAAAGGCATACACTTTGAGTGATGCGAAATTAAATGAGGAGAGAATTAAATTAAAAACTAATTCAATGAACATTTAGCTCTTCCTTGTTAGCACTGATTATAGGATACACTTAATTACGCTTTAATAGGTACCAAGGAGGCAACTGTTTTGCATACTAACCTTAAAAGCAGACTAGGCTCAGAGCCTTCCTTACACCTTGTGTCGTCAACCCTTCCCCAGGACACTTCAGTGCCATTATTGGGACATTTCCTGTCAGAGGCGGCAAACCGACTTCACATGTCAGCCTTTCTGGGCCCTCCCATTTTACGGATGGGAGAACCGAGGTTCCACTACTGCCAGAGAGTCCTACACTCCCAACTAGCATGGCTTCTTCTACATGGCTTATTTCTTGGGAGCAGGACATCTAAGCAGATATGAACGCCTTTTCTGTAGTGGCCACACTTATTTGCTCAATTATGTATGTCGGTACTGACTAATGGCACACGTGGGCCACGCAGCACTTGTGTGGAGGTCTCCAGGGACCAAACTCCAGTCAGCAGAGCTGGTGGCCAGTGCCTTCACCCACTGAGAATTTCACTGGCCCTGAGAAGTTGGGGTTTTTTATTGTTTTGTTTTTGACGTTCATTTGGAGAAATAAAGACTTATAAAACTGCCTTGATTTTAGGTTACTTTTAGATGTTTACGTTTACACAAGTTCCCTTTGAGATTCAGGACAATCTTTAGTAAGCACGGTTGGGAGAAGTCAGTTACAGCAGGACAGGCTGTTCTCACTCCAGTCTGGGGAAATCTAAGAGAAGGTTGCAGGGCTAACGGGGCACCCAAGCCAATCTCAGCCCTCTGACGTCCTGGGGACAAAAACGGCCTGGTCTTGAACCCTAGTGAGGGCTGGGGTTCTTCTGCTAACAACTGTCACAACTCCAAACATTGGCTCGTAGAGCACTAGGCCCCTCTCCTTTCTCCTCGTGGTTTCCCCACCTGCTGAGGTGAGGGTGGAGGCTGAGATGACCTGCTGCTCTGAGGTCAGTCACGTGTTGCCACCTGGGAGCACTGCCTTCCTCCCTCCTCCCTGCTCACCAATTAATTGGACCAAAGCCAGTTTCCTGACTTGCGTTTTAATGGAGCTGATGTATGGTGCCTTCAGGGAAGCGGCTTCTTCCGTCTGTCTCACAGAACAAGTCCTTGGGGGCTTCTGGGAGTCTGGTATATTTCCAGAGACTTCAAAAGTAGAGACCAGCCTATCAGATTGGCCTTCAGGATGATGTCAGTGACCAGATTCACAGTCACCTGATATCTGGGTTTGTTCCTCTGCTTCCCAGATTGGTGAGGAGCCCTCTCAGGACATCGCTCTGCCCTCCACAATGGCACGGCCCAGGCTCCAGGGAGAAGCTACATCCTAGAGTGTAGCCAAGCAGATGGAACCCAGATGCAGGCTCGGGAAGGGCTGAAGTCAGTCCGCACCTGTCTCCTTGGCCTTGGCTATTTCAAAGGCTGGAACCAGACACTTTTGCCTTGCCAGCTTGGAGCTGCAGGGAGAAGGCAAGAAGGCACAGCATGCGAGTGTTTTCTCCTTCACCAGGAAAGCATGGCCAGAGCTCTGCATCCATGTGGGCCAACGGAGAGGGCAGGACGAGGGGCGGGAACCTGCCAGTCACAAGCAATTGCTGTCATCCCAAAAATGTGCTTTGCTAGCACGCTTTCTAATCTGGTAGGGAAAACGGAATGGAATGCTTCCAAACCCAAGGGAGTACTTGCAACTATCTTCACCAGGTTGCCCCAGCAACTAGCTAAGGAGTGACGTCACCATCACCTCCTGAGGAGATCTGGTTGCTTCTCCTGCTGAGAGTGAAGCCTAAGATCTTAAGTACTGTGTAATGCCAGGGTTAACATGGCTCTGTTTCCATAAACATCCACTTTTAAGATGCAAAGGGCAGCTGGGGCTGAGACTCAAGAGCCACCACAGATGCCATGAGGAGGCCTTGGGTGCCATCCTCAGCTCCTCAGACCAACACCAACCACAAAGCACATGGAAAAGAACCACCAAGTCTGCGAGCAGATTGGCCTCCTCCAGGCTATTGATGGAGCATCCTAGTTTTCGGGTCTTCAGGGTTGGGTTCCACACAGAACTCTCTGTCCCTGGGAGTCAATTACTTAGTCTCAAAATTTAGTTCAGAAGACTAGAAACTAAAAACTGCCAGCTGTTATAATGTACACATGCATGAAGTATGGAGAACTTACCTCCGGAGAGGGGCATTCTCCTCAATATCTTCCAGGGTCTCTAAAGACGATCTCTGGGAGATAAGGCGACGCCTACAGAGACAAAAATCCAGGAATTAATAGTGCACAGTAAAACTGATCAGAAACTGTGGGAATTTCTAACTATCAGAAAAACAAAAACAAAAACAAGACCCAGCATAATATGGCTCTCAGTACTTTCTAAACAACTGCCCTTTGGCCCACAGGCAGTGTGGTCCTCACCCCACATCAAGGAAACTTTGTGGTGATATTTCATTTGCATTTGAACAAACAAAACTTGCCTGAAGATCAGAGTGCAGAGTTAAGCCACTAGAGGTCAGGGAGTGTTGGCACACACCTTTAATCCCAGGACTTGGGGAGACAGAGGCAGAGGGCCACTCTGGGATACATTAGATTAATCCAGTCTCAAAAGAGACAGGCAGTGGTGGTTCACACCTTTAATCCTAGCACTTGGGATCCCATGCCTTTAATTCCAGCACAAGGGAGGTGGAGACAGGAAGGGATATGGAGACAGGAATATAAGGCAGGAGGAGACAGGAGCTCAGTGCAGTCTGAGGTTTGGTGGAGACCGATGGAGTCTGGAGATGCGGTCTGAGGACAGCCTGATCTGGTGGAGCTAGCAGGTCTCTCTAGTGGCTGCAGCTCTGCTTTTCTGATCTCTCAGTTTTTATCCCTAATATCTGACTCTGGGTTTTTACTAAGAACAATTAGAATCCGTACTACAAAACTTCACTTTGCAACAGATGCAGACCACTCCAGAAAGTCACAGCCAATCAAAACGCAAAGCTGTGGAGCCCAGGCCCAGCGGACACAAAACACCCCACCCCTAAGGGTCACGGAACATTGTGGGAGAGGCAGTGGAAAGATTATAACCTGGCCCAGGAGTGCTGAGCCGGGGTCCCCAAGCAAAGTGAGCCTCTACCCCCGGAAAGCCTCACCAATAGGACCGCCTAAACAAGAGCTGAACAGGGACAGCAATGGGCATGTGCAGTGTCCGGGGTGGGAGGGGGAATAAGGGGTCTCAACCCTACACAAACTAAGAAATGCTGAGAGTGGGGAAAGTCTTCCCGGGAAGGAGCATACCAAGTAGCTAGCCTTGAAAACATGTACCTAGAAGTAACACTATCTAGACTGAGCAGGCTATATTTATGTATTTAAGAATATATATGTATATACATACACATATACGCATTAACAACAACTAATGGAAAAAGAGGTCAAGAATTAGAAAGGGCAGGGAGTCCTTCATGTGGGAGGACTCGGAGGAAAGAACAGGAAGGGGGAAATGATTTTATTACGAAGAAAGGAGTTCTGGCAAGATTAGGTGGGTCCCGAGAGTTCCTTCCCGTGCGGGAGAATGGACGCCACAAGCTTGCCCTCTGACTGCTGCACGGCCTTGGTGGCACGTGTGCACCTGGCCTACACCCCACATAATAATAATAAACAAAATTAAAACAAAACAGATTAAGACAAAAGCTATCTTTAAAGAGGCTGCTGTGCCCCTGCCATGCAGGGGCTGCCACGCCCATCTTGCGTGCCTGCATCTTGATAATGCCACTCAGGAACAGGCCTCTTTGTGGTGGTTATAGAAGTAGAAGACCTGTTTCAAGCATCCATTGCCAAAATAAAACTTTGGCATTTTTTTTCCCATGAAAATTCAGGACAAAAAAACCAACATGATGCCTCTTACAATACACAGGATTGCTGAGGCACCATGAACTGTTAAGAATTCAAACGCTGATCATTTGAACTGAAGAAAATTCAATTTTGAAAGCATATTGTATTATTTGTGTACCTGTGTCTGTCCACATGTGTATGTGGGTACATGCATGTGCAAGCCAAAGGACAACCTTGGATTCTGTTCCTCTGGGGAACTACCCATCTTTACTGAGACAAGGTGTCTTGGTTGGGGTTTCTATGTCTGTGAAGAGACACCATGACCACAATAACACTTAGAAAGGAAAACATTTAATTGAGGTGGCAGCTTACAGTTTCAGAGGTTCAGTCCATTATAATCATGGTGGGGAGCATGACACATACAGGCAGACATGGAGCTGGAAAAGGAGCTGCTCCATGCTGATATGCAGGCAACAGGAAGTAGACTGAAACACTAGGAGGTGTCTTGAGCACAGGAAACCTCAAAGTCCGCCCCCACAGTGACACACTTCCTCCAGCAAGGCCATACCCATTCCAACAAAGCCTTACCTCCTACAGCCACTTCCTATGAGATTATGGGGGCCAGTTGCATTCAAACTATCACACAAGGTATCTTACTAGAAGTGGGGTTTATGGGTTCAGCTATGCTGACTAGCCATTAGGCTCCAGGGAGCTTTGTGTCTCCACCTCGTCAGCACGTGGAGGCATGCCAGCCTGCCCAGCTGTTGACATGGGCACTGCGACTGAACTCAGGTCTTCATGCTTGCATGGCTATTGCCTGAGCTCTTGTCCCTTGTCTTCAATCATGTGTAACAAGTTACTGTCTCAGAAAGGCCATGACACTTCTGGAGAACTGGAAACAAATTATTCAGGCTAACTCAGTGACCAGTGAGAATGAATACTTAGCCTGACAACTTTTTAGTTGTCCAACTGCATATGGCTTTTCCAAATCCCCTCAATCTAGTTTCTTTTGGCAGGCCGAAATAAGACAAGACCTTGTTAACTAAGAAGATCTGCCTCCATGCCCTGTCTTACTGCCCATGTCTCCATGTCTCCCATGTCTGTGGAAGAGTGATGTACCCCTAGCACCACCCCAAGCCTTGAAGTCAGAAGTAAAGGACTGATAGATTAATATGCATCCCTAAACATCCCTAGACACAACAGTCACACACAGAAGGAAATGTAAGCTGCAGACACTTAAGTCTCAACCAATCCTGTTATGCTCTCAGCCTCCCTTTGTAGAACAGGATTCTGGGGTGAGCACTGAAGGGTGTGCCCCTGGGAACTGTCCTCTCTCCTGTAATCACCCTTAGCAAGTCCCTGTAAGCTCTGTAGCCACTGCTCAAAAGTAGGCACAATCCAGGTCCCAGTCAAGCTCAGCCAGGCTCCCCCCGTCCCCGAAGACACTGTCTGTCCAGTTAAACAGTGTGACCGCTGGCCTGGCTTTGTGACACACGGCCTACCATTCTTTAGGGGCTTGAGTTCAAGCGGGAATTCACAAAACCACTGGAAATTTCCTTAACCTTTTGAGACTACCTTTCCTAGCGACAAAAGGAAGAGCAGCTAAATTTGCCCGGAACTCAGGAGCCCCCCTCCCCAGGCTTCTCTGCCAGCCCGCTGGTCCACAAAAGTGCAGAATCTAAAGGTGCTTCTGTAGAAAAGCGGCATTCGGTTCAGCTCTTCCCACCCAGGGAAAGATGGCTGCATATTCGGAACACACTGCCTTAGAATACATCTTCTATACTGTTCTAAAAACTTGCTTTTTTTTTTCTTAATCAGCACATTGGGTATTTTCCTCGTAAGTTGAACAGGTATAGAGTCACACATGAACGCTATTACAGACTAAATGTTTTCCTTCTCCACCCCAACCCCACAGCTCACATGGACTCCTAACTCGCAATGTGACAGTATTAAGATGTGGAGTCTGGGAGGCAATTAGGTCACAAGGGAGGAGCCCCCAGGAGTGGGATGGGTACCTTTCCGAAGAGGCCCCAAGAAAGCACTTCAATTCCTTTTCGGCCACATGAGGTCACTTGGGGAAGTCAGCTGTGTGTAAACTCACCAATCCAAACACCAAGCTAGCAGACTGTCTATCGGGTTTCAGGCCCTTACTGTAAGAATGTAAATTTCATTTCTGGTGGTTTATTTCAGTAGCCTAACTAAGACAGACAGACCGACAGAGACAAAGATAGACTGCACTCAAGAGTTCAGCCTTTAAAAGAGAAAGAAAAATCTCAACCTTGAATGTTCACCTATTCCTTTAAATCAATGGGCACACTTCCCTTGGTCACGAAGATTCCTTGAGATACAGATACGCAACCTAGAGAAACCCACTATCAGTCACGGTGAGAAACTCTAACATGGTGCCAAGATAAGCCAGCAGCAATGCTTGCCTTTCTTAAGATAAAGACCTGTTTGTTACTAGCAGGCTGTGTCCTGCGAGCTCGCCGAAGTGATCATCTCCACCCCTTACCATGCTAAACCCTTCCAGGATCCATGGCAACAGCTTTTCCCTGCCCTTCTATCCGCATTCTATCCGCAGGGAGCGTGTGGACGAGGTAGCTAAGGGCAGGCAGCCAGCTTCAGCAGCCACTTTCACCCTGCAATGTTTCCTAGGCTAAGCGCATTACTGGGCCACCCTTTCCCATAGGCACAGCTGATGGGAAAAGTCTCTGCATATTTTAATGACTGATAAAGACTACTTAGCCTTTAAACAGCATGCTACTTTATTAACCACACAGACATTCAGTAACAGACCCACAAGACTCAGACACAAGCATTATGTGCTGAAGTCACCAAATCAAAGTACCTATGATTAGCAGACCGAGCCACACCTAGGGACCGCCCTCTTGTCTGATAATTATATGCAAGGACCTACCACGCCGGCCACACTGACCCCCAGTCCAGTTCACACTTAACGTCCAGTGTTAGCTAGCTTCCTAAAAGCATTTCGGACTCATCTCAAAACACTCAACACAGGACGCTGAGCAAAAAAGGAGCTGAGATCCACGACAGTAATCTACATATCTGAATACACCCACACGAACCAAAGTGTTCTACTCGTAATTAAACATACACAGCTCATCTGCAAGAAGTCACTGGATACCCCAGGGACCTGGAGATGGGCAGAGTGGCCATGTTCTAATAAATTTATTTGCATACACTGGAAGCTTAAGAGGAAGTCGCTGAGTTACACAGTAGATAATGAGGGTGAAGGAAGAGGACCCAGGGCAGCGCCAGCATTCCTAATGCTTCTTAGCACAAGAGAGCCATTATCTCCATCTCTAGGGCAGGAACAGCTGTCATCCATCCAACCTGTCCCGCACAAGTGGGCTCCACGGTCTGACCATTCTGAAAGGCTCCCTAGTGGCTGCCATCTTCATCCTGCCCAGCAGTGACTCTGAGGACCCTGGGAGAGTGAAGGTAGAGGGAGGCAGAAACCACAGTGGCCAGGGCATCTTAGAAGGACAAGGCCAAGTAGTGAATACTGTCCAAGGAGTGGAAAGCCCTGGCCCAAGAGTAAGGACCAGGATATAACGTGTTAAAAGTTGACTCCTGGGCCTTGGTGTATGCCCTCGTGTAAAACGAGGAAGGCACCGTAAGCCAATGCACTTGACCCTCGCTGCATCTCAGAACGGCCCTCCAGAGAGTCTGCTTACTTATCTGGGCTGGGCTAAAAGGATTTTCTTAAACCACCAGAGGATTCTAATGAGAAGGACAGTTGATCCCACTAAAGGAGGTCACCGTCAACAGTCTGCTCTGGTCAAGGGTGAGTGACTCTCATTTAATTCCCTTACTCACCTGCATCGGCGGCACACTTGGAATTGATGTTATTATAACCAGCTCCAAGCAAGGACCTGTCTCGTTCATCCTTGCATGGAAACCTTACAAAGGTCACCGAGCAAAGGAAAGTAGGTCACTGAGGCTAGGGAGGACACAAGCAGAGACCTAATACAGTGCACTTGGATGTCACACACATACGAAGGGCCAGAAGTCTGTTTTCTCTGGAACCAAAACTGGGTGGACAGGTAGGACACTTGGGGAGCAGACATGTCAAAGGTTTCTTGCCTTGATGTGCTGTCTGCCTGCATGGACCTACTCACGCAATGTTCTGGGCTATGAGTTGGGCTACTGGAGGGCAGAGTTAGCTCTTCACAGGTGTGGGAAGTGATGGTAGAGACCTTAATCACACAGGCAGGTGACAAGCTGGGGACATGATGATCACATCTGTTCAGATGGTTGTTAAAATAAAAGAAGAAATATTTAGTATATCCTCAAGCATATAATTTATCTGCCTTAGTGTTGTACCATGTGCCCATTGATCAATCTCATCTCTCCCCACGACAAGACCAAACAAGACAAGACAGAGGACTTTTGTATTAGTTAATTTTCTCCTGCTCTGATCAGACATCACAACCAAGGCAACATACAGAAGAGTTGTTTGGGGCTTACAGTTTCAGGAGCCCATGACCGTGGTAGCAGGGAACAAGGCAGCAGGAGGCAGGTGTGGAACTGAGCAGTTCAAACCTCATATACCGGTCCAGGCAGAGAAAGATAATTGGGAATGGCAGGGACGTTTATTTGAAAACTTCAAAGCTAACCCCAGTGACACATGTCCAACAAGGCCACACCTCCTAAGCCTTCTCAAACAGTTGCACCAGCTGGAACCAACTGTCTTAGCTAAGGTTTCTATTGTGAAGAGACACCATGACCACAGTTGGGGTGGCTGGCTTACAGTGTCAGAGGCTCAGTCCATTATCATCAGGACAGAAAGAATGGTGGCGTGCAGGCAGACATGGTGCTGGTACTGAGAGTCCTACATCTTGCAGGCAACAGGAAGCTGACTGAGGCATTGGGCAGAAACCTAAGCATAGGAATCCTTAAAGCCCGCCCCCACAGTGACACTTCCTCCAACAAGGCCATATCCACTCCAACAAAGCCACATCTCCTAATAGTGCCACCCCCTAGGAGATTATGGGGGCCAATTCCATTCAAACCACCACATTCCACTCCCTGGTCCCATAAGCTTGTAACAATATCATAATGCAAAATGCATTTAGTTCAACTTCAGAAGTCCCCATAGTCAATAACAATCCCAATCCTGCTTCAAAGTTCAAAGTCTCTTTTGAGATTTAACTACAATCCTCTGTAAAATCAAAATCAAAAAGCAGATCACATACCTCAAACACATAATGGCACAGGATATACATTACCATTCTAAAACACAGGGAAGGGAGAATAATAAGGAAACACTGGATCAAAGCAAGACCGAAAACCGGCTGGGCAAACTCCAAGCTTTGCATCTCCATGTCTGAAGTCAAAACACTCTCAGATCTCCAACTCTGCTCATTTTTTTACTACAACACACTTTCTCTCTTGGGCTGATTCCACTCCCTATTAGCAGCTGTTCTTGGCAGGTATCCCCAGACTGGCATCTCTGGCATCTTGGGTTCTCCAAAGCAACCCAGGCTTCAACTCCACAGCTTCACACAATGGCCTCTCTACTAGGTCTCTATTCAGCGATAGCCCCGGCACATGCCTGGCCTCAGCAGCTTGGAGGTCATGGAGGCAAATTCCATAGCTCCTTCCTTCTATCCTTAACTCTAAAGCCAGGAGCAGGTGGCTGAAGTTGCCAAGTTCTGCTGTTACTGGGGCAGGTGCATGGCTCCCTTGTTTAATTACATCTTCACCAGCTTTCTGTCCTTTACTGCCTAACCTTAGTTGTTCTGAAACTAGATCTCTAGACCAGACTGGCTTCAAACTCAGAGATCCACCAGCCTCTGCTTCCTGAGTGCTGGGATTAAAAGTGTGCACCACCACACCCAGCTCTAAGCTTTTCTTTGTTTCTTTGCACACATTGGAAATTTAGCTGGGTGGGATCTTGCCCTGATATCACCACTCCCTTTATTCCATTTCTTAATCCATTTATCTCCTTGAACACAGAATTTAACTCCATTCCACTTCCTGGTGCTCTTTTTCTTCTCAAAAGTTATATTTTATAATTTACCCTGCTCAGCTTGATCCTTTTCATTATAAATCTTCATTAGAGTAATATCCACATAATATCATAATATTATTACTAGCAATATTCACTTGACAGAGTCTATACTTAGCTGTTTTGAGATTTCTTCTGCCAATGGAATCAATCCGAAACTCTTCATTTTAACCTCAAGCAGACACTTTGGACAACGGCAAAAAGCAGCCACTTTCTTCACCAAAATATCACAAGAAAGATCTCTAGGCAACATATTAAAATTCTCGAGTGAGCCCCAACAGTTCAAATAACTCTCAGCCTACTTACTGTCTTCCATGCTCCTACTAGTATGGTCCATTACGCATCACTTAAAGCATTCTACTGCTTTTATAATCCAAAGCACCAAAGTCCAAATCTCTCCAAAAACATGGTCAGGCCCATCACAGCAATAACCCACTTCTGGTACCAACTTCTTAGTTAGGGTTTCTATTACTGTGAATATTTAATGGAGGGGGCTGATTTAGAGTCTCAGAGGTGCGGTCCATTATCATCTCAGTGGGGAACACGGCTGCGGCAGACATGGTGCTGCAGTAGCTGAGAGTCCAACATCTTGCAGGCAACAGGAAGTCGCCTGAGACCCTGGGCAGTATCCTGAGCATAAGAATCCTCAAAGCCCGCCCCCACAGTGACACACTTTCTCCAACATGGCCATACCCACTCTAATAAAGCCACACTTCCTAATAGTGCCACCCCTATAAGATTATGGAGGCCAATTACATTCAAACTACCACACCAAGCATTCAAATAAATGACCCATGGGAGCTATTCTCATTCAAATAATCACAGCTGCCTAGAGAAGGGTTATGCCACCCTCTCCTGGGTATTCCTGAGAAGGTACCAGGCTCAGTCAAGCCTGGCTGGCTACAGAAGTCCTTCTTTAGGCAGGTGGGCATCCCCAACTTCCCTTAGAATGATACTTGTCCTTCTCCTTTATATATAACTATATATATAACTTTATATATGAACAATGTTTGATGTTTGAGCCTCCATTCTACTTCCTAAGACCCAGAGTCCATTCTTGGAAAGTTCCCCACTGCTGAATAGGGAAAAGGTGGGGCTGGATAAAGCAAAACCCCACCTTTGTCTTATAAACTAGGGAAGCTTGAAACCCTAGGCTCCTTCACAGACTCAGAGACTTTAAAAGTCTCTGGCCCTTGAGTTGAGGCTTGCTAGCCTAGAAGGCAGAGCAGGCCTTTGTAAGATGTGGGAAAATCTCTTATTTTTTGAGCACAAGCCTCATGCCCTGACTCATGCACCCTGCCTCAAGGACATAGTCTTTGCTCTGCCAAAAAAAGGTTGTAGTGTCCTAAACACATGGCATTTCTCTGCCATCTGTCGCTGGTTTACTATGGAAGTCTGCTATTTAAAGGAACCCTATATACAGTACAGCGCTGTATAGAAACCTACATCTGCCATCACTTCTGTGTTTCTTGTGAACATGATGTTTCGCAAAGACAAGGCTCTCAAAGCAAAGCCAAACTCCCGATCGTTCTGCTGTTGCCTCTTTTTCAGCGTTTTAAACTCCTAAGAGCCACAGCCCTGAGTTGGTGCTGTAAGTAAGGTAAGGTAACGCAGGCCAGGCGCTGCAAACTTTAAAGTCACAATTCCAGAGGATTCTTAGTGGATGCCAAATCACTTTGCTGAGATAGGTCTTAGGTCCTAAAGCAAAATGGCCTTCACTCCCAATCACCAGATATAAGCTTTGTCCTGTCACTACAGATCTGAAGCTTCATCAAAAGAGCTGCTGAACTAAGCATAGCCCCTAGTTGCTCACCTAACAACAAGAAGTGTTTAAAAGAGTAGAGGGAACCTCAGGCTAGCTGTGGAATCTGACAGGGCAGTGGCGTACTGCCTGGGCTGGGTCAGCAGTCTCAGAACCAGTCAGGCTAACACCTCCCCAGCAGTTTACTGAGCAAAGGGCTCCCAGCGGGCCTGCTGCACGCACCAGCCTCCTTCCCACATTACTGCTGACTGTCCTGGTGTCAGAGCCATCCCAGGATACAGACCACAGTGATTAGAAATCCCCAGGGGCTACTGGAGTCTTCCTCAGAAAGGAAGGAAAACAGGTTCATTTTTTTATGAAAAAAAGAGAGGTTCCCTAGAGAAAGCACATAACTGGTTGTCCAATGTCAAACAGTCACACAAGAAACAACATACTAGGGACTGAGCAGGCTCTATTTAGGAATACATAAGTACATACATATATGTATATTATAACAATGAAAAAACTCCATGAGTTTGGAGGCAAGAAGGGAGGACATATGGGAGGGCTTAGAGAGAAGAAAGGAAGGGAGAATGTTATATTATAGTCTCAATTTTTGTTTTGTTTGTTTTTGTTTTTCAAGACAGGGTATTTCTGTGTAGCCCTGGCTGTCCTGGAATTCACTGCTACCTCAGAGATCTGCTTGCCTCGGCCTCCTAAGTGCTTGGATTAAAGGTGTCGGCCACCACCACCTGGCTCAAACCTATTTTTTTTTAAAAGACTCCATCTGATGAATCAGGCAAAGAAATCAAATTAAAATGAAAACACCAGGTGCTGCGACCAGCTTGTTCAAATAAGATCTGTTTTTACATTGTTCTAGATGGGTTAAGAAAGACTCTCTAAATGTTTGCAGAGAATACAAATGGTGCTTGGCTTCTTATTCTTGCTGCAAGGGTTCTCAGTAGACTTGCCAAATCCTGGAAAGCCCAGGTCTGAGATTAGTGCAGTACTTCTAGCTATTTGGGACAGACAAGCTGTGAGCAGATTTACTATCTGGCTAGGCACTCGCCGTCAGCCCTTGCAGGCCACCCCGTGCACCCAGGCCCTGCAAATGTGATACAGAAGCCCACAGTGACTAACTCCCTCTGGGAGGGACAAGTTCAAACACCTCTCCCAGGGGTTGGAGGAAGACTTGAGAAGCTACTACACAGGTTACCACGTCACTTTGAAGATATCGATGTCTGGTATACTTTTGATGGTCAGGAAATGCAGGGGCTGGCCCGGGACCACTAGCTCTGTTCCAGACCACGTAGACCTGACTAGGGAAGGGCCCATGCCTGCAGCTGGAGGACACACGCTGATCAAATGCTCAGAACAAAACTAGGGAAAGCAAATGCACTGGCTCAGAAAGTCGGGACCCAGACCAGTCTTGTGAACCTGACGAGACAGATGACAGCAGTCTTCCTATGGAACAAACTGGATTCCCCTTTGGTGACAGAGGTGACATGTGGGAGCCAAGACAGGCCAGGGTAAGGGTGGGAAGGAAATAATAGGGGGAAAAAAAGCAGTCAAAATCTAGACTCAGAGTCACCCTGGGGACTGAACGCAAACCCCAGAAGCTCGGGGACAGGTCAGGGTGTTCTGAGAGGACATCCAGATTCCAGGAATCGAGTTCTGCATTCCCCAAGCCAGCCAGCAGCCAGGTACTGGCAATGCTGTACTCCCAGCAGGTGCTAAGATCAGAAGAGTCCAGGTGTGAAGGGGGCAGGCGGAGTAGGCCAAAGGCTAGACAAAGCATAGCCAGAAGCAGAGGCCCTGACAATGGCAGGAGGTTCTGGGAAGATAGGACTCAGGGGAGTGTGAGGCATGGCGTTCCTTGGAACAAAGTCTAGTCTCAGGAAGGAGCCCAGGGGGCCCAGCGATGGGTAGGTTCCCAGGCTGATGGAATCAGGAGACACAAGGGCCCAGGAGCCACCGTGGCTACACGCAAAAATGTGTGGGAATGGTGTTAGTCACAGAACAGCTGTGCACACACTGTGATTCAGAGGTGGCCCAGAAACACCTGCAGCGGGCTGGAGTACTGGGGAGGGGGCGTACAGCAGTCACTGTAGTGAATGGCGGTAGTCCCATCCCTGAGAAAGGCTTCTGAGTACTACCCCTGGCCCACAGCTTCAGCCTCCTGGGAAGCCAGTTTAATTCTCCATCCCCCTGCTACACACCCCAGCCTGACAATGCCCTGAGCCCAGGTGACATCACCTTTCTTAGTCTCCGAGTTCCCGGAAGACCCCTTCAGAAGCTGCACATCTTCCTAAGCCAGACACACATGCATGTTTCACTAGAAAGCACAGAATCGGTGCCTGATTCTGTGAAGACTGATACACAAGGACGGAAGATGCAGAAAGAAAAGGCAGACCCTGCCTGGAGGTGAGTATCCCACCCTTCCTTAGGGCTGGCGGAGTCTCCTGTCCACAAGGCGCCACGGGACCTTTGGCAGACAGATCTGGCGAGGACACCACCATTTAAGCTGCTGACTCCTGGTCTGACCTTTCTCTGTGCTGAGGGACCTGCAGCAGCAACGGATGGCGACAGCTCACAACTATTTATAGCAAATTCAGGATCAATGGGGTTCCATAAATCCCAGTTTTCTAGGCACTGTTCAGGTGAACTGCAGTGTATCTGCCAACAGAGCATCTGCCTCAGCCCCAGCATCTCCAATCCAGGCACTAGGAGAGGGCAGCTCCTTTCTAGAAACTTACTGTAAAATGCCTGTTTTTCTTTGTTTCTCACATTTATCTCTTCTTGCCAAAAACTTGACAGGGACCAGGCACTGAAGCATTAGTCTCATAAGTGGGCTTGGGGGTAAAAGATGTCCCAGCTGACTAAATCCTTGTTCAAAAGAATTGGCAGCATCCTCTCTTCATCCACAGAATGCCACCTTCATCTTCACACAGCACAGTGTCACCTGTTCCAGGAGGCTGTCCTTGGTGTTTTCGAATTCCTACAACATTTGGTGTATTGGCGCTACCTGCAAATATTAACACCTAAATACTCATACTTTGGATGACTCTGCTCTGATTGTCTTATACTTACCTCCATCCAGGCTACAGGCATCTTAAAAACAGCTAACTTGGTCTTTCCTTCTTTGGAATCCCTTCAGGGACTAGCACGTTGTATTCAGTGGACTTTCAATAAATGTGCAGTCACAGATGGCGAAGAGGAGCAGCGGGGGTGTAACAGTCCTGGGGATTCAGAAGGTCCTCATTGGAGTGCTGGGGACGTGGTTCAGTGCTAGGTAAAGGGCTTGGCATACAAGCATGAAGACCAGAGTTCAAATCCCCAATACCCACAAAAATGCCAGGTGGGTGTGGTGGCCTGCCTGGAATTCCAGCACTCTGGCAAATCAGCTAGCCAAACTAGCGAGCTCTGGGGCAAGCAAAGGAGTCTCTCTCAGTATTTAAGATAGAAATGACAGACAAAGACACCAGCATCAATCTCAGCCTTCCACACAGATACCTATTCTTTTCATTTGTTTTTCCAAGATAGGGTTTCTCTGTGTGGCCCTGGATGTCCTGGCACTCACTCTGTAGATCAGGCTGACCTTGAACTCACAGAGATTCACCTGCCTCTGCCTTCCAAGTGTTGGGATTAAAGGTATGGGACACCACCACCCAGCAATTCCAAATGTTATAAGCATAACTGTTGCAATATTTACCTATGGCCCAATCATGATTATAACACATAAAATCTGTTGATATTTAAATTATTTACTATTTATTTATATGAATGTTTTGTCTGCATGTATGTCTGTGTACTATGTGTAGGCCTAGCACACAGGGAGACCAAAGAGGGTATTCCATCCCCTGGGACTGCAGGTTGAGACACTATGCTAGGGTGCTAAGAACTGGACCACGTTCCTCAGGAAGAGCTCTTTACCATCAAGCCATCTCTCCAGCACCTTCTTTTGATATTTAAAAAAATGTGGAAACATGAAGACAAGAATGCCCTTTTTTGAGTCCAAGGTGAATCTCTGCATCTCATTTTTCTTTCGGTGCTGCGTGTACAATGGTGGTATAATCCCCACTGGCAAGGATAAGCAGAACCTGTGGTAACCATTTTCAAACATTGGAACCCTGTTCTCTTTAGTATATGCTCGAGATGAAGCTTAACTGGATAAACTCTACCTGCTCTGGCAGCATGAGTTAATTAGTGCGTAGTTAGTTAAGTAATTACTGCACAGGTCGTCAGTGTGTCAGGCTTTGTTATAAAACAGTAGGGTTCGCTTTATTTTCCTGTAGTTTTAAAACACCTTATTTACAATACTGTATTTATTCAGTCCTTCCTGTTGCTTTAAAAGTACACTGACACCCCTCCCCCGTCAATGCACCTTTAGCATATAATTCCAAATTATATAATTCTCCCACATTTTTGGGAGAAGACAGGAACTCAAGCAGTTAATCACGTATCACATCCACAGTCAACAGCAATGAGGAAGGAATCACCTATACTTCCTGTTTACTTTTTTGCTTTATCTTTATCTTCTCTTCTAGTTCAGGGTCTCGCCTAGGGAACTGTGATGTCCACAATGGGTTGGGCCTTCCTGGATCAATTCTCAAGACTATCTTCCCACAGATAAGCCCACAAGCCAACCTGATCTAGGCAATCCCTCAGCTGAGACACATTTCTCAGGTGACTCTAGAGTGTGTCAAGCTGACATTTAAACTTTCACAATACGGACATGTTACATACATAAGCTCACTAAATTATACCTAGCATGTGAAGCAGCTACCTTACAAACCAACAGCTCCACTGTTCGACATGATCCAAGAGAAATGCAAGCACTGTGCACACAAGCACTCACAGGCACGCTCGCAGCAGCAGTCGGCACACAAGCCCACATGCCCATCAACCAATGGATGGCCAAATAAAATGCAATGTCAGTCAGCCTTAAGAAAGAAATAAAGTATCGATGTGTGCTACAACATGAACTTTGAGAACATTCTAAGGCAGAATTGCCTAGGAACCCATTTCGATGAAATGTCCAGAGAAGCAGAGCCATAGATGAAGCAGGTTCACAGGGCAGGGAATGGGGGCCGTCCGTGACTACAGGGTTTCTTTTGGAGGCAATGAAAGCTTGCTAGGATCAGATAGCAAAGATGGTTCCATAACTCCATGAATGTGCAGTAAGTGCAACACTCATTGGCTTTTAGTAAACAGATGGCAGCAGGGTCTACTGCAATAAAGCTGTTACAATATTTATGTATGATACATGAAATCTATAGATGCACAAGAATATGAGAAAAAAACACATATTGAAAATGAACCAACCATTTGTGGAACTCCAAAAGCCCCTGCTGAGAGACTCAGAATGTCACTGTGAAAACTATGGGGTTCAACTTTTCCTCCCTGGGAGGTAGAACGGCTTGCTCAGGTCTGCAGTAGACAGTAGGGGCACCAGGTTGAAGGCCCCTGTAACACTAATGGTTCCTATGAGTCCTATTGCCAGTGCACTACAGCAGGCACCAGGTTAGACCTGAAAGCTACTGATGTGGGCATGTGAGGGGCCCACCCACAACTTACATGGACACTACAGCATTGACCCCAGGCTGCTTAGAGACCCTTTTGCCTCGAGCACAGGACTGTCACCCAGCTCTGCACAAAGCTCCTTGCCACTTCTGTTCTCTCCTCTCTCCCTTTCCCCTGGCCTTCGGGAGAAGACATCTTTGAAAATCAGCACCCTTCTTTCAGGCTTGTTCTGGTCTGTAGAAAATGAGCCACGCATATCTTCGTCATCCAGGCTGCTCCATCAGCGTCTGCAGAGAGGAAGCATCCTCCCAGCCTTTGGAAGCTGTGTTAGTGCAACTGCCTCACTGCATATATAGTTAGCAGCTGCAGTTCTAATGACGACGCTGTTGAGGGAAAGTTTCCCAAGTCACCCTGCAGCAAGAGAACTGTGCCTAATGCCACATGAAGTCACTCAGATGCAGTGAGGATTCTACCACTTACTGGATTCAACAGCTTATCTCAAAGGTCTGAAAAGCCTCTTCATGTCAAGGCTTTGGGGCTTTCACAGCATCTCACACAAATGCTGTGAAAAAGAATATACACATACACACACACACACACACACACACACACACACACACACATGCACCTCTGTGTGTCAGAGAGAGAATGCATATGTGTTTGGAAGTGCCCATACAAGCCAGAACCCCTGCTCTAGGGCTTAAGTGACAGAGAGCTGAGAGGAAAGCTGAAAGCCAACCGCTGGAGGTAAGGTGCCCTCTGGGAGACGAGTAGATCCAGAAGTCATAAGGAGAAATACTATCTAGACTCGAATGAAAAGCGGGGATAGCAAACTGGAGTGGGCATGTCAATCCTGTCGGGGGGGGGGGGGGGCGGGGGCGGGAATCAGCATGCCTGAAAACAGGGAAAATATAGCATGCACCACAAAAGGTCAGGCAGCATGACCCCTCCATCAGCCCCAACCCCCACCCCCGGATTCTGAGCGAAACAAAGAAGTCACCCTTCATTTCCTACACACACACACACTGCAAGGCGCCAGAGTCACGTGGATGATGAACACCCTGACTGTCAGACACAATAGGAGCTAATTACAAAACAGACTGCAGTGAACCCTGGGTGTCACGGGAAGAAGAGAACCCCAGCCTAGCTCAGGGTAACACATGGAGGGAATCAAAGACTTCCTGGATGTTAGTGTGAGCATAAACCCCAGAGGTCACTAACCTGGGTGGGAAATCGTGCCCAGGCACACCCTTCATGTGTGCACTAGCCCCACCTGTAAGAATAATCTAATCTGCAATCATTGCTCGCTCCCTGTACAGCTAATGGGAAAAGGAGGTCTCAGCCTCTCTTCTACAAAGCACAGCGGCCCCTCCCACTGATTCCTGCCTCAGGCTCAGTTTGCATTTTCACAAAGTCCTTTGAAACTTAGGCTGGGAGCACTAGGACATGGCAGATTCATCCTGGTGCTAAACTGTGTCTGCTAAATCAGGTCTGAGATTTAAGGTCTTGTAATCATTAAGAGGCCATTTTCCTGGGTTCATAAAACCCTAGTGGTTTAACTTCAGCTATTAGTACAATAAAAAGCATATGCTTATAGACAGACCTGAAATGCCGCAAGTCACCTAAGGGACATGGAACTCACTGGTAAGGTTTGGAAGCAACCCTGTCCATCAAACTCTTCAGTTGGCAAATGTGGCAGAAAGGGAAATTTGTTTTGCATGTGGCCATATAGTCCTTAACATAGCATTGAGGTCTGAGGAAGAACATAAGGACAGTGGTTCCTTAGGCTATGAGATGAACCACGTCTTCTGCTATGGGCTTTATGGATGGGGCAGTGTTAACTTCTCAGGGCACCTCAACATGAGTGCTATTGAGTTCTAATTTGCAGATGGAGAAACTGAAGCTCCCATGGGGCATAGACCTTGCCCAAGGCCTCAGATCCAAGAGACAAGGGCTGGGGAAATGTCTGAGGTCCCACTCTTCAAAGGAGCACAATCTTTTATCTTCTGAGCCAGCAGAAAACATGAGGGCTGTCTTCCAGAGAGAGAGGGGAAGTGACAGGCACACAACATTGTCTGACCAACCTGTTCCCTACAGGGGTTTGCTGCCCCTCCTGATGGTGGCTCTCTGCTCTGTGCCTATGCTGGGTCAGTCTGCAGGCCAACATCATGACCTCATCCAGACATGACTCACTTACCCTTCAACTAGCTGTCTCTGTGACCCACAGAGGAGCAGACCCTGGTCACCATGGGAGACTGCTGGAGAATGTTCTCTCTCTCTCTCTCTCTCTCTCTCTCACACACACACACACACACACACACACACACACACACACACACACACGTCTTTGTATTTACAGGATAACAGTGCCATAGTTTGATATCATGATCAAGTCACATAATTAGCATGCCTACTTTTGCAAACATTTGGCTTCCAGAGTGTCTGAGAGCTTCATGGCTTCACAGTACTTCAAACCCCCTTAGTACTTACTCTAGGGACCAGGCTCCAGCCTCCCTTCTCCTCCTTTTAAATTCTCCTCAGTCCTCCTGAAGTTTGTTTCAAAAGAAGTGAAGCTCTTTCCTGCTGCTTCTGCCGAAAGCAGGCTCTTTTACCTTCAACTTCACAGCTTATTGCCAAGGGGGCAGTGACTTTGCCAAAAGGTAGAAACAATCTAAGCTTTAGCCAAGTGAGAAGATTGGCTGGAATTGCAAGAAATAAATCTAAGAAGCCTGGGCTGGGCCGGGGTAGCTTTACCCCCACAGTTCTGGGGTGTCATCATGAGAAATAACCTCTTCTCTGGCCAGAGAGGCAGTTGTCTTAGAAGCAGGTGGCAGATGACATGTATTACCTGATACGGTCAGGTACTCAGGTGACTCTATTATTTTAGGTACCGAAAATAATTCTTCTGAGGAGTCCCTAGTGCTGAGGGGCACCGGACGACCCCAGCAGGAAATGCAGCACCCTGAAGAGCGGCGGTGAGCTGTTTTCCTCCAGGCTCCACTGCAGTCTGAGCTGCAGTCATGCTGGCTGTGCAGGTTAACTCTGTGGCACATGTGACGCTCACCATCATGGTCACATCTACGTGTGCTAAGTACGGACGCAGAGGCGTACACACTGTCGCGCAGTCATCAGTACCATGTATCTCCTGTTTCATCACCCCAAACCCTCTGTACCCACCAAATGCTAGTTTCCCATCACCCCCTCCAGCCCTGGCTGCCATCTTTAAACTCCCTGTCCCTTCATCTGACCATGCTAGGCAACTTAGGAAGTGGAATCACAGCATCTGCCCCCTGGGTGAACCATTTGTTCAGCCAACATAATACCGCATCCCTCTCCCTTCTCCTGAAGACCGGACGAGACTCTGATACTCCGCTGCATGCACAGACTTCACCATGCCTGTGCTCGTGACTCCTCAGTGAACACTTGGACTGTGTTCACCTTTGGCAGTCAACAACGCTGTGGGAAACACAAGGGTACAATATCCATTCTCCCCCCACCCACTTTCTCAGGACAAATTGAAGTCAGTCCCACCCACTGCCTCAGGGTTAGACTTGTCCCTGGGTGACTTCAAGGAGCCTCCAGAGTGAAAGGAACAGAGGCAGCCTCAGAAGGTCTACTGTCTTCCTTCTCAGTGATTGGTGGCACCCTAGGAGCCACTTGCCTGCCTTCTCTGTTGTGTTTAAGGGTGGCTGTATGTGTAGAAATTGACTGCAAGCTTGTATCACTACACACCAGGGGCCCTTCCATTCCCATGCCCCACAAACAAATGTTCTCTTCCCTTCAAGGTTGTACCAGGTGCAAACTTCTCCAAGGCACTAAATGCAAGGCCTGGGTTAGAATGCCCCCCCCCCCGCCTTCCTCCCAGCCCTCCCTGCATATAGAGCCCTATGGACACTGCCCCCCCCATGCCTCAGCTGCAGCCCTGCACTGCAGGGCAGATACTCCGGTCTTGGCCTCCTAGGAACTTCGGGCTCCTGAGTACACAGCAATTGTCTGCACAATGACTGTACTTACAAAATATTCTACACACATACGCTCCCAGTCACCAAATAGCACCAAATTACCACTCACAGATTGTCATCAGTAGAATCTAACCAATGATTCCCATATGGACGCTATCTGGTCAGCCCTTTGAAGTGCATTTCGAAACCACTAATAAAACAACAGAGCAAAGCACATAGTAAATAAGACGGACCCTGAATCTCCAAACAGCTTTTGAAAACAATGGCCCTCGGCTGAACTGTTGAGAACCTGAGGACTCCCGGGGTGGGGGCAGACAGTGTGAGGACAGTAAGGGGCCTGCCCCTTTAGCCCATCTTGGTTCAGTTCATGATGTTCATTCCTATCATACATAAGGAAAGGCTTCATGAGTCTCCAGAAGTAGCCTAAAAAGTTTTCATCTTTACTTAATTAAAAAAAACGCAGAGCCAAATTATCATAAGTCAGCATAAAAATATTAAAGCATGCTCCCAGGAGATTAAGGGAAATAATTTCCGCTGATAATGATCTTGAGGCGAGCTCTATCACACGAATCAGGCAGACACAGGAGCGATCTGGCTTCTATTTCCAGCTTCCTGCCTCCTGGTCATTCAGAGCTGGTGCCAAGTCCTAAGTCCACTTTGCTATAAAATGGGGAAAAGAGGCCCCCTCTTTATTAAAGAGGACACTCAGCAGAGATCATATACAGCACAGACCGTAGGGCACACCGTTTTTGGGCAAGAAGTCACTGTGGGCAGTGTGCACTCAAGAACTCAGCTACCTCCAGACACACATTGACTGGAGCCCAGCATGAGCACAGCTTACCCTCCCCCAAGTGCATACAGTCTGCTCTATCATTTTAAAGCAACTGACTTTTTATGCATATAATATAACTGGCATTACCCAACCCATTCATATGTGCACGTCCTAAATCAAACATTAGCTGGTCACCTCTGGAAGGGTTTAACGGGTCATCTGATTGGCATGCATGGACCTGAGGGAGAGCCGGCCCAATCCTAAACTGCCAAGTGAAGTTCCTTACTGATGCTGTCTCTGCCTGGTATGGAGTGGAAAGGGCTTCAGAGACTTCAGAAGAAAGCCCCTAAAGCATTACCACTTCTGAAAGCTAACCCGTTCAACCACTAAGCCCTGAGACGGAGGCACCATGCTTAAAACCTCAGCCCCAGACCAGCGTAATAGCCTCTTGGTCCTGGAGTCTTAATGTTTAAAGTAACACTGATTTATTATGTGTATGGTGTGTGTGCAGGTCAGAGGACAGCTTCCGGAAATCGGGTTTCTCACCACCACGTCAGTTCTGGGATTTGAACTCATGTCACCAAGCTTGGCAGCAGACACCTCTTCTCGCTGGGCCATCTGACCAGCCCAGTCCTCAGAACCAAGAACCAAGCTCCCTTGTGCCTCCCTTCTTCATGGATAGGATGGTAGTAACTGGACCTACCATAAAGGACACATGCCACACACTAACATTTGAAAGCAAATGCTTTTAAATCTTGATAAAGAAACAAATACTAATAAACATCCATGTGAGCACAGCAGAGGACTGTTGAGAGAGACACATGCTCATCCGGGCAGCTTCCCAGGCTGAAGAGACCCTTGGTCTCAGCAGCTACAGGCTCTTCTGCTGTCAACCAACCACAGTCAAGCTGTTTCTGTCATTGCCACTGCAAATTCATCTCTGCCAGCCTCAACTGGGATTGCCTCTGTGCCTCTGAGCCTCGGGCATCTGTGCAGCTACACCCTCTCTTGCTTGTGTATCCCCACAGACTTGCTTCTCCCCATTCACAGCTGCCCTCTTCCTCCACACGGTGACAGTACACGTTCTGACCCCAGGCTTTGTGAACTGCTCTAGTCAACTGTCACCTCGGTCCTTCTACCCGGGTCCACTGTCACAACATTTGAAGCATTCTTTATAGACTGATGATGCCTAAGCCCTGAGCCCTCCTCAGTTCCCAGAGGTTTCTGCTAAGTGGCTCTCGCTCACAGGCCAACCTCCGCTCCCGGTGAGACCAGTTCCCTCAGGTTGCTCCACCTCAGGACAGTCGCTCACCTCCAAGAGGTCAGGTCACAAACTCAGCAGTCACTTCTGACAACCTTCCCTTGTGTATTTCTGAACTCAACCACAAAACATCCACATTCCTGCCCACTCCTACCTGACTAGTCACTGGCCCCCCCCGGCTCAGCCTGCTGGGACCTAATGCAAGCCCATGCACTTACATGCACTGCAGTAAGAAAATGCTGCAGGGGTTGGGGCTGTGGCTGAGCTGAGAAAGCACACACCCAGCAAGCATTCAATCCCAGCACTAGGTGATGTGCCTGCATGCAATCCCAGCACTGAAGAGGCGGAGGTGGGAGGATACAGTTTCATACTGCGTTTGAGGCCAGCCTGGGCTACAGAAGACCTAAAGTCCAGGGTCTAAACAGCCTTGTCACCTCTTCCAACTGCAGAGCTGCCCTAAATGTTCTTGATTGCCACATGGCCTTGGCACTCTTTCCTCCCCATTCCACAGCTGCTGGCAGGAAATAAGATGTTTCTTCCAGAACACCTAACTGTGGCCTATATTTGTAATAGTTTATTTACTCCTTTGTCCTCTGTCCAGAACAGCAAGCTCTCTGAGGGTAAGAATCAAGGATATCTTTGTTTAAATCCTATGCCCAGCCTTTGGCACACACAGGTAGACTCAACAAACACACCCCAGAAGCTGCAGGTCTGTGGAGGGCTTGGGACACTGAGCAGCTGCCTAATGTTTGTCTCACCTTTGTTCCTGGTCAGCTATGGTGTGAACAAGACAGTTCCCACTGCCACAGTTGGAGCCATGCCTTCCCCACCATGGTAAACCCAAGTCCTCCTGCCCTCAACTGTTTCTGTTAGGTGTTCTGTCTCTGTGAGGAGAGAGTAAGAAACACAGGGGCCTCATTCTGAGGCCTCTCCTCCTCTCTGCTAGTTGTCTAACCAATGTCTGGCTTTAGAAGTTCATAATGCACTCAGGACAACTGCTAAAGGCAATTATCTATGTCTTATAAAATAACTAAAACTTTCCTATTGTTTTCCTGGCGTTCTATTTGTTTGCTATTGTTTTTCTGAGACTGGGTTTTGCTATGTAGCCCAGGCTGGTCTGAAACTTGCAAACCTTCTGGAGCCTCCTAAGTGAATGCTGGGATATTACAGATATGTGCCACCACACTGTGCTTGCCTGGTACCTTAAAATGTGATAGGGGACTGGGCACACAGCTCCATGGTGTGGTATGTGCTCAGCACGTGTGTGGCCCAGAGTTCAAGCCCCAACACCAACCATGTTCCCAGATTCTGCTTTAAGTAATGAACAGAGCAACTCAAAGATGTGCCAAGCACAGCACCAAAGTGTAGAACAGTGCAGCTATGTGGGGAGTCTCAGACAGTAGCCCTCCATGAGGGCTGGATGAAGATGGAATCCACCCAAGGAGCACACACACCAAATTAGCAATGACGCCATTACCGACATCTAATAAAGTTTAATCAGTACAACTCCAGACAGAACTTTTCTGGACACAGCACCCACACAAAGTACTGGTCAGTAATTTTAGGGCAAATGTTGACAAGCCATGACAGCTAAAGTGGGATGGACTATTTCCCCCTAAATTCACAAGGTGTTTGCTTTTAATGAGGTTCTTGCTGGGATGCCCAGCTGCCCCAGACTCTTAGTCTTAAAGGCCTCTGGTGCGGGAGAATTATCTGTATTCTGTCAATCATGTATTTTAATAAAACGCTGATTGGCCAGGCAGGAAGTATAGGTGGGTCAACCAGACAGGAAGTAGAGGCGGGGTGGGGGGGATGAGAACAGGAATATTCTGGGAAGCAGGAAGCTCCCTCTGCCATTCCTGCCCAGACCACTGAAGAAGCAACATGTGAGCAGACAGCTGAAAAAGGTACCACGCCATATGACTAACATAGATGAGAATAATGGGTTAATATAAGCTATAAGAGTTAACAAGAAGCCTGAGCTAATGGGCCAAGCAGTTAATAATCTTATGGAGTCCTGTGTGTGATTTTCTTTGGGGTATGTCGGCTGTGGGGTGCCGGGTAGGACAGATACCCCAAAAAGCTGGCCCTTCATGTTACAGGGCTCTGTCTTCCCCCAGCCTCCCAAGTAGCTGGGCAACAGAGTGAGCACCAGTGGTCACAGGCCATGCTTCATGCAGAGGGACTTGCAGAACAGAGGAGTGTCTGAGTGAGGACTGGGCCCCTGTGGGCTGACTCTCACCTCACTGCGACAGAAGAGCTAGCAGAAACCACTGGGATTGCTGTGGTGGGGAGGCATGGCTCCACCCATGGCAGTGGGAGCTGCTGCTTGTTCACACCTTGGCTGACCAGGAGCAATTTTCATCAATGGAGTGACATCAAACGCCAGCTGGGGCATCTCGTGCACACGAGCTGGAGCATCTCTGGGTGCAGAGGGCCCACACTAGCCAGACTACACTGAGTTTTCTGACTTTTTTCTTTTGTTTTTGTTAAGAGAGAAAAAAAAAACATGTTGTTGGGTGGGTAGAGAACAGGGTGGGGATGGGTAGGGAGCAGGGTTGGGGTGTGGAGGGAACAGTTCGGGGAATTAAAGACTATAGGGTGAGTTAGAGGATAGAAAAGAAGGATATAAATACACTGTATGCAATTCTCAAAGAATTTTAAAAAATAAAAGGCTCACCCTGGTGGTCTATGTCTGTCAGTTCCATGTCCTAAAGGGTCCATAGCCTCTCAACACAGTCCACACCTGTGAAGGACCAAGCATCCAAACACATGTGTCTAGGGACCTTTCAAGTTCAGCCCACAGCTGTTCCCTCATGGTACATCTTGAGCATGCTCCTGCCAGTGGCCTTGCTGACTCAGACAGTGATGTGTTTGATGACCCTGAATATCTGGCAAGCCATATAGGTGCTTCCAGGAAGTTATCTGGTCATCCACAGCAGATGCCCATGGCTTTCTATACATGCTGTGCCTAGGCCTGAACCTGTCATGGACAGTCTTCTGAAAGACAGCTTTGCCTGTGCCTCTGGAATGGTTGGTGTGTGTGTGTGTGTGTGTGTGTGTGTGTGTGCCTGTGTATGGCCATGTGTGGTCACACATGGTGGTCAGAAGACAACGTTAGGTGTTGGTTCCCACCCTCCACTCATCTGAGGCAGGCTCTCTCTGCTGTAATGCTCTCCTCCTTAGGAAATGTCTCCAGCCTCCTCTGGGCCATGTCTGAAGTCAAGCTTCCAGCAGTGAAATCAGCATCTCACCAAAACCCTCACTTGGGCTCATCTTCTCCTAGACAAGGAGATTTCAAAATGGCAAAAGGTGAGAGTTATCTCTCGGTCTCCAGAAGATTCCAGGGCTGTGGAAGGCTGGTATAACTAGGTAACTAGATAATGAATGTATCCTTGAAAGGAGACAAAGAATCAAATTTTAATTTTCTTTACATTTTTATCTTTAAATGAAAATTTAAAAAAAAAGATTCTTTTGAGAGACGTAGAAAATGCCAGTGGACAAATTAGTCTCGTTAGGAGTAGCTTCTGTCCGAGTGTGTGTTAATTACTTCTTTCAAACTTAAACAGCCGTCTTTTAACAAACTCACACACTTGGGGTCATCTGACTGGGCTCTATTTGGCAGACCATCTCACACCATTGCCCCAAGCAAAATAAACAGACAGAAAGAAAGATGCTCTTGTTTGCTGATAGGTAGTGTATGCTGCAGAAAAATCCTCACCTAGTGCAGGTCAACCTAAAACAGGACACAGGAGGGACGCCCTCTCCTCTCCGGGAGAAAGGTTTGTTTTTCTGAGCAGTCCTCCTGCGAGTGTGAGCATGCGTTAGTTATGTAAGCAGGTTAGGCCGAGCCGTTTCATCAGATGACAGGACAAATGTCGACACAGGAGAAGCTCCCTTGGCCCCTTTGACCGAAGGTTAGGAGACCCTCTGCGGAATCTCCTAGGCTGCACCACTGGCCTAAGAGCCTACTGAGTTGTCCCCAACTACCCCGTACTGATTATGTGCCACTCGGCTGTGAGGACATGGTCAGAGGAGGGAGAACTGTGTAAGTGACAAGAGACAAGAAAAGGACATAAATTTCTCGAATTATCATAATTACACAGGTGTGGAAATTGCCCCACCGTTTGTCGCTGTCGCAGGAAGGCACCCTACCCAGTGCATGGGTCTGCCTGGGTCCAGGGTGCCTGTGGCTCTCTCCGCCCCATCCATGCTGTTTTACTATTGCTGGGCAGCAGAAGGGAGGGAGGGAAAAGGGGCAAGTTGGTTAACAGGGGGCGGGGGGAAACAGCACAGAAATGAATGGCGCTCTTTCTTGTGACCTCCTGTGTTCTAATCCTCCACTGCTCACCCTGTCACAGGTCCTAGGCGGGACCCAGCAGGTGCTCCTCTGATTAACCGTCTACTCATCAAAAAATAAATAAAATTAAAGTGAAAAAGAGGCACAGTCTAACCTGCTAGCTGCTGGCAGTCAGACTGAGGACAGAAAGCTCAAAATGAACTTCCCAGGCTCAGAAGAAGCCACATGTCCCAAAGGGACTGAAATTTTTCAAAATCCTCCTTGACTTGGAGCCATGAAATCATAGCCATACTGTGTCACTTCTGTGTCATTCGGGGCTGCAGGTGATGGGCTGGGCTCATCTCTCGAGTACTTAGTATACTCAGTGCAGTTCTGGGTTAAAATATAGGCTCTGTGGGTGCATGCCCCAAATAAATCCATATTTCTTCATAAATAGGGAGTCAGGAATCAGTCTCTCAGTCTGTGTGTAAGTGTCACGCACATGCGTGTGTTCTGAGGCTACAAGTCACATTGGGCATCTTCCTCTCTCACTGGGACCTGGGGCTGGCCTTTCAGGCAAGGCTGGCTGGGTTCTAGGCCCCAGAGATCGGTCTCCCCAGTGCTGGATTACAGGCGTGTGCTGCTGCGCCTGGCTTTCTACACCCCTGGAGGTGAAACTCAGGTTCTCCTGCTTTTATGACAAACTCTGCCACCTGCACTGTCTCCCTGGTCCTGTTCTACTGTATTTATGAACCACCCCAAGTCCAGACCTGAGGCCACAATGCCAGCACCCAAGCCTGAGAATTTTGGCTCCAGAATTTAGACTCTTAATCACAAGGAGAATATATTATACAGAAATCATTAGGAGAAAGTTTTTTTTTTTAAAAAAAAAAAGGTATCAAGATATGGTGTCATCATATGCATCCTCCATCGTACACATCCCCTTCCCCCGTCGCACGCATACCCCCATCACACGCATCCTCCATCGTAGGCATCCCCCCGTCGTACGCTCCCCTCCCCCCCCCCCCCCCCGCCATCATACGCATCTTCCAGTCGTATTGCATTCTTTCTGTCTTGGACTTTCCTTACCAGCACAGCACCACAGGCTAAAAACAGATCGGAGCCAAGAGGTCTTTTATTCTGTTGTGACCCCAGTCATGTAATTGTTCTCATCCTCATCCATGAAGGGAAGAGGACGAGGCTAGCCCTCGCTCCTTAAGAGGCTGGTGAGCAATGCATGACATTAGATGAGGCTGGCTTTTTTAAAAGGAACAGACTTTTTCTAGCCCTCGTCCCCTGAAAACACATTAATAAGTGCCTGATAGAGTCCTCACTATTTACACATTCTAGGGGTCGGGTATGTAGTAGGCTCCGTACCCTTGTTTTGGTCCCCAGCACTAAGTAAACTGATGGAGCTATCACAAAACACAAGTAAATTTGCAAGTATGGAACTCATCTATTAACTTCTATATCAAAGCCACATCCTGCTCACGACGAGGATGAGCACAGACCGAGCGGCAGAGCATGAGCCGCCTGGGGCCTGAGGGACACTGTAACACCGTGTCCTCATCTGCTGGCTCAGTAAGCACCCGTCCTTCCCCTCCACACACACTTGGTAATTCAGCTATTTTTTTAATGTTTGTGTATTGTGTCATAATTTGACTATTTAAAATGATCCAAACCATAGAACTAATGTTTACTTTAGTGTTCCCAACCACAAAGAAGCTCTGATATGCCCTGGGAACAAAACATGTACGAGCCCCTTCATTCAGGCATGAGTCCCAGGCTGTCATGTGTGGGCTCAAGCACACATCAACAGCACGCATTCATCAAATGTCTTTAAACACATGGAGAACAAGGTTACGTACTGACTGAATGACCAGAGGTTCTCGGGAGACTGAGCCTGGCGCGGTGGTTCAGGATTCCCCAACTCAAGTATTTTCAATAACGTTGTTAAAACAACAACAAGAGCATTAAGAATGCATCATGAGCAAGACTTTTCTTGTAAAAAGTCACCAGTGTGGTGAACAGGTAGCTGTGAAGAAGGCACAGCACAGACACTGATGGGCACTGGCCAGGCTCCCAGGACCTCTGTGCAGAGTGTGGTGCCCACTGCCCTCTGGGTGTCCTGTTCACAGCTTGAAACCTTTGGCCAAGATCAGCCAGAAGTGCAGAGCTGAGCTGTCTCATCCTCTCGTTCTGTGTTCCTGTGTGAGAGTTCCCAGCCTGACCACCGGCTATGTCACAGCCCAGATGTGACAACTCATTTCACTGTTCACCGACTTAACCTCATGTTAGCACACACGCCTCTCACAGTGATTCCAGAGAGGAGCAAAGTCCACTCTGGATGCGGGAGGCACCACTACGTGGGATCCCAGACTCAAAGTAAACTGACTCCCAGCATCCTCTTCTTCCTGCAGCACACAGCTGGACCCCCTGTCTCATGCTTCTGACACTGTCTCCCCACCATGCTAGAATGTAACTTCTCCACCACGCCCCCTGCCACCAAGTTGTGTGTAGCATCCTTTGTTACAATGAGAAAAGTAACTGTGTTATTTGGTTTTACCTCAACTGGACACAAGCTAGAGTCATTTTGAAAGAAAGACCCTTCAATGAGAAAAACCTCCCTACCACACTGGCCTGTGGGCAAACCTGGGCTGCATCTTTTTGTTTAATGATTGATGGGGGAGAGTCCAGCTCACTAAGGAAGGAGCCATCCCTGGACTGGTGGCCCTGGGTGCTATAAGCAAGCAAGGCTGAGCAAGCCATGAGAGCAAGCCAGTGAGCAGCTCTCCTCCATGGTCTCTGCATCAGCTCCTGCCTCCAGATTCCTGCCCTGGCGTCCCTCAGTGATGAACTTCCAAGCTGTAAGAGAAACCCTGACACAGTTTCAGCATGCCATTCTCCAGCCACAGCCTCATATGCATTCACTTTCTCAGGCTGAGTCCCAGATTCTCAAAGTCTGATGGCACCCCAGCATCAAAACCAGAGCAGACTTGACTCCCCCCTTCACAATGGCATGCCTCAAGGGAAATCAGCTCACAATGGCATGTGGTTGCCCCTCTGAGAAAGTGTTCCGGGTCTAAAGAGGTGTTGGACCATTCAACCTTATTTTATAAGGCATTTACATCCAGCAAGAAAAACCGCCTGCAGCATAAGAAAACACGCTGAGACTAAACCCAAGGCTCAAAATGAAAAGCCACTGTTTTCAACCACAGGGAAAGTGCACTCAACCAAGCCATGATCCTGGGATCCTGCCACATGTAGCCCACAAGGGGCCCTAAAGTCCAACAGAGGCACTCTGTTTCTCCTGTGCCCTGAGGTTGGAGGACGATGGAAACAGAGTGGCCAGGGTCAGACATGGCTACCCTAGGCTGAACAAACTCCTAGTTTGAGAGATGCCTGCCAGGGCTAGAGAAAGAAGCTGGAGCCTCCCCTGGGGCATCCCTCAGTAACCACCATTCACAAAAGCGCTGCTTTGGAGCTCTCTGGTGTGCATTCCTGTTCCTTTGAAAACAACAACAAAAAATTTTCTAAACATATCAAATGGCAGAGTGATTTGCTGTCTAACTTGGAGTCTCTCAGATCAGCTTGTGAGTCTGTCTGAAAAGGCAGGCATCTGCTACCAATTTGTGACAATAAAAAGAAGATCAATGCTGAACACTCATGTAACTCTTTCCTCCTATGCCAGGTTCCACCAGCCTGTATGTGTCTTACCCATTTCCTTGTATTTCAGTCTTGACTTTTCTTTTACTGCTCCAAAGAGCTAAAGTTAAGCAATTTGAATGTTGCACCTTTTCACTGAGCTATGCAGGCTAAATTCTTTCCCTGTGTAAAGGCCTGCAGGGTAGCTGGAATGAGACTGACCATTCCTGATGCTTCCAATCTGCCTGACCCCCATGAAACACCTATGTCTGAAGAAAGGGGTCAGTTTGTAAACTGTGGCCTCCTTATCCTGCACGCAAGGCAGCTCCCTGTCAATACACCTTCATCAAACACCACATTGTGGAGTGACCAGTGTATATCCTTAAGACAGTGTTACGAGGGAGAAAGCATGGCTTCTGGGGTCAGGTGGGGCCCCAAGCCTGGTGGTTTTAGGGACTTGGGGAGAAAACCAAGCTCCAGCAGGTCCAGGTCTCCTACTGATGTGATGACTTTGACCTCCATAAACTCTGCAGAGAATCAAGAGGGTATTTCGTTTCTATAACCACTGCAGACTTAGTGAGGGTTACAGTCCATGTACCTAACAGGGGTCATGGTCATAGGGTTTGGGCTTCAAACTCACTACAGTACCAAGTTCTGGCCACATCTGTGGGGGTCTCTGTGGTCTTAACAGGATGCAGAGAGATGAGCCTTAGGAGTCAGGAAAGCAGGTTGGCTCAACACAACTCAGGAGCTGGTGAAGGTTCAAACTCCAGGAGTCTGATTCCAAGTGGTTTATTTTAGGCATATTTAAGCACAGCACAATTTGGTGAAAACTATTCTAGTGATGATTAACTCAATCCAGCATGAACAACAAAGCATCCATAAATCTCCTTAAGGGACAAAGTAAGCTAAATGCAGATAAGATATGATACCCGGAAACTCTTTGTAAAGTCCATAAAGGATGGGTTCTATAGACTAAGAAAAACAAATCGTGTTTTTCTTAAAGGGGGTGGGGTGGGGACTCGGTGTTAGAAAAGTCATTAGCCACATATGCAGGGCAAAGGGCCCCAGGCTAGTGATGTGTCTAGATGCCCCTAGACTTCTGGGCAGACAATGGGTATTGTATTCCTTCCCTTGAAGGGACAGAGCCCTGTGTGCTGAACATTCCAGATCCCTCCAGTGCTTCTCTGTGAGCACAAAGACCTCTGTGCCATCTACACCTGCCCTGAAGGGTGCTGCTAGGGAACACAGTCAGAGAATTACTGCTCTAAGCCAGCCAAAGATTTGAACAAAAACGTCAATATCCAGAATGGAGTCTAGATTCTACCCCCATCTCCCAATCAAACCCCACAGCTCAGGCACCAAGCCATCTCCTTTACCCTAATTTTGGTTTGGTGACAGATTTTGCTGTAATTTAGATCTGGGATGTCCCTCAAGGGCCATGGTGTTAAATGCCTGTGCTCTGGTTACCTTTGGCTCCTTTGGGAGCATGCTCATCAGAGCACTGTAGGAGCCCAGGCTCTCTCCTCTCGTCTGCTGGACATGAACCCCACAGCTCTGTGCGATCATTTCTCTCACTGTAACAGTTTGCCTACCAGTGGCCCAAAAGATCACGACCTGCAACTTCCCAAACATTGAGTCAACCCCCCCACGGAGGTCATCCCAGCTATTTGTTAGAGTGACAGAAAGCTTACTTCTGTCCATCCTGCAGGCAGAGGAGAAAGGCTGGTACATTCATGTGAGAACCAACTCCTAGCTCTGACTAGTTCTTAGTTCCGAAGACGAAAGTTTAAACTCAAGGTGGGGTAGGTAGGGCTGATTCCCTTGGAACTCTAGGGAGATTTGTGCCCTCCAGCTCCCAATGTTGCTAGCATTCCGTATGCTAGACCAACCTGCCTGTTTGTCTGTCTTCTTGTCCTGTGTGCTCGCATGGCCTTAGAAAGTTACCATTTGGAGCTCCCTGGTTCAGTGTAAGCTCATCTGAGGTAATCAACAGTTACAGCCTCATTTCTGCTAGGTCTCATGCCTAGCAACTACTAACTGAGGTGCCTATGTAACAAAACAAGTGGACCTGGGGCCAGGTTCTCCCAGCATCCCTCAGTCCATACCTGTCACAGGGTGTGGCTGGCACCCCCCCCAACTCTCCAGCCCAGGGCTGGGGTCTTCCCACCAGCTGCCCTTCCTTATACAATTCAGTTGCTTTGGTTACCTACTCCTTTTGTCTACCTTTTACTTTCCTGGCTTCTTAGCCCAGGTCACCTCTCAGTCTGGGGCTCCTCTCTTGCTCTCCCCTCCCCACGCTCCTCTCGTGGTCCTGTTTAGTCTGCAGCCACGTTCAGCCTGGACTCTTCCCTCTGCCTGCTGTCTCCCTTACAGCTACAGTAAAATTCTCTCCATTCTTTAAGAGCAGCCGGGTCCCCCTCCTTTTGTTTCAGTTCTTCATCCCGAGAGGTTCCACTCTGCAACTCCCAGTGGGCACAGGGAGGGGACACTGTTCACCTGCATACACCCTGCAAGAGCAAAACCTAGGTGCCACAAAAGCAGGTGACTGTTGTGGGCTCTTCCTGGAGAGTCTGTCTGTCCACTCCAGACAAAGAGGGCATCAAGAGACCAAAGGGACAATCCCACCCATGTCAAGCCAGGCACTTATTTGGGTGACTCGTGCGTGCATCTCTGAAAAGCTCAGAAGTGTCCCTGTTCCCACTGAATTGAGACTCACTCTCCCTAAGGGAATATCCAATGGATGGCAATGCCCGGTGCCCTCCATGATACGGTATATGTTCTGTAGGTCCAACTCACAGGTCAGTCATCTCCAAGACTGTCACTGGCTCCCACCTCAGCCCGTGACAACTCACACAGGCTGTCTCACTGGAGTCTATAGTGATATTTTATTTAGGTTTTAGTAAATAAAGTTTGCCTAAAGATCAGAAGGGCAAAGTTAAGCACTAGAGGTCAGACAGTGGTGGCACACACCTTTAATCCCAGGATTTGGGAGACAGAGGCAGATGGATCTCTGTGAGTTCAAGGCCACCCAGGGCTGAAACAAATCCAGGTGGTGGAGGCTCAGTACTAATCCCAGCACTAGAGGGATATAAAATGGGAGCAGAGAGGCTGAGTCTGTTTAGTTGGCTCAGTCTGTGGTCGCCCAGCCTTGGTAGAGGTGAGGCTTCTCTAGTGGTTTGACTGCTTTGCTTTTCTGGTTTTTAGACTGAACCCCAATATCTGACTCTGGTTTTTTACTGCTCATGATAAGGGAGTCCTCCACTCCAGTTAATCTTACCCTCCTAAATACTCTGTGTCTCCCGAGCCCTTGTGTAGCTGGTGCAGAATTGCATGCAACTCAGAATCAGTGCAGGAGGGAGCAGGAGGCTGCATGCAATCTCAGTAAAGGGTCTGATGCCCTTCTCCCAGCTCCTTTATGAGACAAAGGTAACAGACCCAACCTGTGAGGGTGTCACTGGGCACTCTCACTGGGTACTCACGGTTGCTCTGATTTCAACAGTAAGGGCTAGCTTGGGCTCAGAAGGACAAAAGAAGTGTCGTGTGTTAGGAACAGTCACATGTCTCTGGACTACCACTACATTCAATCCTCCCCTTTCCCTGAACCCCTCCATCCTCTCTCCTGACCTCCTTAGGGAGACATTTCCAGGGCCCTTCTTCAATCTCCTGAACCCTAAAGTGGGAAAGGTAGATGGAAAATTGAAATTCTGGATATGCCCAAAGGCATTTTCCTGAAAGGACAACTCTGATACCAAAAGAAATAAGCAGTTTTCCTGTGAGCTCCATTTCACTGGTGGCCCCGACTTCTGCCACCCGGAGCCCAGCTGCCAGGGCACTGACCCCACCTCAGGACTGGTGGCCCCGACTTCTGCCACCCGGAGCCCAGCTGCCAGGGCACTGACCCCACCTCAGGACTGGTGGCCCCGACTTCTGCCACCCGGAGCCCAGCTGCCAGGGCACTGACCCCACCTCAGGACTGGTGGCCCTGACTTCTGCTTCTCTTCTAGAAGAAGAATTGGGCCCCACTTAAATAAGCCAACCCTGTCTGGATCAGACTCCTGGGCACACTGATCCTAAAACTGCTGCCGTGCCAATGATAAACAGACTACACCTAGAAGCCTCAACAAAGTTCTAAGTGTTTGGCTGGGGTGCAAAAGGGGAGGTGGGGGACCGTGAAGAGGAACTTACAACAGGAGTCAGCCACGACCCCGAGCAGCAACGGACTCAATGCCAGGCATCACAGTCGCACTGTGCTGTTCATTCCCAAGGAGCCCGACAGGAGCGGGTAAGCCACTTAGAGCCTGCAAGCTGAACAAACAGCTCCTGACCACAGGGAAGAAGCCTGCAAACGGAGTGAGGAAAAGTGTATCTCCCTGGCTTGCCCTGAGAGTGCCCAGCAGGGGTGAGAGAGACCCTCCTGGCATGGCATCTCCTGACTGTGCCTTATACACACAGGCAAGAAGGGCCTCACCACTGCCCGTGCTGAGTCAGCAATGGCAAACAGGATACATTGGGTCTTGCTGTCTTGGGGATGCAGGGGCACGGTTTCCTATATAGGCTGGTCTTACTACCAATTATAAAATAATTCCAGTACCTTAACCCCAGCTCCCCACTACCTTCCCAGGCCTGACCCAGCTTCTCAATTGCTTCCTGGTGAAAAGCATGGAGTAGTTAGTGGGGTTTAGTTAAGTGGATAGAGACTGAGGCTTCAGCTCCCCAGCCCAGTCACCTCTGTGATAATTTGCTAACAGGGCCAACGTCATGGAAACACTGGTTTCCACATACCTCTGGTCTGCCAGGGAGTTTCTTGGGGTAAACTGAGAAGGAAACCTACCCTGAATGTGGGTAACTCCATCCCACACTGAATAAAAAGGAAGAAGGGAGAGGGCCGAATGTCAGCATTCATTTCTCTTTCTGATCCTGCTGCAGAAGCCACGTGACCATGAGGGACCGCATCCCTTTTGACTGTTAGCTGAAATAATCCATCTTCGAATTCTTCTTGATAGATAATCAGTCACAGCAACAGGAACCCAATACGTTCTACAAGGCAGAAATCACAGCCCCAACCTACAGACGAGGGACCACACTGGGGCATAGGGAACGTGACTGGCGGTGGTTTGCTAAGCAGCAGCGCTGCGGGACTCCACGGCTGGTCCTTCCCTTCTCAGTCCATTCTCCCACCGTGATGGCAAAGCGGGGGAGAGGCCGAGGAGAAGGCAGAGGTGCCAGGGCTCATTCCCCATGGGAGAAGCTGCCCTTCTTGGGTTCTTGGGAAATTTTCCCATCACTCCTTCCAACCCAGGGTGCTGCTGGCCTGCCCAGGAGGCTATCACCACACTTGAGTGGACCTGAAGTTAAGGCGGCTGTGGATGGACCGACGAGGGTGCTGGGGTCCAACTCAGGCTCTCTGCAGGAGCGGAGCATGCTCTCCACCACCGAGATGTCTCCACAGCCCTGGAAGATTCAGGCTCTCTGCAGGAGCGGAGCATGCTCTCCACCACCGAGATGTCTCCACCGCCCTGGAAGATTCGTTTTAAATTACACAGACCAAACTCTTCTGATGGGTTCGCCTTTTGTTTCCCTTTGTGGTGCTGGGGACTCAAACTCGGGGCTTCCTGTACGCTAGGCAAACACGCTGCCAACTGATACAACCACAGCCCTTGTACTGGGAAGTAGAAAATATGACAGTAACCCTGGGGACATTCAGATCACCTTCTGTGGCATATTCTTTTTTCCCTGAAGTATTTTTGAGGCAGGGTCTTGCTATATAGTGCAGGCTCGTCTTGAACCCACACTGGCCCTCCTGCCTCCACCTTGTGTGTGGCTGCAGGCATGAGCCACCACGTCCAGCTATCCAGCAGATTCTTCAGAAACTGGTTTTCCATGCATTTCCTTTGATGTGGACACTAGCACAGCCTCCAGAGGGAAAAATTTATGGGTAGGCCTCAGGGCACACCAGCTCCCAGGAAGCCAGGGAAAGGACTGCCTGGCGGTCTGGTGGATTCCTGTGGTGTTAACCGTCCTGTCCCATCAGCTCTGTCAATACCTCCTGTAGGCAAACCCCGCTCCCCTTAGCTAAGGGATTTTCAAAACATGCAGCATTGGAAGGCGGTGAGAGCCTTGTCCCTGTTTCTCACGTGCTGGAGGAGGGCAGGTGGGAGGTACAGGCCACACAGACAGCCCCAGCTAAGGTTGGGATGGGACCTTCAGGTCGCAGGACAGAGTGGGAGGTGGTTAAGTTCCCTGCTTTACCAAACAAGCTGGGGCAGGACTGAAGGCGTGGGGACCGGGGGAAGATGGTCTTGGGGGAAGAGGATGAACTTGCACTTGGAAGAGGCTTAGTTGCGCCATCCAGTGCATGGGGGTGGGGACGGAAAAAAAGCAACCAGGGGTCAGCCAAGGCCACTCTGTAAGAAATACGAAGAATAAGACTGGTGGGGGCTTAGATGTGGGTCTTAGGTGAGTCTCCCACCCAGGGAGAAGGACACATGTCATCTAGAGGAGAGCTGCCAATGGTGGACAGAAAGGGGCCTGGGATACCTGCACACCCGGACACTGAGAGCCCACCAGGTCACAGGTGCCGTGATTTTGCTAAATCAAGCCAAGGAATAAAGAGCTGAGGCTTCTGCTGGTCACCTAGTCTCTGTCACAACTCCTCGATTCTGTCATCCTAGCACAGAGAGCCAGAAACAACACAGACATGTGAGGGTGTGGCTGTTTCCCGGAAACCGATATGTGAAAGACCAGTGGACCACACCTTGCTGACCCCTGGCTGGGACCTGCGCGACACTGAAGACAGAACGTTAGACAGAGGGCAAAGGCCCCTTGATGGAGGCAGTGTGATCAGCTAGGGAGGGCAGCAGGGATGGAAAGGGGACAGGGCCACCTGAGCACGGGATCCCAACCAGGTACCCGATTTCACTACTGTGGTCACAGAGAGTCCTGCTTGCCCTGGCCCACAGAGTTCCTCCTTAGATGATACAGAGGTCAGAATCTAAACAAAGACATCAGGGTGGGCAATGATCTTTGAAGTCATCAAGTCAGCATCTGTGGGCTAAAGTTGAGAAAGAAAGTGTGACACAGAGGTGTGCAGGCACCAGCAGATTCCAAGGCCTTAAAACCATGTTCCACGTATGGACTGAGGAACCTCAGGAAAGTTACTTAACCTCTCTACACCTTAAAACAGGGCTGATACACTGTCTCAGGATAGCCATAAACAGGACTCACCGAATCCTCATAACTTACTACGCGTGTGTTAAATAATAATACTGTGTCTAAGACCTTGCTCCAGGAGGGTGAAAAGTATTCAGGCTCTGAGGGAAAGAGCTTACCTACCATCCCTCACGGGGCTAAATCACGTGTTTACCTGGGTCACTCAACACAGAGAGGGGCTCAATTTTATGTTTATACCTCCTGTGTTCAGCACTGCGGGGCTGCATGATTGAGTTTAGCCACAGTCAGCTTTTGTTGAATCATACTTGATGCAGGAGTCAAGACAAGTTTCTTCTACACACCTGACAGATAAACAAAGTACCCAAGGTCGCCCTCTGCCTGCTGCATGGCCTTGGACTCCTGCCGGACACTTGGCTATGGCTGCCATCCACATCCATCTACAAAAGCACTTTATAAATGGGCTTCCTTGATGAGGGAGGGGTGCCGGCTGGGAATGGTCACCCAGGGAGGCCAAGGCTTGGGTGGCCTCCTGGAGTCGGAAGTCCAATGTGACCCTCCAGTTTCTCAGGTGGCACAGCTGGGAAGGCTCCTGTGCTCTATAACCCCAGTTCTTAAAACACAGGAGTTGGGAGGGGCAGAAAGTCAAGACCTTCCTTGGGGGCAAAGCAAGCTTGAAGTTGGTATGGGCTTCTTGAGACCGCTCACCACTCTCAAAAAGTAAACAAAAGTCTAGCCTACACCGAAGGGAGCCCCACCACTCACTCGCGGCTCCCTCAGTCATCCGTGCACGTTTCCCAAGCGGGTCCATGAACAAACTCACCACTCCTTTGCATCTAATTCCATAGTTAAATTATCCTACGACCCCAGGACAGACACACCCTTGCCCTTCGCAGGCCACAGGCCTTACACTAAGGCCCTGGACAAGCAGGCTCACTTATCTAAGCCTTTACTACCGTGAGGAACAGGTCGAGAGCCCAGAACTCTCCAAGCTGGTCCTGGGTCAGGTCAGCAGCTCTCACTGTTCCTCTTACTTGTCTTGGAATGCCCATTGTCACTGGCCACTCCTCCTCACTTCAACTCCCCAGGGAGGTGACTCTGGGTTAGCTGCTGGGTGAGCAAGACAGAGTGGCTTCCACACCTTTCCTGGAGAGCAAACACTAGGCTTCCCATTTGCTCAGCCTCCCCGGCTCACACACACTGCAGATTTTGTCACTATAGAAACACTGTAGAGGCCTGGGCCTGCGACACCAGCCAAGGCCATATGCTAATATTCCTTAGCTCATTAGAGAGCTCAGTGGTCAGCTCAGCCTTCGGAAAGCACCTGCCTAGAGCCTGGCTCTGCCAAGGCCATAGCTCTGGATTCTGGAACTCGTGTTGCTGGAAACATGGCTCAGAGGTAACCTGGGTTTGCTGACAGCTGAGGAAATCAGCCACAAAGCAAGGAGGTGACCAAGTTAGGGGAAATGACCATGTCCCCTCCTGGGCTCTGGCTCTCAATCCCGGATGGTTTGCATTTTTCTTCACTCTAGAATCTCAGAGAGTACAGTGTACAGCGGCAGGAACCAACTTCCCATACTGCTGTGAGGGACAGCGCAGAGCAGGAGACAGAAAGCCTGTGAGTGGCTGGAGGAGCAAACGGCAAAGAGTTTGAGCTCTTCCCTGAAAGGGTGCATAACCCAAGCCAGGAACCTCGGAGCTCAGGCCTGCGGTTCGGGAAGTTGTCAGACCTGGACAGTGCCTCCCTCCACGGTGACTTCTCCTTTATCCCAAGGCTGGTTAGTTGGTCAGAAAGGACAACTAGCTTTTGTTTCCAGCAATCAAGGCCAGCCTTGATCCTCCTGCATCGGGATCCTGAGAGCCAGTATTACTGATAAAAGCTACCCTGCTTAACCGGACCACCTGCTTTTTAAGAGCAGATCCCAGGACAGGTTAGCTGCACTGGCATGCGACAGCCCTGGCCCTAGAGCACACTTCTTAGCATTCAGAAAGGTAAGTATAGCCAAGGCATTTGCAAGGGTCCAAGACATAGGCCAAAGAGCTCAAGAGGAAAGTTGCCGATTCACCTGCCAGGGTCACACAGCATTCCAACCTAGGACATGGGTCCTCCATCATATGACTCCTTCCACCGTAGACGTTGTTCTGCATGGGACGCAGTGATCATTACACACAGAGCTAACTCAGGTGTTCTAAAGGCCAAGACTGTGCTATTTTTAAACAGTACAGTTTAAACACTGCCTCTGGCTGGCACTCACGCCTGAGCCCCACTCTGCAGCCCTCTGGCTGGCATTCACGCCCGAGCCCCTCTGGGAAGCCCTCTGGCTGGCACTCATGCCGGAGCCCCTCTGGGAAGCCCTCTGGCTGGCATTCACGCCCGAGCCCCACTCTGCAGCCCTCTGACTGGCACTCATGCCGGAGCCCCTCTGGGAAGCCCTCTGGCTGGCACTCACGCCTGAACCCCACTCCGCAGCCCTCTGACTGGCACTCACGCCTGAGCCCCTCTGGGAAGCCCTCTGGCTGGCATTCATACCTGAGCTCTACTCTGCACACCATTTAGCAGCTTCCAAGGTTCTCTGAAGCCAGCTGTGGCCTGGGATGATGTTTTTAAAGTAAAATACATTTTAAAGCCTTAAAATACATTTCCAAAAATCTGCTCCCTTTGTCTATTAACACCTCGCCCATATGGGGCTCAGCAGTTAAATTGCAGCCCAGAAACCCCAGAGCTGCCAGAGATCCCTTCACAAAGGCTGGCAGGATTCTGGAAGCCCTGCAAACACAAGGGAGCCCAGGAAGTGGCAACAAAGTTGGAGGATAAAACAGAAAAAAAAAAAAATCAGACCATCAGAAGAGGCTACAGAATCACAGGGCAGTTGTGGGGGTCAAAGACCTTTGATGTCCAGTTTCTGTGTACAGCAGTGGTGACCACCGCTGGTATTCATGGCTACTGAGCTCGCACCCTAAGCTCCGACCACAGAAATGCTCCTCTCACCACAGTTCAAACACGGACAGCAAGGCGATTCATTCTAATTGGTTTTATGAGTCCAGATGAGCCGGGGTTAAAGCTGAGTGGCAGAAGGCTTCTCTGGCTTGCCTAAGGAGCTGGGTTCCGCCCCCAGTCGCTCAGGAGTGCAGAGGGAAGAAACCAGAAGCAGTTTTAAGAGTCCAGGCCTTGAAGTTGTGATTTTTATATATCCTTGACAAACTCAATATTGAAGCGCTTCAACTCACTATGGCAGCACTTATGAACCACCTGGGGAACATGGGCAAAAACCCGCGCGGGACATAGTGGAAACAGACAGACTGCTCTCCATAAGGCTAAGGGTCCAGAGTTCACAATCAGGAAAAACAAGGCTTCATAGAATTTCTTACAGAACTAGGGAAGAATCCACAGAAAGTCCGCATTGATTGGCTTCTCACCTCCCAGGAGATTTTGTAAAACAGTGTATGGAGAGAGCCTACTGGCTACTGGGCTTCAGAAAGCCAATACACCAGGAA
The DNA here is from genome assembly GCF_982192425.1 of Myodes glareolus. NCBI lineage: Eukaryota > Metazoa > Chordata > Mammalia > Rodentia > Cricetidae > Myodes > Myodes glareolus. The sequence continues at coordinate 75,075,937 of NC_142038.1, forward strand.
GGCAAGAGCAGCAGAGGCCTGGCCCTACCCAGGCCACAGGCTAGCAAGCTCAAGCGTGAGCAGGTGAAAGTCCTCTTGAGGGGCCATAAAAGTGACACACCTCGGAAAATGTCTCCACGGCCACAGTGACCTTCCTCAAAACACTTCAGCCTTCCTCTGCCCTCTCCCCCAATTAAGAACTGCCAAAAATCAGGTTGCCAAATGCAGGCTATTCAGAAATAGTTTGGTCAAGTATGACTGTCAGGCAGACACATCTTTGAGACTAGCAGACACATCTTTGAGACTAGGTGTGTTTGGATAGAAGAGATCTTAGCCAGGTGGTGGATGGCAGTGCACATCTTTAATCCCAGCACCTGAGGCAGAGGCAGGTGGATCTGTGAGGTCAAGGTCAGCCTGGTCTAAAGTGAGTTCCAGGATAGCCAGAGCTACATAGACACCCCGTTTAGAAAAATAAAATAAATAAATAAGTAAAAACAAAAATAAACAAGTAAATAAGGCACCCTAAAGTTTTCCAGGGCTAGGATTAGCAAGGGAGCGGAGGGTGTCCTTTGGTTTCCTGGAGGAAGTGTGCAGGGTAATCCCATTTCCTGCTGCTGTCAGCACATCTGCCCTCCAGGCCACAGGCTGGTTTAGCACAACGCCTGCTGCGGGGCTTAGGCTCAGACTCCAGAGTCACTAAGAGCCTGGGTGGGATGTCAAGTGCTAACACAGTTCTACCAGCCTAGGGCTGCCCATCCACTCATGGGCTTTCCAGAAGATGCATGCTCTGACAAGGAATGCCAGGGCAGGATTCCCACTTGTACCCAGAATCACTCATTCATTGGTGCAATCAGGAGGCTGCCTCCCCAGATCCCCACCCCCCCATCCTCACCTCCCGTGCATAAGGCCCCTGTGCACTGGAACTATCAGACCCAACAGCAGCATGGTTCTGGCTACAGCACTGGGAAGCCAGCAAACTTCTGCGTGAGCCCAGCTGCTTCTTCTCTCATTCCATTGAGCAAGGAAGTTTTCCAACAGCGGTCACCTTCTTATTCTGGCCATAGCAAGTCTGAGCCCTCGCTGAAGCGTCAAGGAGAGCATGGGCAGCAGAGGTGGTCTCCCTGCCTACCTAGATGCCCACAGAACGTTGGCAAGGGCCTAGCCCTTAAAGGAAACAGAGGCTCTGATTCCCTAAGTTTCTGCTAGTTAACTAAGATAGTCGATGGGATAATTTCTTAGGAGGTTTTTATTAGCTAGGAAGGACTCATGCTGCAAGCCTGCAGAACCCCACCTGCAGTCTCTCTATTCCACACGGAACCAAAGCCAACTGCCCCAACATACGGCAACGGACTACAGCTATTTCTCCACTAACCAGACTTCACGGTTTTGCTAAGATGTCACAAATCAAATAATTCACAGGAGCATATAGCAAGCTTCTAACTCTCGCCAGTTTTTCTCCGAATGTAAGTCTCAGGCCATATTTCCTCTCTGTCCCCCACATCCTAGGCCTGGACCAAGGAAATGCCAGAAAAAAACTTTCCACTTCTTAGAAAAACAAAAGGAAAACACGATTTCCCGGGCTCTGCAAAGTTTTCCAGTGGGTTCCCACGTGTCTGCTACTAGTTGGGGCTCCGGAGCGCCGCCCATTCCCGGCCCCACCCACTGCACCCGGCCTGCTTGCCCTGAGCTGGGGACGCGCCTCCGGGTCTGGACTGGTTTTCAGGAAGCTTGCACCGGAGGCTTGAGAGCAGCTTTTTAACTGCTTCTCTCAACTCTCTGGCTAAAGCAGGGGCATGGTGCGCCTGCTCTGCTAGTGCCGAGTTCATGCACACATGTGACCACATACTCCCTGGGCCTCTTCCCCTTTTCATATGCCCTAGTAGTTTGGGATTCTGGCCAGGAGCCCGGGATCTAGTCAGGCGCGGGAAGGTGGGAGCGACCCCGGTGGGGTTCCTGTCGTAAGGACACCGCAAAGTTGGCCGCGCCTGGCATCCAGGACACTCACCGGGACCTCTGAAGTTGCTCCAAGGCGCTAGTGCTGCCGCCCTGGCCTGGCTGCTCCAAGGCGCAGTAATTTTGCGAGTTCTGCCTGGAGAAGGCGATGGGCAGGATTCCCTGAGTGAACGAGTTGAGGCGGCCCCGACTGCCGCTCGCACTCCCGGGGGTTCCAGAGCCCAAGAAGCTGGCCAGAGGCACCTGCACGTTGGTGAAGGCATCATCCTCCTCCAATTCCTCCTGTCCGACGCCCCCCGGACCGTCGGGCAGCTGCAGTTGAGCACCCGTGACAGCTGGGGCTGAACGGGGAGGCAGCGATTCCCCCGACAGCCGGGGGATCAGGGACGGAGGCAGCGTGCAAGGGCTGGAACCGGAGACCGCGGTCCACGGCGCGACCGCGGTGCCCGGTGCAGAGAACGCGTTGCAGCCGGCGGCCAGCAGGCTGATCCTAGCCCTCGCTCCCGGTTTGGTCGCGCCGCCCTCCTCGCCGCCGCCCCACTCGTCGTCCTGCAGCAGCGGCCGTCCATCCAGAGAAATGTTGGTGAGGAAGGACAGGGCAGCCTGGCGGCGCCGCGGGTCCACGCGCGACTTACGAAGAGGCTCGGGTTTAGCGGTGGTCGGAGGCGGCGGCGGCGCCTGCACCCCGCTAGTGGCCGCCGAGTCCGTGCCGCGGCGGCTGCTGCTGCTGTTGCTGCTGCTGCTGCTGCTGCAGGCGGCCGTGCCCGCGGTGGCAGTCGCCGCCGCCATTGTGTCCGTCTGCGGCGTCAGTTCCGCGGTGCCCGAGAAGCGAGTGGCGGGTGCCTAGTGCTAAGCGGCGGCCGCGAGCCTCGGCGACCCGGGCTGGGCAGGGCGCGGGGCGCAGGCGGTGTGCGAGGCGGCGGCCCTGCCCTCCCGCGGGCGGGCCATGCTCGGTCCTGGGCGCTCGGGCGCCGCTGGGACTCACGCGCTCCTGGTTCGCCCTCCACGCCCGGGACCCACGCGCACTGGCGGGCCCTGCGCGCCGCGCAATCGCGTGTTCCCGGGCCCGGTCGGCCGTATTTATAGGTGCGCGCGCCCCGCGCTCGTGCTCCGAAGCGCTCTTTGCAATAACACAGTATCACGTGTGGGGAATGAGACCTGGGAGGAAAACAAAGCCGCAGGCGGAGTCCGCAGCGGCGGGAGGCGACCGAGCAGGAGGAGGAGGAGGTGAAAGAGGAGGAGGAAGGCAGAGCCCGGCGCGTGGCAGGGCGGGGGCTCGCCCAGCCGGTCCTATTCCTGGGGCGCGCGGAAGCCAGGTGCTGGAGGCGAGCACGTCACCTCGGTACGCTCGGGCGGATAATCGCGGGTGTCCACAGAGCCCAGTGAACCACAGCCCAGGCTTATGCTCCCAGAAGAGTTACGGGGAGATCACCTGGAGCCTTTGCACTGCGACCTAGTAACCGAATCTAGCGTTACCCGTGGGCCTGGACACACCGGTCCTTGTTAACAGTTACGTGGGAGGGCACACTTTTCTACGTGGACATTCCCACCGAAAGTGTCGCTAACCACTGGGTTGTACCCCCAGTCTTTCGCAGACCCAGGGGGTGGCTGCCAAGATTAAGAATGAATAAAGGCATCTAGCTGCCTGGGTTTGTGAGCACCTTCTATGTGAGCCAGCTGTTTTACAAACACACCCCGGACACTCTTAGCAAAAGATAGCAGGATTTTCATTTGGTCCCTGAAAATGTATTGCATTTTCTTTGAAGATCTGGGTGGGCTAAAATAATCTTGCACTTATGTTCCTGTCGTCACCCTTAAATGTTTGCGAGTGTAATCTCTTTACTCATCTGTAAACGGGGACAGATAAGGACAGTTATTCCCATTTCTCATAAACATCCGTTTGGTTCCTGGTTATATGTTCTAGAAATATGGGTTCCTACCTAAGGACACTGTGACTCTGGACCCACCCCGCAACAAGTGGTTTTAGGGCTTGCAACTGTGGGACTACTCGGGGGCTTCCCAAAACGTCCACCCAGCTTTCTACGCCCTTTGGGCTACTTACTAAACACAGTATGGAGCAACTGTCTTCCTGAATTAGGTTCTGCGACACCTAAGAAGCCTTGCTACACTTCTCTGCGGGAGAAGTAACGTGTTTAAGGTGAACGGATTAATTTAATTAGAGGTTTAAATTTAGCCTTGGAGCTAATGGGTAACTCTACATTGAAATTCCACTCTATTTCCGCAGAGTAAATTAAGTAGCGGAGAGTAAGCATACACGACTCAGATGTGCAGCCAACCTGGACTCAGAAAGGTGAGTTTGAGTTACCCATACAGGGGACAAGCAGGTCACGTGGCTGTTTGCATGAACAATTGTTCATATGTAATTCTGAGCCATATTTAGACCTGTTAAAAAAGTAGGCCTGTTGTCTACTGCCAGCTCACAACAGTTAAAGTCTAGCGACCAAGTCTGGATTTTATCAGGTTTTTAATTACTTTGACTACCTTGAAACTTCAAGTCACTTTATTCCAACTGACTTAATTTACCTAACCAATTACCTAGCTTTTCTGGAAAGCAATGTTAAGTGAGACTCCAATTCTGCCCCCTGTAAAAGAAAAAAAGTTGCACTATTTTATAACAAAAAAATGATAAGTTTTAAATAAACAGGATGGGGACTCACTAACAGTTCCATTGTCTATGAAAATATTTTAATATTTTTATTATTTTTTGTTTTGAATATTTTTAGTTTGAGTAAGACAGATTTTTTTTTTAATTCTGTCCTGGGCATATTTTCAAACAAAAGGGAAAGCAGACTTCTTGTGCCTTGGGAGTTTGCACGTTGTATGGGGATTGTCTTTCCACATCGCTGTAATGGTTTGTGGTACTCAATTTGATGGAGCACTTTTAAGTTACTAAACTCCTGTGTTAGTAGCGCAACAGTAACAATCTTTCAGTCTTTCGACTATGAAATATACCTACCTATATCTGTCTATCTATTTGTTGCCTTTGGGCACTCAGGGTTGCACTCATTCTTGGCCCCGCTGAGCTTTATCCCCAGCTCTCTTCTTGCTTCTAGATTTTAGACAGAGTCTCTGGAGTCTAGGGTGGCACTTGAGGCAGGCCTTAAACTTCTGGACCTCCTGCCTCAGCTCCACACACAGCTCACCACAGGCTCACGCAGCACCCAGACTATCCTGCAACATTAGCATGTTTTAGTTTAAACCACTTCTGGTGTGGATGGCATGCCCCGTTTTAAGGTCTTCTGTCCAGAGATCTAATTGCCTCCTGAAATTCTTGCTGGGTACTAATACCTTTCCAGCAAACCATTTATTTGACCATTTGATGTAACTGCTTATTTTAAGTTTCAAGTAGGCAAATTGATTTCCAATGTTTATTAAAAGCATCAAACAGGAACCAGTGTCTGTTTAGTCTCCATGTCTCTGTGATCGCCTAGTGGGGTCCTGAGGTATGGTTTATTGTTCCCCCGCTGTGTGTCGGCCAGAGGTGGTGGTGAAGGGCATTGTTGCTGGGGTTTTAAAGACAAAGCACAGAAAAACTCAATCAAATTGCTCATGGCCCCACTGGCTCCCAGACACAAGCAAGTTTCTGCTCCCTCTACTGGTAAGGCTGTCTTATAGGCAGAGTCAGTCTCCTGTTTCATCCTTGAGAGTCAACCAGAGTGGAAACCCAAACTGTGGAGTAGGAGATCTGGGTTCCCAGAGGAGTCACTTAACCTCTCTAAACTCATTTCCTCTATGGTTGCTCTGTTTTCCAGGGGCCGCTGCACAGGAAGAGTCGGCTCGTCCCCGATGCACATCAAGTGCCAGGCCTTATCAACACTGCCCAAATCCTCGAAGGTCCTGAGCTATTTCAGATCCATTCATTATTGAGCGATTTCTGTGTGTGTAGAGCCCGTGTGAGACAAAGGAATAAAAGAAGTGTGGCTTGTGTGCACTTGTACCCTTGCTGTACAAACAGCAGGCAACACGAGCTACATTTAAAGAAATGTTCCAAGCCTGCCGATTGTCAAATGAACAATGGGTTATTAGAATGGGAACACAGAGCTTTTAGGGGTTGGGGGAGATTCGAGACAGGGTTTCTCTGTGTAGCCCTGGCTGTGCTGGAACCTGCTCCCTTGACCAGGTTAGCCTTGAACTTATAGAGTTCCACCTGCTTCTGACTCCTGAGTGCACACACCCCCCCCCCCCAGCTTTGGAAAGGGAGTTTTAAATTTGAAGTGAGACCTGCTTGAGGAGGCATTAAGCAAGGTCAGAATCTGAGCTGCCCTACAAAGTTACTGTGGTCTAGACCCCACAGGTCCATGTGATAAAGGGCTGTCCCTCAAGCAGTCATGGTTAGGAGCTGGGTTGGGTTTTTGGAAGGTCAGCATTGCTGCGAGGAAGTTAGGTCTTTGAATGACCTAACTCGGGAAGGTTGTGGGGGTTCTGGTGCCTTCTGCCAGTCATTTAGCATCATTTAGTAGGGGTTCTGCCTACCTCATACCCACCTCATTGTGCTGCTTCTTCATGGCTCGAAAGCTTTTGGTGCAATCATTTATGACAGAAAGCTTCAAAATGGTGAATGAAAACAGACCTTTCTTTTAAAATGTATGTGTGTGTGTGTGTGTATGTGCCTGTGTGTGTGCATGCATGTGTGCCTGTGTGAGTGTGTGTGTGTGTGACAGTACACATATGGAAGTCAGAGGACAATCCTAGGGAGCTGCTCTTCTCGTTCCACCATGTGGCCTTTGGCATTAAATTCAAATTATCAGACTTGGCAGCTAGAGCTACCTCTCTCCAACCTTTTCTCTATAAGTTGATTAGCTCAAGTATTTGTTAGAGAAATAGGTAACCAACTACACAATTTTGTGTTTAAATTCCTTATGCACTGTGGCCATATAGGGCCAGAAAGTGAAATGTAATTCTCCCCTCAGCCCACCCTCATTTGCACTTTCATATTTCCTCTTCATATTTAGGTTTCAAGTCTGGAAGCTTCCTTTGCCTCCACGGACCCAAAATGCATGCACTGTTTCGATCAACAACTTCAGTACCTGGGCTTTTACAAAAAAGAGGCAGGGGGGAGAGCCTACATAGCTGACCCTTAGAAATAATACAATGAACCTACAAGTCTGAAAATTGGCTTAGAAATGGTAGTGGACATCACTCAGAAGTTCACAAAGGAGAAATAAGTGTATAGACTCAGAAACATCCAGGGTCTGGTGCCAATTCAGACAAGCAGGTCTCCTGCTGGAGTAAGTTCTCGGCTCTGTGTCTCAGTGTTCTGGTATGTCAGGTGAAGCTGGCGGCATTTTACCTTGCGGGCTTGGGAGCATTGCTGGTAATGTGAGTTATATAACCAGCACCGGGCTGTCTGGCACTCACGGTTAAGTATTTTTAGAAAGATCCAGCCTATAGGAGCTTCATAGGAGGACCAGGATGCTTTGGGTCCTAACATTTGTAGCTTCCCTCGCGCAAGCAGGATCAGAAGAGCCTGTGGCCCTTGGCTCCAGTTCAGATCAGGTTATTTTATATGTGTTCCACCAAAACAGAGGCTGTCCCCCACTGCTGGGACACACAAACTAGTGTATCTAAAATCGAGGCCTGGTGTCCTAAGAGGCCTGCTTTCCTGTGCCCAGTGAAATGCCTTAGGCCAAGGCCCCAGGCTTTGAGAAGTTGACCTTGCTTGAATATGTGTCACCTCTGTTGACTTGAGAGAATGGGGACATGTCCACCGGCTCCCCGTTAGTAACTTGTCATGAATATCTTCATTTCTTTCCTTGGTTTTCCCTGGGACTTCTGGGATGCGATACAACATTCGAATAAAATGAGAAGTTGAGGGACAGTAAGTGAAAAACTAAGTCGCTGGGTAATCACAGCCCCAGAAAGCAGCTTATGAAATGTGACTTGTAACTCTCGTCCCCTTATTTCCTAAACGCCAGTCCCTTGCCAGGATCTCCTCTAAGAGCAGGTGAGAAGTGGGCCTCTCCTGGACCTTCCAGTGGAGAACGTCGCTGTCCGCACTGTGATGTCTTCGGTATTGAAGAGAAAGGGACGAAGAAAGCAGGGAAGCGGAAAGCCCCGTGCCAGCCTCTGGCATCGCTCCTAGAACGGCGCTTTGCAGCCTCTCTACCCAGGCCACTCTTCAGCACAGGGCTTCTTTGTGTAGCCCTGGCTGTCCTGGAACTCGCTCTGTAGACCAGGCTGGCCTTGAACTCAGGCCTTTTAATGAACTCAATAAAAGCATGCACCACCACTGCCTAGTACAGGCCAGGGCTTCTTAAACTCTTCCACTTCACAACCCCTTTTGCCAAAGAAATTTTTATGTGACCACAGTACACAGGTATATAAAATAGGTAACACAAAACATTTGCTGGTAGTAAGTCATGAAATTTGCTTAAAACGGTTTTGATACTCATGTAAATTTGCCATTTATTAAAAATGAATTCAAATTTGCACACTAACAATGTATTTAAAGCTGAACCTTGACTGATATTTGACCCTTCAGGTTGCAAAGCCTCTTGGCGATTTTCAGAATTGACCCATCAATGCTGAGAACACCGCTTCACATAGATAACGCAGCACCAAACAGACGCACAGCGGTTAAAGGCCCTTGTTGCTCTTGCAAGAACCCAGGTTTGGTCTCCAGCAACCAGTTGGTGCCTTACAATCATCCTTAATGTCAATTCCAGGAAGTCCAATGTCACACGTAAGATAAATAAATCCTTATATTTTTTAATGACAGAAGTATCTTCAGAGCCATTTCAGAAACTGTTGAATATTCTGTCTTAGTCCCAAGTCAAAAGTTGTTTAATGATTGTAATTGTTGTCAATTTGACTGGATTTAAAATCTCTGAGGAGACATGACTCTGCATAGCCTGCGAGGGTTACAGAAGAAGGATGCGGGCAGCACCAGTCTTGCGCTGGATGCTGCTCCATCACTCCCTGCTACCTGCTTGCAGATGCCCCTGCTGCCAGGTCCACTGTGTCCTGCACACCTTCCAGTCCTTTCCTTAAGGTTATTTCATCAGATATTTTGTGAGCCCAGTGACAAAATAATTAATATGATTTTCTAAGAAACTCATCAGCAACTCAAACAGCAATTTTTAAAACCAAATATTCTAACAGTACTGGTGTGGGAGAATTGTCTGTATTCTGTCAATCATGTTTTAAATAAATGCTGATTGGCCAGGCAGGAGGTGTAGGCAGTAAAACCAGACGGGAAGTGGAAATGATGCAAGGAGAGCAGGAGAATTCTGGGGAGGAGGAAGTTGATTCCTCCTACTCCTGCCCAGATCACCGAAGCAGCAGGATGTGAGCTGCCCCACTGAAAAAGGTACTGAGCCACATGGCTAAAATAGATCAGAATAATGGGTTAATCAAGATGAGAGCATTAGCTAATAAGAAGCCTGACCTAAAGGGCCAATCAGCTTTATAACTTACGGAGTCCTCTGTGGTTGATTTTCTCTGGGACTAAACAGCTGTGGGGTACTGGGAGGCACAGAAAACACAAACAAGCTGGCCCTCATGTTACACAGTACAATCGGAAGATACACTGATTTGATACTATTATCCTGAGGAGTACCAGAATATTTAAAGTCTTTGACTCTCATAATAAAAACGTTTTATTTAAAAAAAAATGTTTTATTTCTAGAAGAGCAGAAAACTTCGGGCGTACAATAAAAACACTTTAACACAGCGGGGTTTGGAAGCACCTTTTCTTCTCAGTAGTCAGGAGAGGCTGAGGTAGGAAGATCTCTGTGACTGGGGCCAACTTGGTCTTCATAGAGACTCTGTCTAAGAAACCAAGAGAAAAATGAAAGAAAAGGCAAAACCACTGTAATGCCTAACATACAGGTCTCAAACCTTTAAATCTGAGCTGTTCTGGCAGTGATCAGTAGAGCTGCTGGTGAGACGGCATGCGTGGCAGAAAGTGTGTGTGTTCTGTGTTCAGAAGCAAGGTCTCAGTGAAGTCACGGGGCAACGCAACAGCCCCAACTCTGCTAGAAATATCTCCAATCTGTTATATACTTGATTTTTTAAATTTTTGGTCATTGATCATTCAGAAACCTTTTACTACTGATGAAGTTTTTTTGCAATCTCCATGTTCAGTTACTTGGCCCAGAGTTAAGAAGCAAGGGTCTAGGACACCATCAGTATCTCCCTACTTCCTCCCATGGTTTTGACCTCCAAGTCTCTGCTTCCTGCCTAAGAGCTCACCATTTTCTCATCAATGGCACCAGCAACCTCCAACACTGTTCAAGCCAGGCTTAAGTGGGAGCATTGTTAGACACCTGATGCCCGTGGAGACAAGAAGACCTTGTTGTGGGATAATCTTTTTGTACACTGTGAAAATGTGTCTTTGCTAAGGCGCCTTCTGATTGTTTAATAAAGATCTGAACAGCCAATAGCTAGGCAGGAGAGGATAGTCAGGACTTCCGGGGAGAGAGAGAGCTCTGGGAAGAAGAGAGGTGGAATTTGCTAGTGAGACCCTTAGGGAGTTGGATGTACAATATGGAGGAAAGACAATGAAGACATGGCAGAACTTAGATTAATATAAACAGGTTCATTTAAGTTCTTAGAGCTAGTTAGGAACAAGCCTAAAATAAGGACAATACTTAATAATATGTTTTCATGTCATTATTTGGGACCTGGCATTTCAAAGAAAGCCCAACTGCACAGTATTTTACTGTATTTTACTGTGCACAGTCTTGTGGTTTTTATGACTTGTGTGCAGAGCTGAGAAAACTAGCCAGCAGGTTTACTCGCGTGGAGGAATGGACTGCTCCGTAACTGCATGATGGTTTGTGAGGAGCCGTACTCTATGCCAGGCATGGGTGTCAGTCCCTCACCCACCTGAGAGCACTTCTGGGCAGCCCTTCCTCTCCTCAGTCTCATTAAAGGACAATGACAGCAGTGCAGGAACATTTAGTCTTTAGTTTTCCTCAGATTCTTTCCTGGGTGTAGCTCAACCAGTTGCAGAAGGAAGAGGGACACACAAAACCACCCTACTTCAGTCAGTAATTAGTTTCTCCTCCTATCTTCCTTAGTTCATGGCCACTGGGCTTCTCCTCAAGTATGATAATTTGCTATGCTGCCCACAGAAATCAGGGAAATACTCATGTCTACCATCTTATTAAGTAGGATGTTATCAAGGATCCCTTGAGCAGCCAGGTGAAGAGGTGCGCAGGCGCCAGGAGGGCCTTCATGGAAGCGGTGCACACCATCCTCACACAGTATGGATGTGTCAACCACCTGGAAGGGATTCAGACCCAGGGACTTCTGTGGAGGATTGATCAGACATGTGTGCTGGATTACCTCTGGCCCTCTACCCGGAGGAAAGGGTTGAGGCTGAAAGTTCCAAGCTTCTAATCATGGCTTTATCTTTTTGGTGACCAGCTCCCATACCGAAGCTGTCCAGGAGCCAAGGGTCACCTCAGTGCTGCAAAGTGTTCTATCACACAGGCGATTTTATAGATTGTAGGTGCTCTGAGTCAAGACTCAGCTTGAAGACGAGTATTAGAACAGTGTATTTCTAGGCGCTTGTTGATCAGAGACTTATGGGGATGGGGATCTCTGTGCCAGGGACAAGGACCAGAAATCAAATGTGTGCTTCTTAGTGTACTACACTGCCTCAGGCATTGATTGCCATGGAAGAAACCAGGCAGAAAAACTGTTAGAAGAACTGCTTCAGATGCTTTTGTGAGGAGGTCTCAATCGGGTACTGTTCATTGCCAGACTTCCTCTGTGATCAAGATGCAGAATTTAAATGATATTTTCACTGACATAAGAAAACTCACAAATTTTCTTTCTTCTATACCATTGCGCTTAAAATATAGCAAAGGAAAGGTAGTTTTCTTTTCTTTGAAGTTATACTGGGACAAATGAAGAGCCAACTTATAGACAATAAGAAGCCACTTTTTCTGGAATTACAGCTGTAAACACAATGGCCTCTGTGTATGCATGGACCTCTAGACAGACACAGACTACACACACACACGCACACCCACATACACCCCAGCACAAACATGGCAAGGCACGAGTCAAGGCTGGCCTCAGGTCTCTGTGTCCTCCAACACAGCCAATCCCTTCCGTATTTGCATTTCCTTGGATCATTTACACATCCAAGAGGGACTGAGGCGGCCAAATTCTGTGGGAAGTGTTGCCAGCGTGCCTGCTGCTGGGATGCTAGAGGACGGTGTTGCTCCACCCCTGATGATGGGGGTCCCTAGGGATACGTTGCTGTAGAATTACACTTCCAGGGAGAGGCAGTTCACAAAGGCGAGACACAGATGGCTCGCAGTCATCACTTGAGTGTGGAAACTCATGTTATTAGGGAAGTGTAGATCAGAGTGACCTCTCTGAGGAGCCATTTGGCCATTGACTGTTGTGAATGACTGTTGAGCCGGTGGTCTGTTCCTGGACTCTCAGAAACTTATACAGGAGGATTGCTATTAGTTCAAGGGCAATCTGGCTACATGATGAGAGCCTGGTTCAAAACAAAATGAAAACAAAAATATAAGAAAATGTCCAAGACTGAGCACATGGGTTTTTGGTAGGAACAAGGTTAACTTCCACTCTTGCTGTGGTGTGAATATGACTTGACCTCACTGAAACTTATGAGTATTATGTTCAATACTCATTGTGCGGCATTGAGAGGATAGAACTTAACTGTATTCCTGAGAGAATGTTGAGCACTGAAGACACTCCACTTGGAACTTGTTTTCTTCTTGGCAAAACTCGCCTTTGGGTAAGGAAATGCCCACGCATTGACCACTAACAAAATGCACGATGCTTGGACAGGACAAGCAGGATACAAGAAAAAAGACTGTAAAAAAGACTTTCCAAGACAGGGTAAAACGGTTTTGAAAATTTTCAGCCTCTGAAAATGGTCTGTCAGTTACTCTAGGCCTTATCCAAAGTTGGTTGCTCCAACGTTGCAAATGAGACTTTGGGTGACTGTCCAGGTAGTCAGTTGTCTTTGTCATTTGTTGCACATTTTGGAAGTTGCTTGATTGCACTTCCTGCTTACCTAGGTAATATTATATTCTTCTGGAGTCTTTGAGGGAGTTGAAGAATAAATAGTTATAGTTTTCCTTATATATGATAAAGTATAAAGTAGATGTAAATATTGTAACTGTAATTCTTGCTTGATACCTGTCTTGCTATATGTAATTTTACTATGTTAAAGTTAAAATCTTCCATTTTATTTAAACAGAAAAGAGGAAATGGTGTGGGAAGTTCTTCTGTCTATGTGTTTCTTTTATTGGTTAATGAGAAGCTGTTTTGGCCAGTGGCTTAGAAGAATAGAGCTAGGTGGAGAAAACTAAACTGAATGCTGGGAGAAAGAAGGGCAGAGTCAGGGAGATGCCATGTAGCCGCTAGAGGAGAAAGATGCAAGCTACCAGCCGGACCTTGCTGATAGGCCACGAGCCTCTTGGTAAAATATAAAATAATAGAAATGGGTTAACCAAAGATATAAGAGTTGTCTAGCAAAACACTTAAGTGATTGGCCAAGTAGTGATTTAATTAATACAGTTTATGAGTGATTATTTCATGGTCTGGGCAGCTGGGAACGAACAAGCGGCCTCCCACTACGATAGTGTTTAAAGATGGAGGCTGGGGCAGGAAAGTTGTCTCAACAGTTCAGAGCACTAGCTACTCTCTCAGAGGATCTAACTTCGATTGCCAATCCCACACAGAGGCTCACAACAAACTATACCACCAATTCCTGGGGCCCTGATGTCTCCGGCCTTTGTCAGCAAATGGTGCACAGACATTCATGTAGGTAAAGTGCCCATGCACACAAAGTTAAATTAGTAAAAATGTGAAATTTATTTTTGAAATGATCAAATCTTTGGAAGATTATTAGGATGAAATAAAGTCCTCAGGGTGAGGCCCCGAGAGTAAACCAGGTTTCTAAGAAGTACCAGGCAAGTAGAGGCTCGAATGCACCTGCTTCTTGCCCTGTAGAGTGATTCCCTGTGCTGCTTCAAGCTACCAGCAAGAAGACCATGAGCAGATGCAGCCGTTTGACCTTGGCACACAGCCAGGAGGAAAAACAAACATCTCCATTACTCACCAGGCCTGAGGTGTGATGGTATTAGCAAGAGAAAACAGACAAAGCCAGCACACTCTCAAGGTGTGTGGAGAGCATTTCTCTGCTTTTGTCCTCTGTGGGGTGGAAATATGATAACATCTTTTCGGAACACGGCTTGAAGGTCCAGGGCATTGACAAAGAACTTTGGGGGAGAAATGGAGTCACGGCTATAGTTCCCAAATGTTTAGAGAAAAAGGGTCAAAGATTTATGCAAACAAATATCCATGCTAGCACTGTTTAACGAAATAAACTTGAAAAATGACTATATATGAAATACCAAGAAGACAAGTCTATGGGCACTTACTTAAACCAGAGACACTATATGTCTATGAAGAAATATGCATGAATCGTTCCCACTATTGTGAAAATGATTTTGAAATAATGCTAAGCAAACAAGTCAGGGTAGAAACTAGGTCGATTATAATATCTCGATTTTGTTTAAAATGAGTGAGATTATTTAAACAACAAGATGTGTCTCAGAATATAGAACCAGAAGGTCAAACCACTAACTAGCAGAGATAGCCGCTTTCACTTGTCTCCTTCTGCTTATATAAATAGAAATAAGTACATGGTCAAATGATATTTTAAACAAGAAGTGACATGCTTGTTGAAAACCAAATTGGAAGAGCACCCATCTGGCCACATGCAGAAGGGATTGAAGAGAAGCCGGAAGGAATAGGAGGGTACATATTCATTCTTAATTCAGTGCCTGCACAAAGGACCCGGGCTCTGAAGAGTTAAGCAAGCAGAGGGAGCAAGGGCGGGCTAGCCTTGATGTTTCCATATATGCAATTTCTTTCCGTCATGCTCAGCCTGCTTTTTACTCTCTGTGAGATGAAGTCAAGGATCTACAAAGCTAAGAGTGGTGATGCCCCTCAGGTCACGCGGTTGACAGCCGGAAAGGCAGCCGGCGTTGTCTTAGGAGGTTTGTACTGGGGACTATGGCCATGACTCCTAGGAGCCAAAAAATCCCCATCGGGAAAGTCACATGTGAACAGGGCCCAGTTTACCTGTGAGACAAGGACGTTTCAGGACGCACAGAGGCACAAGGGCAGCAGCGTGGTGGCTACTGTGGCAGCTCAGGCCCAAGGCAGTAAAACCTGGACTTGGCAATGAGAGTGGAAAAGAAGGGTCAAGGGTCAGAGACATTATGAGGAAAAACTGGCTTCAAGATCTGCAACCTGGGGAGCAGTAGTTACTCCCCAAAGAACCAAGAGTGCCAGAGAATGAAGGACAGATTTGAAGGTGAAACACTGGCGCATTTGGCATTAGTTAATTGTCTACCTTCACAGAAGGGACAATGAAGAGGCTAAAGCTTCCTGTGATAATTCACGATTTTACCCATCTTCATCCTCTCGAAGGAGAAGTAGGCTTTGGGTTTTACTGGCATGACCCTCCAGCATGGTCAAGTGTCCTCAAACCAAGGCCAGTTGAGGACATTGGCTTCTGGAGACTCCTACCCTCAACAGACCTCACATAGTTCTTTATCTGACGTTGCTCTTTCTACTTCTGCGTTACTACTGATCAACCATGATCCAAAATATTAAAATTTGTCTGACTCTTTCAAGATAGAGCAGTTATGTTCACATAAATCTTGTGAAACACTGCTACAATGGTTCAGCTTTATTATTAGTGTTTATCTCTGTGATGAATGTATAAGCTGACATTGTCATAGGGATGTGTGTGTAGGGTTTAATATCATCTGCTTCAGGGACTCACTGCAAGGTTTAGGATGCACCCTTTGGGTAAGAGGGGATAGGTGTTTTGTGAATTTGCTTTGTGAATCAAAGTAGAACCAGCATCCTAATACTTTTTTATTTCAGTGCTGGAAACCAAACCCAGGCCCTCACACATAGCAGCCTGTAGTCAACTGCTAAGCAACAGTTGCAGCTCTTTTAGAAATTTTTATTTTGATGAGTCTGGGGAGATAGTGGAGTTAGTCAAGTGCTTGGCATATAAGCATGAAGACCTAAGTTCATTCCCTGGAATGCATATTTAAAAACAAAGCAAAACAAAGCAGGCATGGCAGAATGACCCACATTTATAATCTGGGTGCTTGGCGAGTGAGGAAGACAGATCCCTGGGCCTGAGTGGCCAGCAAAATTAAGCAGCCTGGCAAGCTCCAGGCTAGTAGGAAGCCTTGTCTAACAGAACAAAATAAAAATAAAAGAACCAGAGGGGAATGAGCAGTGTTGTGGTTCATGCCTGTAAGCCAGCACAGAAGCAGAGAGGGAGGGAGAATTGGCCTGGTAAATATAAAGAATTATGGGCCAAGCATTGAGATTCTATCTCAAATGAACAAAACAAACCAAAACACAAAACCAAAGAATATTAGAGTCAATAGTATCAAAGAAAACTTCATCTGGCCTACACACACATGCACGCACACACACACATACACACATGTATGTACACATACATATGCATACATGTACACACTTTATTTTGATACAGAGCCTTGCTAATAGCATAGGCTAGCCTTGAACTTGTGATCCTTTTGCTTTGCCTTCTGAGTAGCAGGGATTATGTCATCTGTCCTGCAGTCTTGTCCCGTCCCTCCTCCATGGTATGCCCAGGAGAAGTTATTGAAAGCATTTCAAGGATGCAGGAGGGCTAGAAGAGCACAGAGGGAGATACAGCCTGGTGAACTCGAGCAGAGAAGAGCACAGGCTTGGAGAGGTTGTCCTGTGCCTGCCCCCAGCTCTCTCTACACTCCTCATGCCTCTGGGGTCCACTGGGCAAGATGTGATGCCCTGACAAACTCCCAATTTCATGGTTTCTAATGAACGGCCACTCTAAGTTTCCACTGCCAACTTAGAAAGAAAGACTATGATCGGCAAGGCTAGGGGAGTAAGCATGGACTGGCCAGGTGAGCTGAGAAGTATATTCCAGAGCATATTCCAGGCAAAGAGATGTGGACATGGAGTACATAAATAGACAGGGATGTCTCACCAAGGCTATGGCTGAGTCTTCTGTAGACCTAATTTCCTCACTGCAAAGTGGAGATAGCTCTCTGCATTGCAAAGGACTGCTAGGATCATTAGAGCACAGACATGGGTTGATGAGATGGCGTGGTGGGCTTGGTTCCCAGGAGCCACGTCAGGCATTTCACTGGTAACTCCAGTGGGCACCTGCACACAGGTAGTATACACACAGACACACCAGACACACACACACAGACATACACACATAGACACACACACAGACACACACACACACAGACACACACACAGACACACACACTTACACACACACAGACATACACACACAGATATACACACACAGACACACGCACACAGACATACACACACAGACACACACAGACTTACACACACATATACACACAGACACGCACACACAGACATACACACACAGACACGCACACACAGACATACACACACACAGACATACACACAGACATACACACACATACACCCACAGACACACACACAGGCACACGCACACAGACATACACACACACAGACATACACACAGACATACACACACATACACACACAGACACACACACAGACACACGCACACAGACATACACACACAGACATACATACACACAGACATACACACAGACATACACACACATACACACACACATACACACACATACACACACACAGACATGCACACACAGACACACACAGACACACACAGACACGCACACAGACACACGCACACAGACATACACACACACACACACACATACAGGCACACACACAGACAGACACAGACACTCACACACACATTAATGCCAGAATATTTTTAACTGTCTCAGGTATGGGAGCAGCGCTTCTAAGTATGACATTAAAACCCAGAGCATGAAAGCAAAAGGCAATTTGACTACAAAGTAGTCACAAGTGCCACAAATGACAACCTGGAGGGGAAATAAAAGACGAACACTAGAGGGAAATATTTGCTATTCGTATCACCAAAAGTATATTTCTTCCCATTTCTTTTCAGGCTGGGAAGTTGTCCTAGGACTTCACTCATGCTAGACAGACACTTAACACCGAGATACACTTCTAGCCCCTTGTCTTAAGAATACTACTATGAGAAATTCAAAATGTTGACAAGAAAAAGCCAGCAAATACCTTTACAAGGCTCTTCAACACAAACAGATGCCCGACTTGGGCTAACAGGCAAACAAGACTCACGAGCAACAGATATTGCAGCACTCAGATTGGTGTGTGTGGGAAGGGCAGCGGTTGCAGAACCTAGCACTGGGTTAGAATAGCACAGACGGTCGATTCAGTGCCTGGATGACATGGTCTGTCTTGTGAGTGTTTTAGGAACACACCAGCAAAATGCACCACCAGCATGGGTAGAGATGGAAGACATCAAGGGTTGTATTGGTTGGGCTCTTGTATTAGACTAAGCTGGCTATGTGTTAGGACTCGGTCATGATAGGGCCAGTTAAATTCCAGCACATCCATTTCATGAAAGAGCTGAAGTGTTAAACTAGGCAAGTGTCTTAAAGATGAGCAAGATTTGTCAATAAATCAGCGGAGGAGGGAAAAGATAATGGTCACTGTGAAGGCTAACTTGTCTACATCTGGACTCAGCTAAAACGCTTAGCTGGGCACACCTGTGAGGGAGTTTTGCTTAATTAAATCACTGAAGTGGTGAAGTGGGGAGAGCCACTTCTGATCCAGCTCGCTGAGGTGGGAAGATCCAGCTCTAATCTGGGCCACACAGTCTGCTGGCAGCCCAGATAAAAGACATGAAAGAAGGAAGTGTGTTCTCTGCCTGCTTGCTTTCCTTCTCTGCAGTAAATCCATTCCTTCACTGGCATTAGCGTTTACTTCTTTGGGATTCTGATGTATACTGAAGATAGCTGAGACATGCAGCCTTGTGGCCTGAACAACTACTGAGTTCTTGGACCTTCTGTTGGTAGACAGCCATTTTTAGACTAACCGGACTGCAGCCTATAAGTCATTCTAATAAATCCCACATCGTGTGTGTGTGTGTGTGTGTGTGTGTGTGTTAGTTATCTCTGTCTATATATATTCTATAACGTCTGTTGGTTCTAAACTTTCCTAATGCTGCAACCCTTTAATATAGTTCCTCATGCTGTGGTGACCCCCAGTCATAAAATTATTTTCATCGCTACTTCATAACTGTAATCCTACTACTATTATGAATAGTAATGCGAATGTCTATGTTTTCCGATGGTTTTAGGTGACCCCTATGAAAGAGTCACTCGACCCGCCTAAAGAATTCGTGACCCTATTTATGTCAACACTCCTCACACATCTACAAAGCCTATTATGAGCACCTGGAGTCTAGACTACTCATTCCTGTTGGGTACCACTGAGTTTCAAGAAGACTGTAGGACCCAGTACATGGACTGTGTAGCCCCCACAGATGTAGTGCAGGCGTGTGACTTGACATCAAGCTGGTCTGGGTCCTGGGGGTCAAACACTGAGAAGCAAGGTGAGCGGCTGCTTGGCCGCTGGGCTACATCTCCAGCCCTGGAAACAGCCGCTTTGAGACTGAGCCCTGAAATCCCTCCTCAGGTATGCCAGCGTGGAAGCTTGGGGTCCCGAGTTATCTACCTGTCTCTGTAAGGTCTGTGGTCTTGGGCTCTGCTTCACAGGCCAGCAGAGCAGCTGCTAGTGTAGCAGGATACAGGTCACATGGTGCCCTGCTGAACCCCAGAAGCAGGTGTGCGAAGCAGGCAGCAAGGCAGGGAACTCCTCAAAAGCCCCTCCCCAGAGCTCAGTGAAGCTTAGAGGTGACAAATTAAACACAGCAGCATTATCCACAACAGCTGGAAGATGGAGGTGCCCACGTGCCCATCCTACGATGTACAAACAAAGAACGAAACTTGATCATGATGAAGTAGGCGGGCCATACATGATAAATAACACTCGATTCCACTGCGCTGGGGCCTAGAACTGTCAAGCAGAGGTTACCAGGGCTGTGGGCGGAGAATGGGCGTTTGATGGAGTGGGAAAGTTTGAGTGAGTAGTGGGGCTGCAGAGCAATGTGGCTGAAGATGGCTCAGTGCTTAAGGGCATTGGCTGCTCTTGCAGAGGACCTGGGCTCAGTTCCCAGCATCCACATGGTGGCTCACAACCCCCTATAATTCCAGATTCAGGGGCTCCAGTCCCACTCTGGCCTCTGTGGACACTGCATACCTGTGGGGCACATATATCCACACAGGCAAGTGCTCGTTCACATAAAGTAAAAATAAAGAAAACTCTAACAGTATATGTCTAATTGAAAATGGCGAGGACCATGAACTTTCTGCTTTGTATGTTTCCCCACATCTATTTTGTAGGCTGCGCTCTGCTCTGCTGTTTACCAGGATGTCGAGTGAGGAAGAAAGCCCGAGAAACACTCTCTCTACATTTAACCACCCCTCACCATCCCCACATTCCCAGGCAGGGAGAGCTGGTAATTGCTGTTGACAGCAATAGCAGTTCATTTTCTTTTGTTTGGATTAAACAATAATTTGATTGGAAAGTACTTCCTAGTGCAGCAATTAAGGCCTAACTGGAGGTAAAGCCTAGGGCACTTACCTAGCTACTCATTAGCTCCAGGAAGTGTTAGCCCTGCAGGGCGCCCACTGTCAGTACCAACTCCAAACGTGGGAAGAGAAAGGGAGAGGTGGTAATGAAAAGTTAAAAACTGGAGTGGAGAATCGCCATAGACACGACCGACTTCTGGCTGGCCGGGGACTGTCCTGTGTCTGCGGCAGGGACACAGTGAGTGGACAGTTTTTAGCACCCACAGCTGCACTTCCCAAGGGCTACAGTGAATAGCTCTAGGCTCCTACAGAAACCTCAAGCCTTTGCTTGTCACGGTAATTTCCTTGGAAAGTGCTTCTAAATGACAGTTCCCGCTGCTTGCTCCAGGTCACAAATCACATCAAACCACAAGGCAGGGATCAGACTCTGGAGGGGTCCAAATTGCCTTGTAGTTGTTTTCAGCTGAGGAGTAAGCATTAGTGGGCGGTGAAAGCAACATTTGCACGGGCCAAAACAGCAGTAAAGGAACAGCATGGATCTAGTTGTCTGCAGTCCTCTGCCGGGATCAGAACCTCTCTGAGCAGGACCTCTTTATGATGATAGATGTCCCAGATGTTTGCTTTAACCAAGAAGCTCTGGCTTGTTTAAGACAGAGTTGACTACTTTGTTACCTGGGAATTACTATTGATGGTTTAGTTTCTTGGAAGTGAGAACATCATGACCTGGGATTCTCAGAGCGGAAGAGATTTTCTGAGATAGATGTCAATGCTTTTCAGCCACTCTTGGGGCACAGCCTAGAGTCAAGAATAGCCCAGTCAATGTTTGGAAGAGTTTATTTGTTTAGAGTTGAGCAAATTCTCTGACTCTTAGAAAGGGCAAAAGTTGGTTTTCTAGAAAGAGGGTTTAGGCTGCACAGTGTAGTTCCAGGCCTGTGGCTTTGTGTGGGGGAAGAGGGGACCTGCAGGGTGGATGGAGGACTGAACAATAGCAGAATGACAGAAGGTAAAGCCAACAGCACTTGCCCTAGCTGGTCTCTGAGGAAGGGTTAGGAACGTGGAGGTCACCACTGTCACTGTTGGTACCAACTCTGAAACTGGTGGGACCAATTGGGATAAACTCACAGCTAAGCTACATGTCCACCCTGAGTGTGAGCAGCTTGGTTTGGATTGTGTGGGTGGTATCCAAGCCAAGTCTCCAATACATCAATCAGTCACTCTAAGGCGGAGCTGTGGAACCTAGGACCACGGATACAGGCTAGCCTGAGGCCAGCATCACTCAGGGAAGGTTTTGGCTGATTTTCCTGACTTAAGAACCTGTGCTATGTGAAATAAACCAGGACCTGAAAGTCAAGTAAAGAACAATTTGCTTATGGGAAACTCAAAACTGTGGAGGTGACATGGTTGTGACCAGGTATGGGGACAGGGTATCTAATGTGTGGAGCTGATATGGTGGTGACCAGGTATGGGGACAGGGTATCTGATGTGTGGGGTGACACGGTGGTGACCAGGTGTGGGGACAGGGTATCTGATGTGTGGGGTGACACGGTGGTGACCAGGTGTGGGGACAGGGTATCTAATGTGTGGAGCTGACATGGTGGTGACCAGGTATGGGGACAGGGTATCTGATGGCTGTGGAGTTCAGTCGTACAAGGAAAGTGCAATGGAGACAGTTGTACGACGGATGGCACATGGAAGTCCATGGAAGAATATACTTTAAAAACTACTAAAATGGTAAATCTTGTATGTATTTTTTCCATGATTTAAAAAAAATATATATGGGAACTGGAGGTGGGAGGAGAGGAACTTCTTCTGATACCACTTCCTAAGAAACTTAAGCCAGAAGTGGTAGCCAGTGCAGGAAGTGGATTTAATCCAGCCTTCCTTCTGACCACTGGCTCCTCGGAATGCTGAGTCTTCAGACCAGCCTAGGGTTCTCTCTTGCTCCCTAAGTCGCTCAGCTGCAGTGTTCTGCATGAGATGGTGCTGTCCAGAGGTGGTCTCGTGACCCGCCCTTCAGAGAATAATGTGAATATTCCATCAAGAGAAGGGGGGCTGCAATGTTGGATCTGAAATGAACCCCAAAGGCCACATAGTAAAGACTTGGTCTTCATTGTGCTGCTCTCGAAAGGCGGTAGAAAATTTAAGAGGGAGTTCTCAGTGGGTGGCTTGGGGGGCATTAGAGGTGTGACCTCAAAAAATTATGAGATCCAGCTCTCTGTCTTTTCCTCTTTCGTAGCTCCACCATGAAGTGAGCCATTTCACCAAATGCCACCACCATGCCATGCTAGCGTACAAGTCCAAAAGCAGCAATCCCATCCTGAAAGAGCTGTGGATAGGTGTTTGTGTGACAGCCCCGGGCAAACAGAATCTTCCGCATCATCCAAATCATTACCTTCTGAGAAACAAAACTGTCGGCACACCAAAAACACCACAAGCAAAATGGAAATGAAAAACAGAAGTTAGAAGAATATGAATTCAGGCTGGAGAGATGGCTCAGGACTTAAGAGCACTGGCTCCTCTTCCCCAGGTCCTGAGTTCAAGTCCCAGCACCCACATGTGCTCCCAGCCATGTGTAATGGGACCTGATGCCCTCTTCCGACCTGCAGGGATACATACAGAGCACTCGTGCGTAAAATGTACACAAATTGCATTCTTTTTGGTTTTTATTTTTTAATTGTTTTAATTGAGCTATATTTTTCTCTGCCCCTATCCTTTCTTCTCCTCTCCCCTCCTACCCTTTGCCATAGTCCCATGTTCCCAATTTACTCAGGCGATTTTGTCTTTTTCTACTTCCATGTACATTAGACCCATGTAGTCTCTGTTAGGGTCTTCTTTGTTGTCTAGGTTCTATGGAATTGTGAATTGTAGGCTGCTTTTTTAATTTGCCTTATGTCTAAAAGTACACATGATATTTGTCTTTCTGGGTCTGGGTTACCTCACTCAATATGATGTTTTCTAGATTCATCCATTTGCCCGCAAATTTCAAGATGTCATTATTTTTTTCCGCTGTGTAGTACTCCATTGTGTAAATGTACATTTTCCTTATCCACTCGGTCGAGGGGCATTTAGGTTGTTTCCAGGTTCTGGTTATGGCAAACAATGCTATGCACATAGTTGAGCACATGTCCTTGTGGTACGACTGAGAATCCTTTGGGTATATACCCCAAAGTGGTATTGCTGGGTCTTGAGAAAGATTGTTTTCTAATTTTCTGAGAAGTCGCCACACTGACATCCACAGGGGCTGTACCTTTTGTTAGTTTGAGAGCCTGTAAGACAGTTCGGTTGGTGACAGTGCTTGCTATGTCAGCCTGGTGACCGGAGTTTAATGCCTGGTTCCCACAGGATGGGAATGAACTGACTTCCAAAAGTTGTTCTCTCACCCCCATGTGCAAGACTACAACCTATTTGACAAAAAATGATTGTCTTATTGAACAAATTACCCCCAGAAAATGCTAAAGGGTGTTGTAATAGCCCAAGGTTCCAGCCCTCTCTCTAGTGTCCAGAGATCTTCATTTGCCCTCAGCACTGTCTCTGTAGACTCGTTTTCTCGTTCTTCTCTGACATATTTCCTTTCTCCCTGTAACTCTCCGTTCTTTTCTCTGCAATCCAATCAAGCCAAGCCTGGCCCTTCCTATTTCCTAACCGTCCACCACCTCCACACAAAAAGGATGCAGAATTTACCCAAACAAGTAGAATTCTTATTAGATGTGATAACTCAGGGTTACATGCAGTCAACTGTTCCTAGAAAAAAACAAAATTCCAGACTAGGGGTAAACAACTTGTCCAAGGCCACATGGCCAGCGAGAGCAGAAGCAGACTCCATACTTCCTGCTCCCCAAACTTGGGCTGCTTCCAGAGCACAAGGAGGCAGCCCTGGTGGGGGTGGGGGGATGGGGGATGGGGGGAAGGGCTCTTGGTGGATGAGGAGCAGAAATGTGATGTATTTATCAGTCACCACACACCTTCAGTTTCTGGGGTGGATCTGCTTCCATGTTCAGGACAGGAAATAGCCCTTCTCCCAGAAAGCAGGACATGCAATGACACATACAATTGACACCTCTTCTGGGACACTGGTCCAGCTATGACCTTCCAGTAGCTGGGGTGGGAATGGAGGGAGCCCCGCTCAGCCTGGTCTGGCCCAGCAGGCACTGCTTCCCCAAGCACAGTGCCCTTGTCATTGTGAGGTGCTTGGGTCCTGGCCACACAGTCCTTTACTCCTCCGGGTGTTTTGAAGGAGAACTGGGATGTCTACTTGGGACTGTTTCCCAGCTCTGCGGAAGTCCAAGGCCCACGGCTGTTCCAGAGTCATTAGTTTCTGAGCCTTCCCACGAACCTTCAGATCAGCCCCACCCCTAAGCACATGCTGTCAGGAGCTTGTGAGAACAACTGCTCTAGGAGTTTGGAATATTTCAAAAGTTCTGAGAAAAGGCTATCTCAAAATACTTAGGTAAATATGTGGCCACGCTCTCTAGAAGTCACTGGTGGGAACTTCAACCACGGTCACTTTTAGGGGGAGTCTGGGAGACATTTCTCCACATAAAGTCTTGTGCAATATGGAGCATGCACTGTTCCTGACATCTTTGGGAAGGGCTGCCTGATTCTGCTGCTCTTTCAGGAGTCAGAATCCCAAAGGATCACTGTGGTTTCTCAGTCTAGCTGCTGGCAGCTGGCGCCTGGGTGAACAGCAGCTGCAGCAGGCGCCAAGGAGGCCTTCTAAGCCCAGGGCTACCTACCTCAGAAGCCGCCTGTCAGCCTGGGGACGGAGCTCAGTGGTAGGACGCTCACCTAGAGTGAGGAAAGGTCTGGCTCTGTTCTCCATTTGTCGTGGCCATGAAGGATACCATCTGCCAGTGAGTTTCTCAGACAGGATTAGGAGTCCTGAGCAAAAAGAAGGGAGAGTGGGATCTAGTCCCCTGTATTCCAAATCAATACAAACAGAAGACTCAGAGTAGGGAAATAACTCAGTAGTTAAAGTGCCTGCTGGGTTTGTGTGAGAACCGGAGTTGGGAAACCAAAACTTATCCAAATGCCTGGAGGGCATGGTGGCTTGCTTGTTATCCAAGCCTTAGAAGGCAGATGCAGGAGATGCCCAGAGCAAACTGGCTGGCCAGACCAGCCATACTGGCAAGCTCTGGCTTGATTAGGAGACTCCACCTCATTTAGTAAGATGGAAGAACGATTAAGGATGATTCCTGACATTCTTGGGCCTCCCTCCGTGTGTACTCACTTATGCACGGGAGCACACCCATGTGTGCCCACAACATAAAACATTCATACACACAGCATCATACACATACACACATACACGCACACACACACACACACACACACACATACGCGCGCGCGCGCACACACACACACACACAGAGAGAGAGAGAGACAGAGACAGAGACAGAGAGAGAGAGAGAGAGAGAATGCAAGAATAGAAAAATAAAGCAACTAGCAAACTTTGTTACAAGTTTTATGTTTTGAGGACTGAAGAGTTCTAAAGCCGAGAAAGTTAGCCAGCCTGGAAACAGGGAAATAAACGGTGGCAGCACACTGAGCCGGTTCCTGGCCGGCTTAGCTCTTATTTCCCTTTCAGTGATTAGGGAAAATGGTTTTAAACAGGCTGTTTGAGAAAATGACTTGTTTACTCGAACTTCTTTGTGAGTTAAATGAGAACTGATACATAGTGGCACCGGGGCATCCTTGGAGTGTCCTGCCAACTCTGTGAATGGTGAGAAAGGCCTGGCATTCTGGAACCCAGATATGACCTGCTGGCAGGGTTGGTGTGTCTAGACAAACAGCCAGGCTGTAGACAATACACTTAGGAGTGTTTTCTCCTAGCCTGGCTCAGGGGCCTGTCTGGAGCTGGTAGGTTGTTTTCATAGTCACGGTAGGAGCTATTTCCAGCAGGTGATGCTACAAATCAAATATATCCACATACATACTCAAAGTTACTTACAAGCGCTCCGACAGTAAGCTACAACCCGCCCTTGATGTTTTGGTATATGGTCTCATTGTGCATCTCAGGCTGGCCTTGAACTCACAACCCTCCTGCCTCCAACTCATCAGCACTAGGGTTCATGTTATGCCACCGTGCCCTGATAGTCATGTTTTTATGCTCTAAAAATTTAACAGTATTTTTATCATTTATGTTTTTTAGAATTGATATGTAAACCATGTAGAGCTGACAACATATTCCCTAAATGTAGCTGGAAATTTTTAAGAAACTAAAATAAGATTTTTAAAAAGAAGCACAGTTGCTTTAAATGAGGCTCCATGTACTTAATGTTGAAATAAATCTAAAATTTGCTATTTATTTTTAACAGTTATCTTTGATCTGCTTTTAGCATAAGCAACTGATGGACACAGGAGTGGTACCTGAAGAGCAGCTGATGCAGACACGGTCATGTTGGGGTCACTGTAGCTCATATCCAGCAGTATAGTGTACAGAAAATCTCTACATCCGTTTATTTTGGTATTAGCAGCTCAGAGTCCCTTAAAATATGGGCCAGAATAAGACTAAAACCTCAGACTAAAGAACTGAGTACAGGTCTTACTTAAAGCTCCACAATCAACACACGGACACTGTGGGTCCAGACTGCAGCTTCCCTAGACACTGTCTCAAAAACTGTCCACTCCATTATTCCCCCCACACACACACTGTTTCATACAGAATTAGCAAAATTTAAATATTGTCAACTGTTTTGTGTCTCTAGTTGCTTTTCTCAAGGAAAATCTGCCATTGTTACTGAGTGTTTGTATGCTGTGAAAAATTTTAGAGCCTTTCAAGAGCTCTTCTTTATGAGAAATGTGTGCCTATAAAGCACACGCACATGTGTGTGTGTGTGCGCGCACACACACACACTTCCAGAACATCCATGCCTATGTTAGCAGGAACTCAGAGGAGCACAAACCCTGCTGGCAGAGCACTCAGCAGAGAAATGCTTCACTGCTCTCCCTCGTCACCTTGTGTGCCCTGTATTCTTACTGGACATGTTTTTTTGGTGTTGTTTTTTGAGACAGCCCTGGTTGCCTGGAACGTGCTCTGTAGACCAGGCTGGCCTTGAACTCACAGAGATCTGCCTACCTTTGCCTTTCAAGACGTGCGTCACCACTGTCTGGCTGAAAAAGTGTTCTTAATTACAGTCTGTGAATGGCAGTTACTGAAGGTTGAAAGGCCTGAGATAGGCACTCTGAGAAACAAACACGATGCTCCATCACCAGATCAGCACGGACGTCACTGACTCCTTTTAAGACTCAATGACTTTGGGCAGAGCTGGAGGATTAATGATTTAAATTGTTTAAATTTATTGTTGTACATGAACATGATGTGCGTTTGCAGGTGTGCCACAGGCATGTGTCTGGAGGTCAGAGGACAACTTTGTGGAGCTGGTTCTCTCCTTTCCGGCTCACCAGACTTGAGTGGTAATCACCCTAACTCACTGAGCCATCCTGCTGGCCTTGAATTAATGCTTTCTAAGTTAACTCTAGGTATATTAATGCTTTCTAAGTTGACTCTAGATATATTATTGCTAAGAATTCACTCACCAATACTTTTATAGACCTTCAAATTATTGTACCATTTATGATACACTAGGGGAAATTTTTCTGTCATCTTTAGTATGGCTTTTTTGAAAAGAAAAATAATTTAAAAAAATTTGTCTACGCATAGGGAGAGAAGAAAAAAACGACCTGAATGTCAAGCAGTGGTGCCCCTCCCTTCCTCGTAATTACATCTCGGCTGCTGGCTCAGTTGTTTCAGGTCAAGGCATCAATGGCTTGCGGCCAAAAGAGCTGTGTGGGAAACGTGACAACCCACGGACCTGAGCAGCCGAAGCAGAAGCAGGTGACCTGTGAGAGTCCAGAAATACTGGAGGGAGGGGCAAGGCAAGGAGGCCAGAGTGCATGGACCTGCCATAGGCAAGAACCTGCTTCCCTCCCCTGCTCCGTGTCCCTGCTCCGTGTGACCCTTCCACAGGGCACCCTCTCCTCACAACACACTCCCTCCGGTTCCAAGCCACAGACATACGCCTCACGGCTGTGACTTAAGTCATTTACCGTCTGTACAACTCTCAGGATTTACTCTCACGCCGCCTTTGGACATACTCGGAGTTGTTTCCATGTGTCTTTGTTTCCCGCAAACAAGCCATAAATGTGTTAAGGTTACGACCCGATCAGTAGAGTGAAGCTGGACAGGACTCGTACTTCCAAAGGTCACATGCTCGCCCGTGGTGGAGCCACTGCTCGGTTAAATAGACACACAGAAACGGTAGGTATGTTCTCTCAGACTGGGAGGGAGAGGTGGAAGGACCATTCTGAACTTGTTTTTCCCAAATCTCTTAGATATGGAATCCAAGAAAATTACTAAGTATGAACACCCTTGAAAATTTTGAACTCAAACTTTAACTATGAAAAGGGAATATTTTAGGTAGTGCCTCCCAAATTGATATGTACATTTGGGGAAGAGGTTGAAGCTGGCTTTGACATGTTGCCCAGGCTGACTCAGTCTGTGTGCCTTGTTGCACTAATGCTAGCACTGTGAGAAGAAGGCCGTGCTGGCAATGTGAAAATTAGTTTTAAAATGGCCCTGAATGGAGGCAGTTTGCTCCCTGAGTCCATGGTGGCTGTTGAGTCTTCAAGGGCTAAGTGGTTCTAGTGTGTACTTCCTGAGCACACGTGCTTACATCCCTGATGGTGACTTCTGATCTGCACACACCTGAGTACATGTGTTTACATCCCCATGGTGACTTCTGATATGCACACTCCCACATTTTTCCTCTCTTTAACTATGTTAACCTTTTCCCGATTACAAGAAATTCTTCCCTCTTTCTCAATCCTGCAAATATTTTTTTTCATGATGTGTTGATTCTTCAGTCTTGACAAGTCTCTGATTGGTCAGGGATTTCAGAATTACTGCCTTTTTGCCTTTGTGGATGTGTTTCTTACTGTTCTGGGTGTGTCTGTGGGATTCATTTTTCCCTGTGCTAGGTCCCGAATGTGGACCTCACACTTTCAAGACGGAATCAGTAGAACGACTCAGCCCTGGCTCCTGCGGAGCATCTGTTCCCTCACCTCAGTGATGCTCAGCTGGACATTCATGAGAGGTGAAGATTTCTATGTTCTTGGTTTAAAGGACTTTAGATTCCTAACCCCTACCCTCCCACCCACTGAGAACCAGTATTGCTGCCAATGAATAGAAACAAACATGTCCCCCCAAGCTTCCAAATGTCCCCTAGGGCAGGTGTGTCGTGCCCAGCTCAGTCAGCTGCTTTAGACGCGGTCTGTAGCCTGTGTCCACACTGCATCCACTTTCTCCACAGAGGGGATGATTGTGTGGTTACTGAGAGTTTCCGTCCTAAAGCATGTCCTACCTCTGTCATTCTTTCCACGTTTCTCTTGCTTTAGAGTGAGCCATATGGGACAAACTAGACACCTACGCAAATAGCGTAGGGTTAACACACCTCTGTGCTCCTTTCATTTCATTTCAACAATTACCAACTTACAGACGATGCTCTTCTTTCTCTGCCAAATCTACCTGCCCCCCAGGCCACTAGAGAACTGTGACATAGCTCACACGTCATTCACTGTATGCAGCTTTGGGTTTGGGATAAACGTGTGTGTGTGTGTGTGTGTGTGTGTGTGTGTGTGTGTGTGTGTGTGCTTGCGCGTGTGTGTGATGGACATGTGCAATGTGCACACGCAGGTCAGCAGTGCTAAGGTCACACTTGGGGGGTCACCTTTCTCTATCAACCAGCATTCCTCTTGGCATCGTTCCATACAGTGTCAAAGTTTCTGATTCGGTTTCCTCTGTCTTCTGGGATAAAACTGTGCCGACAAGAATGATAAACAGAAGGACCCTTCCAGCAGAGCTCTTTGGAGTGTGTATGTTTTGTTACTGTCTGCTTATCTGTGCTAGTTCAATGATCTGCATGGGGCAACTGTCGTCCATGTCTTCACTCTCTAGAGCAGGCTCTTAACCTTCCACATTATGCTACGACCCTTTAATACAGTTCCTCATGTTGTAGTGATTCTCCAACCATAAAATGATTTTGCTCTACTTCATAACTGCAATTTTGCTGCTGTTATATCTTGTAAATATCTAGCATGTGACCCCAAAGGCTGAGACCCACAGGTTGAGAACCAGCGCTCTGGACAGTCCTCCAGGCTGGGCATGCTGACTCGTGGTTTTACCAGCCCTCCTGTTTTGCTCCGTGGCAAGGCTGTTGATTTGGGAAAAGTGTGCCCGTCTGCTGAGCCAATGGAGGGAGTGGCTGCACCACCGTGGTACTTAATGAATTGTTGCTTTTCAGTTTTGTCTACAGAAATACCTAGAAAGTAGGGTGTGGTGTGTTGAGTCAGTTAAAGGTGAAGGTCAACGAGCTACCGAAGGTTGAAAAGCTGGTTCTGTCTTGATTGCTTCTTAAATACAGCCGACACTGAGTGACACATTGTTCTTCTCTGCCCCCTCCCCATCTGGGGACGTCTTGCTAGCCCTTTGCTGGTTAAACTTGATTGACTCCACTGATTCTGGCCGGAAACGGCCGAACCCTGTGAACACTAAGCTTGGCCTTGGGCCCTGGTTGTTGTTTCTGCTGGGACTCCCACACTGAGTTCTTTAGGCACCATCTCACTTAGTCCTTAGAAAAGTCACAATACTCTTGCTGGGCTTGTTATTTTTACTTCTGTTATAAAGAAGGAGCTTGTATTTAGCGACAGGTTTCTGTGCTATAGGAACTGGTTGGTCGATCTCATTTTAGTCCCTGAAGTTGACTAGAAAAGCACCAAGGGGACAGAGAAAGTCACTGCAAGTGAACCAGTGCACGTCGGAACCCGGCCTTTGCTGGCATCATCTGCCACCATAGCAAGGATTGGTCCAGTGACTGAAGACTGCTTCAACATACGGGTGAGAAGAGTTTCATTGTAGTTATGAAGGAGAGAACAGAGGCGTCCGGAAGAATCAGACTGAACCAGGCCATGAGCGGAGGTGGGGGATGGTGAGAAAGAAAAGAGCCAAGGGGGCAAGAGGCCAAAGGTGGGGAAGGAGGGGAGAGAGAGGAAGATAGATGGGGCAGATATTTGGGGAGCAGTTTTAATGGATTATGGATCATCAGATCTATAAACAAAACATCGTTTATGAAAGTCTCTTTGAGGTATTTTCAGAAAAGATAGGCCTGTGAGCTGATGAACCAAGTGGCACCATCAGTTGGCTGGCGTAGTGAAGGAAAACTCCCTCTCCTGAGTTGGGACATTCTTTCCTCCTGCTCTTGGACAAAAGAATTTTAGGCATGAAGTGCTCTGGACTCTGGGCCTTACACCAGAAACTCCTCTTTCTTCAACTTCATCTCAGCTGAAGGTGAGACCCAGGCCTCCTTGGGCCTGACGTAGACTGACCATGCAGCCGGCGTGCCAGTGTATCCAGCCTCTAGGCAAGATGGCTGCTGCAGGCTCCTGGTCAGCTCTGTAACTGAGTGAGCCAAATGACCTAAGAAATATATTTATATATGAAATATACTTATCATATATATTATATTAGTTCTTTCTTTCTGGAGAAGCATGACTAATATACTAAACATCTAATAATACATATCCTTAAAATTATAATGTCAGTAGTGACATCATTTTATATAGTGACAGAACTTATTGTACTCAAAGCCATCATTTTAACATAATCCATCGCCACTTCTGTGATTGAAATTACCATTTATTTATTTATTTATTTATTTATTTATTTTAGTGTGGAAAAAGGAGAATCCACTTAAAAAAATAAGTGGATGGATTTAGGGGCTGGAGAGATGACTCAGTGGTTCAGAGGTCTACAGTTTGGCTCCCAGCACCCATTCTGTATGGCTCACAACCACATGTGACTCCAACTTTGGGAGTTCCTTCTTCTGCTTCCTTAGGCATCTACACGAACATGTGTGCACACGTACATGTGTGCACATACACATGCATGTACACACATGCAAATAAATCTGAAAAATAAGTGGATTTGGAAACAGAATAGGGCTGGACAGAGAGAGGAATATGAGGTGGGAGGAGACAGGAGCTCAGTGCTGTCTGAGGTTTGGTGGAGGTTTGATGGAGTCTGGAGATGCAATCTGAGGACAGGATCACCCCTTCAATCTGAGCATTGATAGAGGTAAAAGAACTCTCTAGTGACTGGTCTTCCTGCTTCTCTGATCTTTAGAGTTAACTCCTATATCTGACCCTGTGTTTTTACTATTAAAACTAACTAGAATTATATATATATATATATAATACACACACACATTTGGTTCCCAGTTGGTGGAATTGTTTGGGAAGGATTAGGAAGTGAAGTGTGACCTTATTGGAAGAAGTTGTTGTCACTGGGGGTGGACTTTTAGGTTGAAAAGGGGATGGCAATTCACACTGAGGGGTGCTGTGCTGGTAAGGAGGTTGGGGGTGACAGTTCACACTGGTGTTGTGTGGTAAAGAGGTTAGGAGTGAAAGTTCACATTGGTGCTGTGTGGTAAGGAGGCTAGGGGTAACAGTTCACACTGGTGCTATGTGATAAGGAGGTTAGGAGTGACAGTTCACACTGGTGCTGTGTGGTAAGAAGGTTAGGGGTAACAGTTCACACTGGTGCTGTGTGGTAAGAAGGTTAGGGGTAACAGTTCACACTGGTGCTGTGTAGTAAGGAGGCTAGGGGGTGACAGTTCACACTGGTGCTGTGTGGTAAGGAGGCTAGGGGTAACAGTTCACACTGGTGCTATGTCGTAAGAAGGTTAGGAGTGACAGTTTACATTGGTGCTGCGTGGTAAGGAGGCTAGGGGGTGACAACTCACACTGGTGCTGTGTGGTAAGGAGACTAGGGGTGACAGTTCACACTGGTGCTGTGTGGTAAGGAGACTAGGGTGACAGTTCACACTGGTTCTGTGTGATAAGGAGGTTAGGAATGACAGTTCACACTGGTACTGTGTGGTAAGGAGGCTAGGGGTAACAGTTCACACTGGTGCTATGTGGTAAGAAGGTTAGGAGTGACAGTTTACATTGGTGCTGCGTGGTAAGGAGGCTAGGGGGTGACAACTCACACTGGTGCTGTGTGGTAAGGAGACTAGGGGTGACAGTTCACACTGGTGCTGTGTGGTAAGGAGACTAGGGTGACAGTTCACACTGGTTCTGTGTGATAAGGAGGTTAGGAATGACAGTTCACACTGGTGCTGTGTGGTAAGGAAGTTAGGGGTAACAGTTCACACTGGTGCTGTGCTGGTAAGGAGGCTAGGGGTGACAGTTCATGCTGGTGCTGTGTGGTAAGGTTAGGGGTGACAGTTCACATTGGTGCTGTGTGGTAAGGAGGCTAGAGGGTGACAGTTCACACTGGTGCTGTTTGATAAGGAGGCTAGGGGTAACAGTTCACACTGGTGCTGTGTGGTAAGGAGGTTAGGGGTAATAGTTCACACTGGTGCTGTGTGGTAAGGAGGCTAGGGGGTGACAGTTCACACTGGTGCTGTGTGATAAGGAGGTTAGGGGTGACAGTTCACACTGGTGCTGTGTGGTAAGGAGGTTAGGGGTAATAGTTCACACTGGTGCTGTGTGGTAAGGAGGCTAGGGGGTGACAGTTCACACTGGTGCTGTGTGGTAAGGAAGTTAGGGGTGACAGTTCACACTGGTGCTGTGTAGTAAGGAGGCTAGGGTGTAACAGTTCACACTGGTGCTGTGTGGTAAGGAGGCTGGGAGTGACAGTTCACACTGGTGCTGTGTGGTAAGGAAGTTAGGAGTGACAATTCATACTGGTGCTGTGTGTTAAGGAGGCTAGCGTGTGACAGTTCACACTGGTGCTGTGTGGTAAGGAGGCTAGGGGGTGACAGTTCACACTGGTGCTGTGTGATAAGGAGATTAGGGGTTGACAGCTTGCACAGGGCAGTGGTGGTGTGGTTTGAATGAGAAGGCTCACATGCTTCAATACTTGGTCTCCAGCTGATGGAACTATCTGTAAAGAATTGGAAGGTGTGTTCTTATTGGAGGAGCTGTGCTCTGCTACAGTGTGGGCTTTGAGACTTTGAAGACCTCTTGTCATGCCTGGTATTCTTTCTGTTTCCCAGATGTGAGTCAGGATGTGTTCTCTCATCTGCTCTGCTCCCTTTGCAGCCTTCATGGACTCTAAACTATGAACCCAAATAAATGTTTTCTTTTATAGGCTGCCTTGGTCATGATGTCTCAGAGCCACACTAGAACTTGCTGTCACCTCTCTGATGGCATGCAGAGGTCACAAGAGTCTGGGCTGTTATGTATAGAGATAAGAGTGGATCATAAGTATATGTTGCAAGAAAAACAGAAGTTAGCTAATTAATAGTACAGGTGTAATGGCAGTTAGCTGGTGGGATGTTTCTTGTGAGAAGATGTCCATTTCCTCAGGAAGAAGACTTCTGGTGCCACGTAGCCTCAGACAATGCTGCACCCTTGAGAAGAAATGTTTGGGGATTTTGGTACCCTAATTTAATAAAATTTAAATAAAGCCGAGAGAGAGGAGGGCATCTCCCATGGCTATGCTGATCACGGTGAGGTAAGGAAGCATATGTGATTTTTAAGAACCACTCAGGGATAATTACTGGCTCCTTTTTAAAATTTAAAATTCTCAACACTGTACTTATTGCATTAGGATCATAGTGTGTGGAATAAAAGAATTACCATCTGCTGCAGTTCTCTCACCAGGGGAAACCTGTGTGCAGAGGCAGACAGCAGTTACTACTTGTGCCTCACAGAAAGGAGGAAAGCTGGGCGGTGGTGACACACTTCTTTAATCCCAGCACTCGGGAGGCAGAGACAGATGGATCTCTGTGAGTTCAAGGCCAACCTGGTCTACAGGCTCCAGGACAGGCTTCAAAACTACAGAGAAACCCTGTTTTAAAAAACCAAAAAATAAAAGAAACAAAAAAATAAAATTAGAAAGAAAGGAGGAAAGCAAGTTCTGCTCAGCCCACAGTGGCCAAAATGTATTTCTTGAATGAAAGTATACATGTCTCAAGGAATCAATAAGTGAAAATGAGAGATTCATTCTGCCCCAGACAGTATGTTTTTCGCTGAGCTTTGGGAAATCATGCTGGAGAGTGAATGCCCGCGGGATTCTAGGAAAACCTGAGTTGTGACAAAGCAGCCTGGAGGCCAGGTTAGAGGAAGGGGCTGGGGCAGGGGGTCTGGGGGTGGAAAAGTGTAGGCCACACTGTCTTTTTTGTCTGCACTTTGTGGGGTTTTGGGGGGAGGAAGGGAGAGAAGACCTTCAAGCTAAGGAGTGGCATATTGGACCTGAGATTTCCAAGGCTGCTGCATGCATAAATTCCATAAATATTTGTCAAATTGACGTTTCAAAAGGTAATGGAACTGTAGCTAAAAATTCTTCTGAATATAATTATAGTGCTTTAGGTTGGGAACATTTTTATGCTAGGTATGGTTAACACCTATTGTTGGTTTCCTAGCAACCCTGCATCCTTTCATGGAGAAATCTGAAGGGTCACTTGAACATCTCCACTATATAATTACTATAAGAAAATGCTCCAGAGAAACATTTATCAACTTTGTTGTCTATGTCCAGAAAACTCATGTCATATGCCAGAGAGATGATTGAGGTTTGCTATGCGGTGGGATAGTGCTTCTGCAGGGCAGGTTGGTAAATGTAAGAAACGAGACATACTGGAGGGCTCTTTAGGTCTCCATCACTGTGAGACAGCTTTAGGGTCACACAGGTCGTCAGCTGGGCTCCTGGGATGATCTGAAGGAGGAAGACAAAGACGAAGGAACTAAGGGCTTATTAGGAAATGTCATCAGGCTGACAAGCTGGCTCAGTGGGTAAAAGGGCCTGCTACAGCAGTCTGGGACCCGAGTTCGATCCCTGGAGCCCACACAAAGGTGGAAGGAGAGAACCAACTCCACAAAGTTGTCCTCAACAAAATTGTCCTCTGACCTTTCTTGGTTGCATGCATGCATGAGAATAAATAATAAAAATTTAAGACATCAGCAGGATGCTGAGCAATTTTTTAGTTATTCTCAAGAAAGGTAGGAGAATATCCTCAAATATGCGGCTTTGACATAAGGGTTATTTTGTGTTGGGACAATTAAGAAGCAATTACACAGAAACCTTTGGCCTCTTCCCACAAGCAAAGTGAAGTGATTTGTTTCCTTAATCAACTCTAGAGTCAACCCGAGGGATCTACATAAAGAATCATGCTGATCTAGCCCTTGTCCTTGTCACTTTTAGTAGCTCAAAGTCACTTTTCTTTGCTATGTCCCTTCTCTAAAAAGTTATTAGAGGTACACACATCTATAACCTGGTGCTTTTTGTTTTCGGAGGCTGAGGCAGGAGGATCTCAAGTCCAAGGCCAGCTTAGAATTGACAGCGACTTCAAGGCCAGCCTCAGCTAAACAGAAACATCAGCCTTAAAAAATAAATTAATTAGCCTTTGGCTGAGCTACAGCGTCGGCCCCTGTTGTAGTCGCCCGTGGAGTTTCTCCCACTGTCTCCGTTGAGTACCCCACGCCTGTTTCTGACACAAGTGTTGATAAACTTCTAGCTTTTATCTATTAGTCTCTGTCGCTTTGATTTACTGGGCCCTCGCCAAAGAACCTAAAAGGGGTAGAAGAGAGAAATTTAATTTCCTACATTGTGTAGAGCAGTCCTTCAAGAAGTTATTATCCTCAATCTATAGATTACAGATGCTGAAGGCTTAAGCAGACTAGACCAGACCAAGGCTTACTCACCCAGAGACATGTATTAGATTTATCTCCCCAGACACAAAAGGACCAGGGAACAGTTTACCAACTCACCATGGGTAGCTGTGATCAGCTATGCCCAGTCAGTGCACACACTGCTCTACTCTGACCCCTCCGTGATACAGGGCTCCGACTTCTCCTCAAAGCATTACATGGCTCCTCATGGCTCCTTTCTCCACCCACCCCATTTCCCCATCCCCCTCCCCTCCTTGCTGCTCTGACTGTTTCTTATAGACATCCTTGGTGTGGGAAGTCTTTCTGTGTATGTGTTGCTTTAATTGGTTAATGATTAAAGAAGCTGCTTTGGCTTGTGATAGGGCAGAATAGAGCTAGGCAGGGAAGACTGAACTGAATGCTGGGAGGAGAAGGTGGAATCAGGAAAAGCCTTGTAGCCCTGCCAGAAACAAATGCCGGATGGAAGCTTGCTGGTAAGCCACAGCCACATGGTGATATACGGATTAGTAGAAATGGGTTAATTTAAGATATAAGAGATAGCCAGAAATACACTTAAACTATTAGCCAAACAGTATTGCAAATAGTATAGTTTCTGAGTGATTATTTTGGGTCTAAACAGCTGGGAATGAACGGACAGCCTCCCCCAACACATCCTGGGTAGAACTTTCCTTGGTCATCTCTTCCTTTAACTAGAATCCCCGGCCGCTTCCTCACAGTGCAAACCTTCCAGCCCCATCATGGCCACCTCTCTGCCATCCAGGCTTCCAGACTCTGTCCACCTATGCAAGAAGAAGCCTTCAGACCAGCAGCATTGAGGACGAATGGAAAGATGGAAAATTAAAGTAACATAAGAAAGAAAAGAGGTCTTCTCTCACCTGGGTCCACGACTCCCATTGGCTAAAAGTAAAGAATTGGGTATAAATTGTTAGAAATAAGTTGAGATCAGCTGGGTGTTGTGACTCATGCTCTAACCCCAGCACTCAGAGGCAGAGGCAGGTAGATCTCTATGAGTTCCTGGCCAGTGAGCAGCAATCTCAGACCAGAAGTTCTATAATTATTGTTCCCATTTTGGGAGCATCATCATCTCCTGGAAAATTATGAGAAATGCAAATTTATGCCAGGAGGTTGTAGTGGTGGGGCACCCTTTTCGTTCCGGCACTAGCGAGAAATTAAGGGCATGAGACACGATCTCTGCTTAGTTAGGGATGCAAATTTTTAAACTCAGGAATCTAAGCCAGGTCATCTAAAGCGTGATTTGGATACACGCTTAATTTTGTAAACTAGGTGCTTAGGGTTCTTTAACATGTCTAAAATTCTAATTATCTAGACAGCCTTAAAATGAGTAAAGCCTCAGCCATTTCTAGAGTCCAGCTCAGTGAGTCTTGAGTTCAGCCAAGGCCTCTGGGTATTAAGAAGGATGCAAGTAACATCTGAAGCCAAACAAACAAAACCCCAAACCTCCCAGGAGTGTAACATGCGGCCTTCTGAGACCTTGACATACCTTATTCCCAGATTGTCTGTGTGACTGAGTCACACACAGCTCTCTTTGCACACACTGATCACCACTGACAACTAACTACATTGTCAACACTTCAGACAGTGGAGCTGCCTCCGGCCCTCTGGTTCTCGGATTTGTACCTGGCTACCTCCAGTCACTTCAGACACCAAAGCAGATGCTCCCAGAAAATTTAAAAAAAGATTTATTATGAAGTTCTCATGTCAGGACATTATGTTTAATAAATAAGACCACTATGCCTTTGGGGTTCCCTGAAGCTCTGAATAATAACCCAGTGTGTGATTACAGAACGGGTATCATGTCACCACCTGGATGAGCTTAATGTGGCCATGTCCTCTCCAAGAAAGAGAAATCAAAATCTGTCAGGCAGTAAAGCCTCTCCCATAAACATCATCCTAGCTTCGCCCTGGACACGGAGCCGGTCTGCAGACCCCGCACGCTCCATCTCCACCTCCCGTTGTCAGGGGAGACCCTTTTGTTTACTGTCTCAGCAAGGAGGAGGGAAGGAAAGGAGATTGCTACAACTGGGGCCAGGAACAGCTAGGAATGAAGCTGGTTGCTTAGCAACACTGCCTTCTTATTGCCTCCCTCCAGAACAGTTTATGGTATTTCAGTCTTCCTGTCCTTCTCTGAGTGCTATTCCAAGTGTCCTTTCTAACCAGATTTTACCTGCGTAAAATCGCAAGGAAGGCAATGCATAGTTGATATTCTTATACTAACATAGCAAAACATGAAATTTGCATACTGTATAGAGGTGTACAATTTCAAAATGTAGTTGGTTTTGTTTAGCCTTTTGTGGGGTTGGGACTGTGAGGAGGTCGAGACAGGGTCTCTCTATGTAGCTTTGGCCATCCTGCGACTCACTCTGTAGACCAGGCTAACCTTCCCTTTGCCCCCCAAGTGCTGGGATTAAAGGCCTATAGTGCTCCACCGTGTAGTCATAATTTATCAAGTTAGTCACAGAATGTCCGCAGCGGGCTTGGCACTCAGCAAAGCATTGTGTTAAATTTTTTCAGGGGTCCATATTTGTGGTGCTGTCACCTGGGTTGCAGAGGCAGGAGGATCAGAATTCAAAATCGTCTTTGGTTACATGAGACTGTCTCAGAACGACCAAAAGTTTCCACAGAAATTGGCTCATATTCATATTCCAAAGGGACCACTGGCTGAAGGGTCACATGGAGAAATTCTGTTTTTCAGAAGATGTGCAGGCTACAATATCTGCACATCAGAAGCAAGTGTCAACTGTAAACCCCAAAGTAGCTGGGGGCTGGACTAACAGATGCTATGCAAGACCAAATGATGGGAAACCTTAGAAAACAAATATCTATACAGAGCTGTCTGCCATATTTGTGAGCAGCAAGACTCAAAATCGCAAGGAAGTTGGGCTGGGGCACGCTCAGTGCTAGAATACTTGCCTAGCGCTGCAAGCTCTGAGCTCAGTGCCCCTGCACTGCAGAAGAAAACAGTATCTTAACTAAGCTACTTCTCAAAATAATTTATGAATTTAGTAAAATTAGGTGAACCCTACTGGGCACCTTGAGGCTCTTCATCATCTTTTTCAGAATATTACACAGAGAACTAAGGGCCAATAACAGCTTTGGTGATTCTGAGGAACAGAGCACATGACAAGAGGCTTGCCCGAATGCTAGGATCGTCTTAAAACCATAGGAATCCAGGCAGTGATTCAGGTGTGGAGAAGCAGACCTAGGAGTGGAGTGGGGGTGGGGACTCCTGAAAGACTCCTGCAGAGGAGCCAGCCAGTGGAGATCCAGTAACAGGACCTGGAAAGCGGATTTTCTAAGGTTAAAACAAGATCACTAAATTTCATTCCAACATCAATCATAAACAAAAGTACATTCCAGAGAGCTTATATAATAAAGGATAAATTGTAAAAGACCCAAAAGAATGTCTATGCAAGAACCTTCTGAATCTCGAGGTGGGAAATGATATTATTCCTTAAGACTCAAAAATACAAACAGCAGTGGAGAATATTGACAGTTGGGGGTCTTCTTCCTCAATCGTGTAAAGCTTACAAAAGTTAACTTGTGTTAAGTTGACAAAAAATTAGCCAGGAAACCATCCAAAAAAAGATTCTTCCAGAAATAATTCTTTTTTCAAATATTTATCTTAAAAATTACTTAAATTTTTAAATTTCATTTTACATACCCAATCCAAGTTCCTACCCCCTCCCCTCCTCCTAATCCCTCCACCTACCCCCCACCCCATCCCCATCCACTCCTCAGAGAGGGTAAGGCACACTATTTTGGGGAAGGTCCAAGGTTCTTTCTACTATATCTAGACTGAACAAGGTATCCATTCAAAGAGAATAGGTTCCCAAAAAGCCAGTACAGCAGTAGGGATAAATCCTGATGCCACTGCCAGTGGACCCAAAGTCTGCCCCAGTCATACAACTGACAACCACACTCAGAGGGACTAGTTTGGTCCTATGCTTGTTCCTTCCCAGTTCTGCTGGTGTTGATGAGCTCCCATTAGCTCAGGTAAGCTGTTTCAGTGGGTGTACCCATTATGGTCTTGACCACTTTACTCATACTAGAAATAATTCTTTTTTTTCTGTTTGTTTATTTTATTTTTTATTTATTCACTTGTTTTTTATTCAAACATTTTATTTTACTTTTTGCTTTATAAATAATACCATTCAAAATTTCCACCTCCTCCCATTTCCTTCCCACTCCCCCCCTCACCCTCCAGTCCTAAAAACATATATAGATCCTCCTGGAAATTGGAAGCAGACAAGATCGCTGGGCAAAAGTTGGAAGCATGGGGGTGGGAGGTGAGGAGAAGGGAAGAGGGGGAGAGAGAAGGAAAGGATTGAAGAGAGCTTAGGGGAGTGGGATGGTTGAGATGAAGGAAGGGCGGATATGGGAGCAAGGAAGAAGATATCTTAATTAAGGGAACCATTTTAGGGTTGGCTCTAGAGGAGTTCCAAGGTGTCCAAGGGGATGTCCCCAGCTAGGTCCTTGGGCAGTAGAGGAGAGGGTGCCTGTACTGATCTTGTCCCTTAGAAATAATTCTTTTTTTTTTTTTTGATTTTTCGAGACAGGGTTTCTCTGTAGTTTTTGGTGCCTGTCCTGGAACTAGCTCTTGTAGACCAGGCTGGCCTCGAACTCACAGGGATTCGCCTGCCTCTGCCTCCCGAGTGCTGGGATTAAAGGCGTGCGCCACCACCGCCCGGCTTTAGAAATAATTCTTATACCGAAGAAAAGAAGGTAAAATTGCCATCTTCTTATTTAGAAAGTTAATTTTTTGTTTGTTTTTTGAGACAGGGTTTACTGTGTGTAACAGTCCTAGCTGTCCTGGAATCCTGGAACTAACTCTTGTAGACCAGGCTGGCCTTGAACTCACAGAAATCTGCCTGTCTCTGCCTCCCAAGCGCTGGGATTAAAGGCATGCGCCACCACCTCCCAGCTAGAAAGTTAATTTAAAATACCTTTATCTATTGATAGCTGGTGAACATGGCATCTCTCTGGAAGGTGGTGGGAATATTGTAGAATTAGACAGTGGTATTGGTCATATCATTTCTGTGAATATGCTCAAACCACTGAACTGTACATTTTTAAAATGTATATTGTATGTCTGTGGATTATTATGTCTGCTCTAAAGAGCATCTTCAACAACTAGTCCATACCTGCCATGCAATAAGTGTTCAGGTGGTTTTAAAGATTCAATGTACGTCTGTCACTCATTTTGTATTATTTTACTTTTTATGCACATGGGTGTTTTGCTGGATGTATATATGTGCTCAGTGTGCACACAGTGCCTGCAAAGGCCTGAACAGACTCTGTGAGTCCTGGGAACTAGTGACAGAAGCTTGTGGCCTGTCCTGTAGGTGCTGACAATGAAACCCTGATCCTCTGCGAGAATAGTCAGTGCTCTCTAAAAGAACAAACAGTGGTAAAGTGGGCACCTTGGGCAGGCCTTGCCAAAGCATGCCCTAAGAGAACATGCCAGAGTTCCAAGAGTTTACATGGTTGGTACAAGAGATTTACTGGGGGACCGGGAGGGTGAAAGAGCAATAGGCCTTCTTGGAGTGAGACACAGAGAGACAGAGAGACAGGCAAGAGAGAGGGGACCGCGACTGACCACACTTTTAAAGGTGTGCATGTCACAGCGCTAACTGTGGAAAGGCACCTGGCGACAGGAAACCCCTTAGCAGCCAAGGCAGGCTGGTGGGAATCAACACTTTTGGCAGCAGAGCAATCTCTCCAGCGTCCTGTACCCCTTGTTTCCTGAAAAAGAGAGTTCGTTTGCAGCAATATAGGGTCTCTTTTTTTCAAAGAACTCAAGTATTTGTATACATATTAAATTATATCCTGGTCGAGGAGTAGAAGTAGGGAGAGAGGGCAGATGGGAAGGAAGAGAGATGCAGGGAGCAGTTAAAGATGAGAGCTGTCTTCATTGTTCCCTCCTCAGTCTAAGCACGTGCTTGAACCATGAGCTCTCCCCCAGTTCCCACCCACCTATGTCAGCGGCAGACACTGCTTGCCCTCATACTGAAAGTGTAAATCAGAGCGTCCTGCTCTATCAAGTTGTCCTCGCATCTTGTGTTTCTGTCTCAGTTAGGAAGAGTGTGAAGATTGTGCAGGCAGATCTGTTATCTCAGACTTTCTCAAATCTACTTTCCTTCAATGCAATGAATATTTATTATTTTCAAATTTTAGGCATTCTAGGGTTTCGGCAGTGGATATAGGCTGGTACATTTATATTGCCTGGACTGTTCTGTTTGTGAGACAGGTTTGTGTAGCCCAGGCTGGTCTCTCTCAAATCTCTGTCGTCAAAGACGACCTTGAATTTCTGACCCCCCCCCCCCCCCTTTCAGTGATGGGATGGCGGACATGCACCACTAAGTCTAAGTTACTGGGAACATTTTTTTCCTGAGACAGGGTTTCTCTATGTAACAGCTCTGGCTATTCAAGAACTCGCTTTATAGACCAGGCTAGCCTTGAACTCACAGAGATCCACCAGCCTCTGCCTCCTGAGTGCTGAGAAAAAAAGAGGCATGTGCTGCTTTAGCCTTAGGCAGGAAAGTCTAAGAAATACAAATTCCTCACCATATGGCCACAGCTAATCACAACTTTCCATCACTGTATTGAAATACCTGTGG
The DNA here is from genome assembly GCF_982192425.1 of Myodes glareolus. Classification (NCBI taxonomy): domain Eukaryota; kingdom Metazoa; phylum Chordata; class Mammalia; order Rodentia; family Cricetidae; genus Myodes; species Myodes glareolus. The sequence continues at coordinate 75,119,756 of NC_142038.1, forward strand.
TAATTAAATTATAAAGATTAAAAAATATTTTAACCCAGTTTTGAAGCTTTCAATCCATAATTGATTGACCCCATTATTTTGCATCTGTTGCAAAGCAACACCAGGGTGAAGGAGCGTGCGATGGGGGCAGGGGACAGAGCACTGGCTGCATGACCTCCCACTATGCTCCGCCTCTTAAAGATCAGCACCTGCCAGCAACAGTGCCCTTGGAGCCACGTTATCAGTGTTCACTTGGGCTTTGACAGAGTCCAGAGAGCAGCAGCCATGGAAAGCAACAGGAAGGTACTGACTCAATGCACTGAAGTTTGAGTCATTAATACAAGCTATATTAATTCAATATATGACTTTCAATATAAGGTCTTACCTGAATGTGGTGGCACACACCTTTGATCCCTGCACTTGGGGGGCAAAAGTCTAAATTCTAGGCTAACCTAGTCTGTAAAAGGAGCGTCGGGCCGCTTCCCACCGCCCGCCCGGCTAGCTTTACCCGAAATAATTACACGGAAACTGTATTCATTTAAACACTGCCTGGCCCATTTTCTGTAGCATCTTATTGGCTAACTCTCTCATATTGATTCAACCCATTTCTAATAATCTGTATTTCACCACGAGGTGGTGGCTTACCGGGAAATATCCAGCATGTCTGACCTGGCGGCTGGCTGCATGGCATCTGCCTCACTGCCTTCTTCCTCCCAGCATTCTGTTCTGTCTACTCCACCTATCTAAGCTGCTGTCCTATCAAAAGCCAAGGCAGTTTCTTTATTAACCAATGAAAGCAACACATAGACAGTTAGCCCTCCTTCATCACTAGTCTACAGGACAGCTAGGGCTACACAGAGAAACCATCTCAAAATAACGGCAACAACAAACAAACAAAAAATCAATATAATGTCTTCCATATGACTGCTCGGTAAGTAACAGTGAACAAATGAATGAATTACAAAGTGAGACCGCAAGTTCTTGGTTGAGTTGAAGACAATGGAAATTCGTTGTCTGTGTGAGAGTAGGCTTCCTGTGCCCTTAGATGGCTTGTTGCCTCCTATTTTGGTCTCTGGTTTACTGATAGTTGTGTAAAGAGCCAAGAAAGCAACAAAATAAATAAGATTAGCAATAACAGGAGCTTGGTCGTAGTAGTTAAAGCAGATAAAAGTGAGTCCCATTTGACTTATTCTATATAAGACAAATGCACCCATTGTTAACCCATCTGTCCTAGCGTGGGGAAGACAGCCACCTGTTTTCTCAGCCCTTCTGGGAGAGCACTGAGCTGGTTGGCACCGCTTAGCTCAGCATTTTAAATGAAGTTAGAAACGACTTGGGGACCCAGGACTTCCTCTACAAAGCTGTTTTTTCCTTGAATGAAGGAAACACTTGTGTCTCTACTGGGTTCTCACTGGCCCTCTGCCTGGCTCCCTGCAAGGCCTTTCTCCCCTCTCTGACTGACACTGCAGGGGCCTTCATTGGCTTTCAAAGCCACAGAACATTTGCCCCTGCCTCCAAACCTCTCGAGAGTGCTGCTGCAGAGTCTCAGACAGATGGAAGTGTCCCTCTGCCCCTAAGAACTGTACATCCTTAGGAATGAAGAGACCTTGGTTTTGCAATGTAACTTTCAACACAGTGGGACACACTTTCCACTCTCACTTCCTGTTTTAATTCTACTTGGAAATAAAATCTGCTGAGATTTAGTTTCGAAACAGCTTCTTGAAAAAGCTTTCTCTGCCAACTAGGAAAACAAAGGACAAAACAGTGGCAGCTTGTGCTGGCCTGAAGGCTTTCCTTCCTGTGGAGGCCCTTGCTTTCTTAAAGACTGGTAAGATTTCGTCTGGAAGGAACTGTGAGTGAGGTCTAGAAGAGAGCCAAGGTTTGCTTGGTGGAGCAGAACGGGGAAGGAGCACCAAGGCACGGGAATGGTAGTGGAAGGAAGAGGGTTTTATGGAGAAGAGCTGCAATACCAAAGACTTCAAAACCATTGTGGGCTCTGGAATTAGAAAAATTAAATGGTTACCTATGAAGTGCAGTAATTTATACTTAAAACATTACTTTAGCCCTTATGAAACATGGGTGCCAGACTCACTTTGTGTACTAGTAAGCATCTTTGCACAAACCGTTGTGTGTTCTAGAGACCAGAACATCCCTTCTTTTGGGTGGAAAGATTTACTGAGTTGGAGTCATTCCTATTAATACTTTTGTTCCCCATTCTATTGGGTGCTCAGTTAATGGGCTTTGCAGAGCCATAGGAAGCTGAATGTGAGCAGAGGATGCCAGCATCACCAGTGGGGAGGCTCACTCTAACTCCACGGCAGTGGACTCTGTACAATTAGTCTCTCTTACTTGCAGGTAATACAGTCACAATCTCTCTGTGAATGCCTGAAACTGCAGACAGCACCAAATCCTATGCCAGCAGTTAACAACCTGGTAGTTGTGACCTCCCTGGAGGTAGAATGGCCTTCGCATAAGGGTCAAATATCAAATGTCATTCACATTACAATTCATAACAGTAGCAAAATTATCATTATGAAGTTGCAGCAAAATAATTCTATGGTTGGGGGGGTCACCATACCACGAGGAATTGTGTTAAAGGGTTGCAGAACTGGGAATGTCGAAACCACTGTTAGATACACTATACTCCCCACAACCCATTACATAAATAGATGTGAGAGTCAATGTTACATTTTAAGTTTTAATTACTGTGCCTAAAAGATCCATGAAACAAAATGCCTCTGATGGATGAGGAATCTTTGTCAGCCAATGATCTTTAAGGGGTGGGATCAGGTTAATATGTGACCTTTGAGTACCTGGAGTAAAACACCAGGTGGCCAAAGGTTCACTCTCTCTGTGGCTTCTATGCTACACAGCTGAGCTTAGACTTCTTGTTCCTGTTTCGTGAGTTTGTCCTTATAATAAAGAAAAATATAATTGGTCTATCTCTTAGCTGCCCCTGCACAGCTTCTGACCAGCCAGGGATCTCTGTAGAATGCACAGTCTGTGATTTACACTGAATAACTGCTTTTAACTTGAACATATTTTTCAGTATCTATTGCTATAACCAATTCAAACTGTTCAAGCCAGCCATGTGGCTACTACTGCGACACCTACTGGCCGGTAACAGTTATTGCACCTACTCCAACTCATTACAGGTAAGATTTATAAGGTCAAATTTATAATTTAAAGGGGCAAGATGACAGATAACAATACAACAATTCAACAGTTTTTTTTTTACTTTTTCATGTATGATATTATGCAAGGCTTATGTGATTTCTCTTCTACATCCCTCTATTTGATTCTGGGTATTAGCTTTGTCCTTCATGTTTTCTCCTAAAAAACATGGTTTGATAATTTAGAAATGATACTGTCTTTACAGACTTAAAATGACCAATTAAAAGGGAAATTCAGCACTCTGGAGAAGGATACAACCAATTTGATGAACCCAGTCAATGACATAGGGCGCTGAGACATTGCTGACAAAATTCATGCTGCCCAGTGTATTAATCAGAATCTGTTGAATGGTTATGATAGATTGGCAGATAGAATGTCTCTCCAGGAAGGTAATATGTACACTATAAAAATTACATCCAAGGATGAGATGTTATCTTTACTGGACAGACTTCACACCTTGGAATCCTCAATGAGGGCATTAGAACTGAGCTCTGGACAGGAGATCCAGACTTTACAAAAGGCAGCAGTAAAAAGATTCAAAAAGATTGAGGAATTTATTGAATTTGATGACCAGGGACAGAAGGTACAAAGACAGAATTTAGCCTAATCAGTACATATCAAACTCTGAGATAGCTCACCCAGAGTTCTAACTGCCTATCCAGTGATCTCCTCGAAAAGAGCATCTGGCATCAAGTACCCTAAGGTAGTCAAAGAATATACATGGGAACCTGTTGGGGACTGCAGACCCTCAGACCCTGAATTTTCTGTTACCCCTTCCCTGCCAGAGTAAACAACTTGTTTTCCTATGCTTGCAGCTGCTCTGAGCATGATACCCTCATGAGTTCCTGATGACAGGGGAGTGGTTTCTGGTGGGATTGCCTGAGAAATTCTGAGAGCTGGCACATAGCCATTAGTCAAGGAGACCCCTATATAAGCTACCCTGAAACACAATAAAACTCTTGCTTCAAAGATGACCTCCCTCCCTTCCTCCCCCCCCCCCTGTGTGTGTGTGTGTGTGTATGTGTATTTCAATCTCCAGCCCCTTGCCTGACTTGCAAACCATTGCATGGTAGACAGGTGATACTGTACAGGTTAGTTGAACAGGTGGAGGCCCCTAGCGAGATCAGAAACTAGGGATCCCTGAGAGATTGCCCTCAGGAATGGTGAGGGTGAATTGAAGATGGGTATGTGTCTGTGTGTTTTTTAGTCCCCAGACTCTTGCCTGATAGTGATTCTTGGGTGGTGCAGGTGCCACAGGAGGACACTAGTGAGATCAGGAACTAGGGACACTCTGAGGGATATCCTCCGGAAGACTGGCCAGCAGGGAAGCAATAGAGAAAAGATGAGAGGGTGAATTGAAAAATGAGGGCAGATCTTTTACAAGTCTGCTCTGGTAGTAAAGATAATAAAAATAAGCCATGTAAAGATGGTATGTTCACAGAGAATCTGGATTATGATTATTATTGTGTTTTTTTTCCACTGGAGAGACATTTTATTCTGGGGCCTGCTAAGAAAGGTATCTTGATTTCAAAACATGGGTCTAAGGAACTGTTGCTTTGGAAAAGTGGTTTTGCTTTTGATTCCACAGAAGATGAGAACCTGTGGAATCATTCCAGACTAATATGATTTGATGGACCAAGACCCCCTCAAAAATTGCTGTGGACATCCCCCAAAATACTTCACCAAATAATAGCAGTAAGCAGTTTGGTGAGAACTACACCCAAATTCCCTAAATGATTGTTTGCTGAAAGTTGTGGGATCAGGGAGAAGCTTGGGAAAGCCGTTCAGACACTGGAAGATGTCCAGGATGGAGAGTCCCTGGCTCTTGGGAAATCTCCATCCTGAACATCTTCAACTTGCAGCTGGACATCTTCAACTTGCAGTTGAAAAGTCCCGAGAGCTAGGGCATGGTCATTAGTCAAAGAGAGCTCTATATAAGATACCCTGAAACACAATAAAAGGGGCATTCTTGTTTCAAGGATGACCCATATCTCTGTCCATGTGTGTGCATGTGTTTCAGTCTCCATTCCCTTGCCTGACTCATGAACCATTGTGTGGTAGACAGGTAGTGTGGTACAGGTGAACTGTACAGGAACCCATACACATGACAGCTCTAAAGGAAATTAAACAAGCAATAGTTTCTTATGGAATATATCCATCCTTCATTAGGACAATGGTCAAAATGTGGACTTCAAGCAATAAGGCAACGCCACAAGATTGGCTTCAATTAATCTCAGCTGTTCTAGAAAATGGACTGCAGCTTCTTTGGAAATGTTATTGGAGAGAAGCAGCAAAAATTTTAGAACTGAGAAAATAAAAAGGACTTGAGATTTCCCAGGATCAAATTCTGGATGAGAGACATTAATCTGATCCTCAGGATCAGGCTCTTTATGACAAACACACCTTGTCCCTATGTAGCACATCAGCTTTAAATGCTGGGGACAGGACTCGGGAACTAGGAAAGGGAATTGAATCATATAATGGGGTTAAGCAGGGTCAGAAAGGACACTTTAGTGACTTTTTACAAAGATTAACTAAGGCTGTACAAATAGGAGTAACAGACCCAGAAGCTAGATGAGTACTTATTGAATCTCTGACTTTTGAAAATGCCAACTTAGAATGTAAGAAGATCCTTGGACCTTTAAAGGTCAGATTAATACCAATAGATGAATGGATTTTATGCACCATGAAAGTTGAGACATTTGACTATAGTACCGAAGCTTGGGGAGGAGAAGCAATTTCCAGTGGTATGAGGAGATTACCAAAATGCCAAATGTTTTAATTGTGGTAGAACAGGACATCTGAGAAGGGATTGTAGACAAGGAATTCCTAGGACATCACCTCTGGAAATGGCAAGAATAGGAGGACTCAGCCTTCAGGTATATGTAGGAGATGTGGCAAAGACTGACATTGAACCAATGAATGTAGGTTAACAAAAGATAGACAAGGCAGTCTGATATCATTAGAAAAATCCTTGGGGGGGGGGGCTCTCACAGGACCCCATGATGAACACGGTTCAATCATTTGCAATTACTGTGGGAAACATTTCTCACCAAAAAAATTAAAAAATCAAGTGCCTATTGTAAAAAAAACATACTTGTCTGGATGATTGAATAGATGTGGAGGATGAACTAAGATTTAGAAACTGTATATTTGGCAGACTTCTATAAATGATCAAAGACAAAAGCTAAGAGTGCTTATAAATGGCATTGTAATTGTGGGTTTGATAGACACAGGTGTAAACGTTGAGTATCATTAGTCCTAAATCTTGGCATCCAAATTGGCCTCTTCAAAAGGCAGATATTCAATTCCTAGGAATTGGAACCATATCTCAAGTGAAACAAAGCACGAGATGGGTTGAATGCATAGGGCCAGAAGAACAGAGAGAAAGGCTGGGGCCAAATGCAGTAAATTTATGGGGTCATGACCTATTGCAGCAATGGAATACCCAGATTAACATTTCTGAAGTCCCAAAAATGTATGTTTCTGGAGAAGATATTAGAAGGTATTATAGACAAAGGTCACCAACCATTCAGGCTGTACAAGAACACAAAGCAACTGACAAACCTTCAGAGGCACTAATGGCCCTGCATTTAAAGTGCTTAACTGAGAAACAAATATGGATTAAACAGTGACCTTTAACAGAAGAAAAGCCACAGGCTTTAGAACAGCTGGTATAGGAGCAACTAGATGCTTACCATATTGAAAAATCAACCAGCCCTTGGAATTTTCCTGTATTTGTTATTAAAAAGGAATCTGGAAAATGAAGAATGGTGGCAGATTTAAGGGCTGTCAACAAAGTACTTCAACCTATGGGCCCTCTACAGTCTGGAATTCCTCTGCCTTCTCTGTTACCAAAAGAATGGCTTTTCATAGTTATTGATTTAAAGGATTGTTTCTTCACTATACCTTTACAAGAAAAGTACAGAAAAAAAATTGCCTTCACAGTGCCTATTTATAATAATTCTCAGCTTACTAGGATATACCACTGAACTATCCTCCCACAGGAAATGCTCAATATCCCCATGCTGTGCCAATACTTTGTCAGTCAGCCATTGGAAATAATATATAAGCAATTTCCTATATCTATAATCTACCCTTACATGAATGACATTTTGCTATCTGATCCAAATGCAAATACTTTAGGAAGACTGTTTGAAAAAGTAAAGAAAGTTTTGCCTAAATGGGGATTACAGATTGCTCCTGAAAAGATTCAAAGAGGAGATTCTGTCAATTACCTAGGTTACGGAATAAGTTTACAAAAAATGAGAACACAAAAGGCACAAATTAGGAGAGACTGATTGCAGACTCTTAGTGACTTTCAAAGATTGTTAGGAAACATTTCCAATCTATGACCAGCTATTAGAATAACACCTGATCTAATAATTCATTTAAGCAAAACCTTAGAAGGTGACAAAGACTTAAATAGTCCCAGAGAATTAACAGCTGAAGCAGAAAAGAAATTGATGATTGTTGAGGAGAAATTACAGGAGGCACATGTGGATAGGGTGAATCCAAATCTTAATTGTATTCTAGTCATATTGCCTTTCAGAATTTCTCCTGTAGGAATTTTAATGCAGAAGGAAGATATTATTTTAGAATGGTTTTTTTAACCATATAAACCAAGCAAAAAATTAAAAATTTATGTGGAAAAAGTCTCTGAATTATTTATAAAAAGTAAATTGAGATTTTGTCAATTAGCAGTTGTAGACCCAGCAGAGATTATAGTGCCTTTTACTACTGATGAAATAAAAAAGTTATGGAAAGACAATGAACCATGGCAAAGAGCTTGTGCTAATTTTTTGGAAGAAGTTAATAACAATTATCCCAAAAGTAATAGAATTATCCTTAAAAGGAGAACTACTTGGATTCTTCCCTGGATTGTATGAGATGCACCAATAACTGGAGTCCATACATTTTATACTGATACAAATAAATCAGGAAAGGCTGGTTACAAATCAGAAGAATTAAGTAAGGTGGAACAAAGCTCTTATAATTCTGTCCAGAAGTCAGAGTTATATGCTATTCTTATAGTACTAAGGGATTTTAAAGAAACTCTTAATAAAGTTACTGATTCATAATATGCAGAAAGTATTGTCTTGCCTATTGAATTTTTAGGACCCACAGATCTACCCTTCCTCCTGGAGTTCATATTGAAGATAGTTTGCAGTTTCTGGCCAAACATCTTGTTGCAGTTTCTGGCTAAACATCCTGTTTGTTCCTGCGCTCCCTCTGACCATGTGATTTTTTTAGAGCAATTGTAAAGATTTTAAACCATACCCAATTAGCAAGACACACATACAGGACACATGTGTGGACACAACATACACACATCTCTTTTTCAGACAGGAAACAAAAACTCTTCCCAAGCCAAATGCTGTTCATGTTGCTGCAGGCGAGTGGCTGGGAAACAGATAGGAACCATCTTGAGCTGGATGTTACTTGTCTCAGGACAGCTCTCAGCGGGTGGGAAAGAAAGAGGGACCCACCACCCCAGGCTGCTCAGACTGTGTAGCTAGATGGAGAGCAGGAAGCATGAAGAGAGTGTTTGGAACTGAGATAGAGAAATGCTTGAATGCAGGACAAAGGTTTTTTTTTTTTCCTTAGGAGGTAAGAGATGACAGGTTTGAGTTGTTATCTAGGGGTATTTTGTTCATTTTTAGTACAGAGGCAAGTGAGTTTAGAAGCCTTTATATATGGCATTAAATGTAGAGGTTTTAAGTGTTTTAAAATGCATCCCAGAGAAGTGGATGAGCTTATAGCTTTTTTCAGTTTGCTTCCCACGAGTGAGGTAGAAAGATAATGGCTCAAGCCACTTAGTTGCTCATCAGCAAAAAAAGGGGGGTGCAGGGCACTGAGTGCAAACAAAGGATGTGAGTCCCAGAGATGAGGCCTGAAGGCCAAAGGGCTGGAGCCTGAAAACCTAAGTCCCAGAAATGAAGGTGCAAGCTGCTCACTTAAGATGCTGGGGAGGGGGTACGGTAATAGACCCAGAGGGCATGGAATCCAAGAGACAGAAAAACCTCTCTCACAGGAAATTGACAGAGGTGATTGTCGGCAAAAGGGACAGTGGGAGAAGGGGATCTTACCAAAGGTAGCCGATGTTGTGTGAAGTATAGCCCAGCAGGCAAGAAGTTGGAAAGTGGTCTACCATTCATCTATAGGTGCTGATCTAACCTTTAAAGGCCAAGGTATCTTTTTGCATTTTAAATTGGCATTTTCAAAAGCCAGAGATTTAATAGGTACTCATCTAGCATCTGGGTCTGTTACTCCTATTTGTACATCCTTAGTTATTTTTTTGTAAAAAGTCACTAAAGAGTTCTCTCTGGCCCCATTTAACCCTGGTATATGATCCAGTTATTTTTCCTAGTTCTTGAATTCTATCCCAAGCATTTACGGTTGCTTTGTAGCATAGGGACATGATTTGTTCATTGTAAAGAGCTTGAACCTGTGGGTCAGCATAAGGGTCTTCATCAAGAATTTGATCTTGGGAAGTCTCAAGGTCTTTTGCTTTTCCATGTTTTTCCAAATTTTTTTGCCTCTTCTCTGAAATATATTTTTATCTGTCATGTGATCCAGTAAACCGTAATCTTTATTGTTCAGCAGATGTTGTGGTTGCAGAGTCATGACTAGAAGTAATACAACCAGTGGCAACAGGAATAGTCCTGAGCTGTGTTAGTTTCCTGCCTTAGTACTGGTTAAATACTGAGAAATATGCTTTGCTTGACAAATTAAAAGCAATTAAATCAATTTTATACATGGAGCAAGAAAGCCAGAACTCATGGGCAGGGGGCAGAAACCGGAAGATGTACAAGTCATCACATGGCAAGGAACTGCGCCAGGGAACGTGGCAGTCATGTGTGCACTTGGGAAATTTTCAAGTTGCCACACACAGTAGACTCCGCTGTGGTGGGAATTCTATAAAAACTGCTTAGGTAAAAGCAAGCCAGCTAGGCAGGGTTGGGAGACTGTCTGGGCTGGGACCGGCGAGGCCATTAGGCCATCCACCTGGTAGACATGGAGTCCGAATCCATGTGGGTGCCAAATGAAGAAGGACACTTAAAAGAAATCCCACACTAGCTCAGAACTGAGAAGAAATGGTTATTTATTTAGAGGTAAACTCACAAATCTGAATTCTCTGCTTGAACAGAGATCAGAAACTGAATCCCACAACCAAAAAAGAGAGAGCTCAGATGAATGCTCTACACTGGCCTATATAGTTTAAGAGGCCACACCCCAGTGGACGGGTAACCACTGGCTGTTAGACTTCCTACAGCATAACCCCCATGGGAGTTAATGGACAGGGAGGTGAAAAGGGGAGTTTATGATATTCAACTGGAAGAGAGAAGTAGCCATATGGGAAGAGAAAGAGAGAGAGAGAGAGAGAGAGAGAGAGAGAGAGAGAGAGAGATGAGGGATAGAAGGAGAGAGAAAGAGAGAGAGAGAGAGAGAGAGAGAGAGAGAGAGAGAGAGAAATATGCAGAGAGAGGAAGAGGAAGAAAAGGTGGAAATAGGTGGAATTCTGCCTTTTAAAGGGACAGGCATGATGCCCTCTACCAGGTCCCCAAGGGGCACTGCCAGGTCTGCCTAAGTACTACAATTGAAAGATCGTAAGAGCCAGAGACCAAAAAATCTGCTGTGAGATTATTTCTACTGGAATCAACAAGATGGCTGCCCAAACAAGACCTGAACAAGTACAACAATAGACATGCTAGTAGGAAGGAAGAAATATCACAGGATCCCACACATAAAAAAAGAACTATGGGCAATAAGAAATGCTGAGAGTGGGAGGAATAGTCTTCTCCAGGGATGCGCTACCTAGCTGATAATCCAACGCCAAGTGGTCAGTCCTCTAATTGTAAGTATAAGTAATATTAAATGGACTTAGCAGGTTGTATTTATATGTATTCAGAGGCTGCTTGTTCATTTCCCTGCCACCCAGACTCAAATAATCACAGAAACTATATGAATTATAACACTGCTCAACAGACAACTCAAGCATATTTCTAGCTAGCTCTTACATCTAGAATTAACCCATTTCTATTAATTTGTATATCGCCACAAGGTTGTGGCCTACCAGCAAAAGTTCTGAGCATTTTTCCCCTTCAGCAGTTATGTGGTATTTTCCTGACTCTGCCCTCTCTCTCTCTCTCTCTCTCTCTCTCTCTCTCTCAAAATACATACATATATATGTTCAGTTTTCCAGCCTGACTTTAATCTGCTAGGTCATTGGTCCAAACAGCTTCATTCATCAACCAATAAAATAACATGTATACAGAATTACATCCCACATCATCTCCCCTTTCCTGTCTAATTAAAAAGAAAGGCTTTAACTTTAACATAGTTAAATGACATATACAAAACAGTTATCAAGCAAGAATTATAGTTACAATATTTCTTTGTGACTCTAAAGTTTTATATTTAATTTATCTTTTATCACAACTAAGAAAAACTATATGTAGGTACACAGGTTCCCCATTTTTCCGAGGCACTATGCAGGGCTGTTCTGCTTCCTGGTTCCACTGCATCAGCTTGAGGGTGTGGCATAGAACTGCCCTCTCTTGTTATGTTAATTTCACCTATGGCCCAAGGGTGTAGCTTAGAGAGAACTCTCCCTGTACTGTTATGGTAATTCCACCTGCAAGCAAGGTTCTCGCTGCAGGCAAGGTTCCCTGGTCAGAGAAGGAAAGGTTCCTCTTTTCTCTGTTCAGCTGCTCTCCGACCTTGGGTGCGGCCCCCTGACTTTTCTCTTTCCTTGATCCTGATGGGGGGCTGGTGTCCTTTTGCCCCACAGTATATATACCCGACTTATGCTTAATAAAGCTGCCATTTGCCACTTGCTCCTTGGCAGATGAGCCCGGTCTCTTTGTGTGTGTGTCATGTGTTCAAACCCCTAGGACAGTCGTCCATTCTCGTGGGCTCGAGTCAGGAAAAGCGCGTGCCTGTTTCGAGGTTCGGGTGTCCACAGAAAAGTACGGAGGTTTACAACTATAACTATTTATCTTTAACTCCATCAAAGACCCCAGAAGGATTAATTACCTAAGTAAACAGAATGTATTGTAAGCAACTTCCAAAGTGCTAAAATTGCAGAGACATCTCTCTACCTGGATAGTCGCCCAAAGTTCTTCTGTAATGTTGGAGCATCCATCTTCAGTCTACAGGCCCGTAGTGTCTGGCAGACTTTTTTGTGAAGCAGGAAATGTGAAAGGTTGTTGTGCCTATCCTGGCAGTTTTTCAGTCAATTTCTTCTGTATCCTGCAGAATGTCTGGCAGTTTCTTCTGTGAAGCAGGAACACTGAAGGACCTTCCTGTTTTTTGGAATGCTTAGCAGTCACTTTTTTGTGGGTCTTGCATGCATGTTCAGTTCATACAGCATACTATCAAGCAGTCAAGGCATGAGCAGTTTCTTGCCCAAATGGCTATCCTTGTCGCATTGAAGGCAAATTTTATAATGAGTTTCTTCAATGCCTATCAACCTCTCTGAAGTAATTGGTGCTGTCCAAAGCAGACAGGTCTCATTGTCAAGAAAAGTCTAAGTTCTTAAAACATTTTAAATGCAATATTCTGTAAGTTTTTGAAGTGTAGAAGATTATCTATTCAACTGAAATATATCTCTGTATATCTGAAAAAGCTAACTAACATGACTACAGTTTGACTATTATAGATGACATCTATTCATCTGTCTCTCTTAATTATACATTACATTTTTAAATGACTTGTACAAACATAATACTTCAAAAAAGAGCAGAAATACATATATATATATATATACAGTGTAACAAAATCAGCCTTAAATATGTATCAATAGACTAAGATCCATACAAATGCAAAGTATTCATCTCTATATCTAATCTCTCCCCCTTTATTTAAAGAAAGAGATTGACTATGACCTTTTAACCATTTATAATAAACCCCCTTTAAATAAAAATAAATATTTATAAACAATCATTTTGGAAATTTGGGTTTATTTTTCTCCAAACTGCTTCCTGCTTTTTGTTGGGCTAAGTATTTTTAGGTGTTCATGGAGACCTTCCAGGGGGTCTTGTTACATCAAACCACATTAGATTAGAAGGACCCCACAGGTTCTCATCTTCTGTGGAAATAAAAGCAGAGCCTCTTTTCTAAAGTAACATATGTTAAACTCAAATTTTGAAGTCAAGATACCTTTAAAATATTTATGTTGGTTTGCTTAGCAGCTCCCAGAAACAAATGTCCAAATATCCAAAGAAAACACAATAATATGTATAATCCAGACTCTGTGAATTTTCCATGTTTATGTGGTTTATTTTTCTTTATTCTTTTAATCTATGACTTCTATACTTTTATATTTTACTGTCTCTTTAAATACTTTACTTCTTTTTATAACTGTCTATACTATTTTTCCTCTCTCTCCCAAACATATAAACATTTTTAACACACTGTGTCTTGTTTAGAATTCTTTTATGTCTGAATATTTTCTGTGTACCTGAAATTCTTTTCTGACAATGAACATTTTAAAATGGCAAGCAGTGTTGTTGCAGCAGCCCTGGATGCTGGCTCCACCTCTCTTGGCCTTTCAATATGGTGGAAGTACATTTACTGCCAGCTCTGGGACTGCTGGGCGGGAACCATGCTCACCACCTCAATTCTGGGAAGCATTGTGAAATACATAAACCCTTTTTGTCTGAGTAAAAGCTAAATCTGCCATGCAGCATGCACAGCCTGGAAATGTCTCTGTGTATGGTGGTGGTAATTTGCAAGGTTTTCCTTCCTGTGCATGCCTAACAGACCCAATCCAGCTGCTTTTCCAGGCTGGGATGCTGAGCAGCAGACATGCTCTCAGCTACTTTCCTCCTAACCCTGAGCAGCATATAAGCACCAGATCTGAAGTGTGTGTGGCCACACGGGTTAGCCCTAAACATATGGGCACCATTTTGTAGTGGGAGACTGCTTGTTTGTGTCCCAGTCACCTAGACCCAAATAATCACACAGAAACTATGTAAACTGCAACACTGCTTACCCAATGACTCTGGTTCATTTCTAGCTAGCTCTTACATATGGAATTAACCCATTTCTATTAGTATATGATCACCACGAGGCTGTGGCCTACCAGGAAAGGTTCTGGGTGTCTTTCCCTTTTAGCAGCCATGTGGCATCACCCTGACTCCTCCTACTCTTTCTATATATCTCTGTTCAATTTTCCAGCCTGACTTTAATATGCTAAGTCATTGGCCCAACAACCAATAAAGCAACACATATACAGAAGGACATCCTCTCTCTCTCTCTCTCTCTCTCTCTCTCTCTCTCTCTCTCACACACACACACACACACACACACACACACACACACACACACACATATTAAAGGAAAAGAGTCCATCAATTTGAGGAGTAGGGAGTGGACAGGTGGGCAAGAACTATCAGGAGGAAAGGGAAGGGGAATTACATAATTATATTTTAATTTCAAGTTATTTAAACAAGAAAACAATTGAAAACAGAGAGAAACTCAAGCATGTGTACATATATGCATGTTTATAGCTACACGATTCATGATGACTAGAAGGTCCATCTATACATGAGTAGATATATGTCCTAGCTAGCTTTAAACTGCTGGAATAAACACCATGACCCAAAGCAACTTGAGGAATAAGGTTTTTGATTTACACTTCTGTGTCGCAAATGATCATTGAGGGACATAAGGCAGGAAACCAAAGCAGGAACCCATGGATAGGAACCTTGAGACAGGAACTGAAGCGAGACCCTGGAGGTATGCTGCTTAATGACTGATCAGTCTTCTTTCTTTCTCTTTTTGTGTCTGTTTTTATTACTATTTATTCTATTAGTTTTACATTTTTCTCTGCTCCTCTCCTTTCCTTTTTTCTCCCCTTCTACCCTCTCCCATGGTCCCCAAGCTCCCAATTTACTCAGGAGACATTGCCTTTTTCTATTTCCCATGTCAATTAGATCTATGTATGTCTCTCTTAGGGTCCTCTTCGTTGTCTAGATTCTCTGGAATTGTGAATTGTAGGCTGGCTTTCTTTGCTTTATGTTTAAAAACCACTTATGAGTGAGTACATATGACATTTGTCTTTCTGGGTCTGGGTTACCTCATTCAAAATGATGTTTTCTAGCTCCATCCATTTGCCTGCAAATTTCAAGATATCATTTTTTTTTTTTTGCTGTGTAGTACTACGTTATGTAAATGTACCATGTTTTCCTTACCCATTCTTAGATCGAGGGGCATTTAGGTTGTTTTCAGGTTCTGGCTATGACAAACAAAGCTGCTATGAACATAGTTGAGCACATGTCCTTGTTGCACGAGTGAGCATCCTTTGGGTATATACTCAAAAGTGGTATTATTGGGTCTTGAGGAAGGTTGTTTCCTAATTTTCTGAAAAATTGCTACACTGACATCCAAAGGGGCTGTACTAGCAATGCAGGAGTGTTCCCTTCACCCTACATCCTCTCCAGCATAAGTTGTCATCAGTATTTTTGATCTTGGCCATTCTTACAGGTGTAAGATAGAATCTCAGTGTTGTTTTGATTTGCATTTTTCTGATGTCTAAGAATTTTGAGCATTTCCTTAAGTGTCTTTCAGCCATTTTAGATTCCTCTGTTGAGAGTTCTCTGTTTAGGTCTGTACTTCATTTTTTATTTGGATTATTTGTTATTTTGATGACCAATTTCTTGAGTTCTTTGTATATTTTGGAGATCATCCCTCTGTCTGATGTGGGATTGGTGAAGATCTTTTCCCATTCTGTAGGCTGTTGTTTTTGTCTTGTTGACTGTGTCCTTCGCTTTATGGAAGCTTTTCAGTTTCAGAAGGTCTCATTTATTAATTGTTTCTCTCGGTGTCTGTGCTACTGAGGTTATATTTAGGAAGTGGTCTCCTGTGCCAATGCATTCAAGTGTACTTCCCACTTTCTCTTCTATAAGGTTCAATGTGGCTGGCTTTATGTTGAGGTCTTTGATCATTTGATTGAGTTTTGTGCATGGTGATAGATATGGGTCTATTTTCATTCTTCTACATGTTGATATCCAGTTACACCAGTATCATTTATTAAATATGTTTTTTTTCCATTTTATATTTTTTTGCTTCTTTGTCAAAAATCAGGTGTTTGTAGGTGTGTGGATTAATATCCGGGTATTCAATTTGGTTGCATTGGCCCTCCTGTCTGTTCTTATGCCAATACCAGGCTGTTTTCAGTACTGTAGCTCTGTAGTAGAGTTTGAAGTCAGGGAATGTGATGCCTTCAAAAGTTCCTTTGTTGTACAGAATTGTTTTGGCTATCCTGAGTTTTTTGTTTTTTTCATATAAAGTTGAATATTTTTCTTTTGAGATCTTTGAAGAATTTTACTGGAATTTTGATGGGCATTGCATTAAATCTGTAGTTTGCTTTTGTTCTAATTGCCATTGATTTGGTCCTTGTATAGAAATTTTATAAGTTTTATCTCAACATATTATTAAAGAGAAAAACTAGAGCCAGGTATAATAATAACTCATGTTTATAGTTTCAGAATTTGGGATGCTTGGGTTGGGGTGAAGGTCCCCATTTGCAGTCAGCTGGAGTACATAGCGATCCAAGTCAGTCAGAGGTATATAGAGAAATTCTGTCATAAAACAACACAATCCAACAGAAAACAGCAAGTAACAATGAGGATTTGGCCCATGATAGAAAATGTCAAGTCTATCCTAGAGAATAGAGGGGTTTGAAGGGTGGTATATTTCTATTACCATAGATGTTATTATTATCATTCTTTTCATTAAGAAAAATGAATACAGCAAGAATATTAGTAAGTATAAGGATTCCTTCAAACTCACCCAGATGATTTTTGAGCAAAAACATACACAGATAAAGTTCACAGACTTTCAGTGAAGCCCTCACCCAGTGTGAGAGACTTTTCCTTTAGCTGGGTTCCGACATCTGCTGCCCCACCATGAGTAACTAAAACAGGCATTTGCAATTTCCCATCAATTCCCACTTCTAAGGAAAAAGGACCTTTAAAATGTTGCACGAAAAGTCGTGAGACATCAAATAATAGAAAAAAAGACAAAAAAAAAAAAACCCAAGAGATTGGTTTATTGCACAGGAATCTGGAAAATACTGCCTAGTTCTGTTTAATAAACACAGGATGATCCTTGCTTAAAGATAGTTCCAGATATTTAACTTGTGGTTTAATGAACCCAGAACCACAGCTAAGTGGAATATGCAGACTGTGAGGAGGCCGGATACTTGTCCCATATGAAGTCACATAGCTCAGCCTGGTAGATTCACTGTTGCACTGAGCTATAATAGCTGAGAACCTTTAAATAAAAGAATATTTTCAAAGGAATTAGGAAGAAGATAAATAATATCTGTGATACAACATTCAGGTTCCAGGTCAGCTTCCTTAGGGGATACCAGGGTGCAGTCATGTTCCAGGTCAGCTTCCTTAGGGGGTACCAGGGTGCAGTCAGGTTCCAGGTCAGCTTCCTTAGGGGATACCAGGGTACAGTCAGGTTCCAGGTCAGCTTCCTTAGGGGGTGCCAGCGCAGAGCACCAGAAGCCGGGACAGCAGCTCTCAGCTCGCTTCTGTTCAAGTGGCATTAAGTGTTTTAAGTTAGAGACCTTGTGTGGGAGGATCGCTTTGATCCAGGGCTGTTGTTTCCTGACCTAGAATTCCAAGTGTAGAGACCTTTTACAGAAGCTGGTTCTGTTGGAAATGACCAAATGATCACTGCAGGTCAGCTTGTCAAACCACAGTGCTCCAAAGTCTGAAATACTCCGAGATCCCAACCATTCTGAGCATTAGCACAGGACATAAATAGAAATTCTGTACCCTTAATGAAGAGTGGCCATCAGATGCAGGCTGACACCATACAGTTTATCCAGCATCTCCAGGGATGAAAAGGGCCACTTCCAGTCTCTTCAGCTTTGATATACAAATTTTGCTTCATATATAAATGTATTAGTCAGGATTCTCTGAAGGAACAGATTTGATAGAACGATATGTGTATATGTGTTTATTTGTTCTATCAGTTCTGTTCCCTCCCTCCTTTCCTCTCTCTCTCTCTCTCTCTCTCTCTCTCTCTCTCTCTCTCTCTCTCTCTCTTTACACCCACCACCCCCCCACACACGTTATATATAGAGAGAGTCTCACAGGTTGTGAGTAGTCCGGCAATGCATATTCCCTGAAGGAAAGGGGAAAGGCCAAGGACCTGGTAGTTGTTCAGTCCAGGAGACTGATGTCTCTGCTGTCTCCATCTGACGCTGGAGTCCCTGGGAATCCTAGAGAGCAGCTGCTCTTCAGTCTGCCTTGGCATCATGAAGAAGTGGGTTCTAACACCAGGGAAGGGAGGCCTCAGCAGCAGGTGGGTGAACTTGCCAGGAGTGAGGGCAAGCAGGCCTCCCTTGTCCTTTTCTGTGGGCTGCCACAAGGAGTGTGGTTCACATTTGGGGTGGGTCTTTCTCCTCAAATGATCCAATCAAGAAAATCTCCCACAGGCATGCCAGCTGCTTGGATTTTAATTGATTCCCAATGTTTTCAAGTTGACAACCAAGATTAGTCATCATCACAGAATTATTAAAAAATTCTGGCTATAATTACATTTAGTCTGTGTCTACACAACATAAATGAATTTTATGTTTAGACCCGAGTTTCTTCTCTGACATATTTTATTGGCTATATACTGCCAGTTGTACCCAAGATGAAGTCTGACCTGGAAGTACAACGTTGACTCTGGAGTTGTTGGTAAAGGACTGTTTGAAGGCAGAGCAGGCGCCATGACACTTCAGGACACTTGACTGGCAGATTCTCTTAGCTGGACAAGCTGTGTACTGCTTGGTGATTTTCTCTTTTTCTTCTTTTTGGTTTGTTACATTTTCCCCAGTGAACTCTATTACTTTAACAATCAGTAAAAGAAAATATAAAGAACGTAAAATATTAAAAAATAATTTTTATGCCTACAAATTGTTTTCATGGCTACATCCAGATTTCCACTCCCAACCCACCTCCCGGGAGCTACTTCTGGGAATAACTGCAGAAGGAATATCCTGAGAATTATTCTCAGGGGATTTTTAGACAGATCAGTGTTCTCTGCCACAGTGGGGGAAGATAGATTTCCATGCTTGGCTTGATTGAAAAAGACAGTTGGAATCACCCTTGGAACTGTTTCATCTCTACATGGAGATGGCCTTGAAATGGTTGTCCTTTTGTGCCATTCTCCATATCCTTGACCAAAACACCACCCATACGACACTATTGACAAATTATGCATCCTATTTGATAGTGGAGAGAAGGAATGGGATATCTTCCTCTTACAATGCTAGTGGTGAACAGGTGAATGACAAGGGAGCCTAGGATATCACAGCCATGTGGAATTCCATAAGCTCCTGGTGGAAAGGAAATGGGTGCTTAAAGGCCAGTTTACAGGTGCATATAGATTTATACAGTGCTAAACCAACGCATGCGTTCAAAAATATATGTTAAATGCTCTTTGTCCTTCCTGCCCGTGCGTCACTCAAGTCTATCTTGACGTTATATTCGAGGTCTACATTGGAGGCTTTCTCAGTCTTTCAGGTCACAGCCATACTGTTTTGCAAGTTGTTTCGGATCTGTGAACCTGACTTGCTTTTATTTGCTCAAGACAGGGTCTCTCTGTGTAGCTCTGGCTGTCCTGGAACTCACTCTGTAGACCAGACTCGCCTTGAACTCAAAGATTTGCCTGCCTCTGCCTCCTGAGCGCTGGAATTAAAGGTGTGCGCCACCATTGCCTGGCCAAACCTGACTTTTGCATTGAGATTTGCTGGTGTCTGGAAGGAAGTAGAGACACTACTACAGAATGTTGCTGCTCTTGACTTTTCAGAGCTATGTCAGAGGTCCAGTTACCAAGCCAGGCCCACTGTCCTCCCGCTTTGGTTTTAGTGACAGCATGCCAGCCCCTTTCTGCCTTGCTGTTTTAGACTATGGGAGGGCATTGGATGGGTGTTCCATAAGGCAAGGATAACCAGTAGACAGGCGTCACTAACTGAGGCAGAGATGAAGCTGAAAGCAGCACATTATCAGAATAATTATAATTCTCCTGTTTGGCATATCAACACTTTGTGGGGAGGTTGTTAGTGTGCCAATAATTCAAGTTTCAAATTGTTGATCGATAACATCTTTCTGGGGGTGGGATTCTTGTCCTTCTTGGGGCAACTGGAATCCTTGCAATACCTGGCTGCCCTCTTACAAGTTGTCTAAGGCATGTCACCTTTATTGACTTCGAAATGAAGCATCTGTGATGCAAGTTGTGTGGTTTCCACAGAGTCTGGAACTCCATCTCATGTTCTTCTCAGATCTGATTCTGCATATTTGGAGTCTTGCATCCCATAAGTGAATCATGACTTTGATAAGTTGCCCAGGTCACCTAAGTGCTGGATCAAATGGATTCTGTTGTAATCAAGACGGCTTGGGAGAGTCAAACCCTCTGTTTCAGTCTGGCACCCAAACCCTTAGGTCTTTGCAGGGTCAGATGCTCAGTATTATCATAGTGCAGAGGAAAGCCCGGGAATCAAACTCAAAAAGGCAGAAGGCTGCGTTTAGTGTTGAATGCTTGTGAAGATTAGATGAGAGCAGGTGCAAGCTCACTCGCCTCTGCTGTGGGCTAAGTGTCCTGGAATGCTGGGCTTTGTCTTAGCTATGTGCTTATCAAATACAATTTTACAGTAATAAACATAGGAAAATATTAACTCTGGGTGGCTCTTTCTCATAGAGCCTAGGATTTAAATACAGTAGCAAGCACAATGCAGCCATTCACTGCGTGATTAAATACGTCACTTTTACAAACCTAAGGCTAGGACTGGCCCCCACTCGGAGACACTGGCAATTTCATAAACTGGATATGTGTTTTCATCTGCTGACTATGTTTGGACCATACTTATGAAGATATCCAAGTGCTTGGCTGCTGCAGCGGGATACTCTTAGCCATTCTGTATTGATTCTCATTGTGTGACGACAATGACTAGAGCTGACCATTCCGCCATGTGTTACATCAGCAACAGAAGCACAGAACTGCCAACAAGCCCTCCATGGCTGACTCCAGGAACAATCGCTTGCTGGGTTTGCCACATGACATTTGCTTTTGCATGTATCCATAACATGAAGTTATGACCATGAACTGAAGACATGCCTCTCCTCCTGTGTGTGTTGCAGTGCCTTATCCTGCTCTGTCTATCAAGAGAACTAATCAACCCCTAGAAAACAAAGACCTGCGTCTGATGAAGTAAACTCCAGACTGGCTGTGTCTCAGCACATTCATGGAGTGAAGGAAAGACTGAGAGCTGAAGCTCTGCCTGGGAGAAGACCTGCGTGCCAGGTGGAAATAGCTTGGAGAAGCAAGATTCTAGGGGAGCGAGGCACAGCAGGAAAACATGTCTTACTAGCTGACTGAGGAAAAACTCGTCTGTTGGAAGAGATAGAACTTGAAAAAGGAGCAAAAAGGACGCTGTTCTTCATGACTAGCGCTGGAGTGTGAAGTCCACTAATGAGGCTCAGTGAGCCGCCTTTCCTGGAACAAGAGGAGTGCCACAGTGTGTCTGGAAGAAAATGCTGGCTGCAGTTACAACACAGCTTCAGCTCCATCCATCCGTCCATCCATCCATCTGTCCATCCATCCGTCCATCTGCCCGTCCATCCATCCATCCGTCCGTCCGTCCGTCCGTCCGTCCATCCATCCATTCGACCGGCTGTCCATCCATCCATTCATCCATTTGTCCCTCCGTCCGTCCGTCCATCCAGTCATTTAGCCATGCCATTCTACAGGGGTCTGAGCTGTGTGTCTGCAGATGGGTACCTTCCATGGCTGTGAGGAGGTCATCCTTTTTTCCTGAGCCACATGGCAACCTGGTATCACAGTCTTTAGTCACTGCAAAGACACATGGATCATAACTCCTCCATTGTTCAGAGAGAGATGCAAAACACTGGCACTTAGTTTAGAAGGACTTTGAAGCTGGGAGTCCATAGTGCTTATTATCAGGGAAGTCTTCTCAAAGTCTCAGTGTAGTCTATTACCTTTGGAGAAAGTTTGGGGTGTGGGTAAAATGCCACCAAGTTGCCCTATTTTTTCTTTGTATTTGTGTCTGTTCCAGAGACTCAAGTCAAATCACCAGCTGAATGTATTGGAAGCAGCATATGTCAGCCAAGATCAGCTGCCCTGCCCCTTGTAAGAATTTCTGGGAACATCTGTGACCACTCTCAATCTGCAGCAGCAGGGGTACTGGCTGAGCTGAAACCAGTTTGCTTTCCCTATGGCTTCTACAGTCATCTACAGAATGATAGAATGATTCTCTTGACGTATGGCACTTGGTCCCATGGCACTGAGACCAGGGTTCTTTGTACAGTAGTCCTCCTCATTCAGGGTTTTACCTCCCATGCCTTTAGTTACCTGCAGTCAAGCAGGGTGTGAACACAATACAGTATAATATTTTGAGAAAAAGACCACTTGTCACATAACTTTTAGTTTAGTGTATTGTCATAATTGTTCTGTTGTATTATTAACTTATTGTCAATTTTTCAGTGTGCATAATTTACAAATCAAATTTTGTCTCGTGTGTGTGAGTGTGTGTGTGTGTGTGTGTGTGTGTGTGTAAAAAGTCATAGTGTGTGCTCTGTGGATTGGTACTTCTGTTTTAGTCCACCACTGAGGAAGTGGAGATGGGTGAGGCAAGGGATGTTCTAACATAGCACATGTGAGTCGGGGGTTGCTACATTTCTTCCTCTGCCAACTGGATCCTGGATGGGTTTCCCTGGAGAGGATGCTGCGGGGTGGGGGGGCTTGTGGAGGAGGGTTAGCTCTCTACAGAGGATGCTGGAGGTGGGCCTTGTGGAGGAAGGTTAGCTCTATGTAGAGGATGCTAGGGAGGGAAACTTGTGGAGGAGGGGTAACTCCCTACAGAGGATGCTGGGGGGGGACTTGTGGAGGAGGGTTAGCTCTCTGTAGAGGATGCTGGGGGGGGGACTTGTGGAGGAGGGTTAGCTCTCTGTAGAGGATGCTGGGGGGGGGACTTGTGGAGGAGGGGAAACTCCCTACAGAGGATGCTGGGGGCGGGACTTGTGGAGGAGGGGTAACTCCCTACAGAGAATTGTAGGTAGAGGCTGCTCGTTCCTTTCTCAGCTGCCCAGACCTGAAATAATCACACAGAAACTGTATTATTACAACACTGCATGACCTATTAGTTCACACTTCTTACTGACTGGCTCTTATATCTTAAATGAACCCATTTCTATTAATTTGTGTATTGCCATGTAGTTGTGGCCTACCAGTAAGATTTTGTCTGGTGTCCAGTGTCTGTCTCCTGTGGTGGTTACTTGGCTTCTCCTTGACTCAGCCTACTCTCTCCTTCTCTACCTGCTTGGAATTTCTGCCTTGCCCTATTCTGTGTCACAAAAGACCCAAAGTAGCTTTTTTTTATTAACCAATGGTATTCACAGAATACAGAGGGGAATCCCATATCACTTTCCCTTTTCTGTCTAAATAAAAAGGAAGGTTTTAACTTTAACATAGCAAGATTACATACAACAAAACAGTTATCAAACAAGAACTATAGTTATGGTATTTATATCTACTTTATCTTTTATCATAACTAAGGAAAACTGTAACTATCTATTCTTCAACTCCATCAAAGACTCTAGAAGTATATAATATTACCAAAGTAAACAAGAAGTGTTGTAAGCAACATCCGAAACTCTAGAATTGATAGAGACATCTTGCTGTCTGGACAGTCACCAAAGTTCTTTTGTAACATTGGGGTACCCATCTTCAGCCAACAGGCCCATAGTATCTGGCAGAGTTTTCCATGAAGTAGGAAAGTTCAAAGACAGTTCCACATATATTGGCAGTTAGTCACTTTCTTCTGTGTCCTGCAGAATGTCTGGCAGACTTCTTTTTTTTAATGAAGCAGGAATCCCGAAAGACTGTCTCACCTTCTTTTGGCAAATTCAGCAGTCATTTTTCTGTGGGTCCTGCATATCCAGTTCATCAAGCAGTCCAGACAAGAGCAGTTTCTTGCTCAAATGGCTAACCAACTCCATAAGGAGCCTCTTCAATGCCCATCATCCTCTTGAAGTAATCGGTGCTGCCAGGAGCAGATGTGTCTCATTGTCATGAAAAGTCCTGAGTTTTTAAAGCATTTTAAATGCCACAGTCTATAGTCACTGAAAGAGTTGAAGAATACCTATCTAACTGAAATATATATCTAGGAAACCTAATTACATGTCTTCAAGTTTGACTATTATAAATGACTATCAATCTGTATTTCTTAACTATACATTATATTTTAAATGAGCTGCACAAATACAATACCTTAATCAAGAGCAGAAATATAATAAACAAAATTGACCTTAAATTTGTATCAATAAACCAAGATTCATCCAATGCAAAGTATTTCTCTCTAACATTTATAAACAGTAATTTAGGGAATTTGGGTATAGTTCTCTCCAAACTGCTTCTTGCTTTTTGTTGGGCAAGGTAATTTTTGGAGGTTTATGGAGACCTTTCAGGAGTTCTTGTTCCATTTAACGACATTAGTCTGGAAGGAATCCACAGGTTCTCATCCTCTGTGGAAACAAGAGCAGAACCTCTTTTCCAAAGCAACATATCCTTAGACCCAAATTTGAAGTCAAGATACCTTTAAAACATATATGTGGTTTAACTTATCAGCCTGTACAATGAAATGTCTCTCTGTACTTAGCTTATTCACAGTCAAAAATTCAAAGAAAACACAATAATATACATAATCCAGATTCTCTGTGTGTAGTCCATCTTTATGTGGCTTAATTTTCATTAATCTTTTAATCTATGACTCTGTCTCTTTAAAGACTTTGTTTTATTTTTTAATGATTTACTTCTTTTTATAACTCTCTATACTCTTTTTCTTCTCTCTCCCAAGCCCATGTACATTTTTTTCAACACACTGTGACTCGTTTAGAGTTCTTTTATGTCTGAATCTGTCTTACTGTGTATCTGAAATCCTTTTCTGACAAAATGTCTTTTAAAATGGTAAACAGTGTGGTCCTCATGGCCTTGGATGCTACCTCTGCCTCTCTCAGCCTTTTAACATGGTGGAGGTAGTTCACTACCAGCTCTGGAACCTCCAGGAGGAAGCCGTCCTCATCACTTCAACTCTGGGTAGCACTGTGAAGTAAATAAACCCTTTTCATCTGAGTAAAAGCTAAATCTTCCATGCAGCACACTGCACAGCCTGGAAATACCTCTGTGTATGGCGGTGGGAATCCACCATGCTCTGCTGCCTGTGCACGCCTAGCAGTCCCTATCTGGCTGCTTTCCCAGGCTGGGCTGCTGAGGGCATGCTCTCAGCTACTTTCCTCCTAACTAGCTCATGCTTCTTAGTGGCTAGCTCTTATATCTTAAATTAATACATTTCTGTTAATCTGTGAATCACCACATGGTTGTGGCCTACCAGTTAGATTCTTTCTGGCGTCTAGCGTCTATCTCCTGTGGGCTGCTACATGACTTCTCCTTGACTCTGCCTTTTCTCTCCTCTATCTGTTTGGAATTCCTGCCTTGCCCTACTCTGTGCTGCAATTGGCCCAAAGTAAATTATTTATTAACCAATGCTATTCACAGCATACAGAGTGGAATCCCACATCAGAGGATGCTGGGGGAGATGTGTGGAGGAGGGGTAACTCCCTACAGAGAATGTTGGGGGGATACTTGTGGAGGAGGGCTGATCCCTGTAGGGGACAGTAGAGGGAGACTTACAGAAAAGAGGTAGCTGCCTAAAGTATGGGTGGCACTTGCTGTCATTTTTTGCCACAGTAGTGATTCTGTACCTTGGTAGCAATAGCAGATTCCAGCAGCTGGAAGTTGCTGTTTTCAGTTTTTCAACACCAGCTAACCTCAGGGAGACCAGCCTTAACCAGGTGTCCCTTCATCTCCAGAATCCAGCAACGTCAGCCTGCCTCTGCTTCCCCAGCCCCAGGTACGGTAAGCTATCTATTCAGTACCATCATGTATATAGCTTGAAATAACTCCATGGAAGTCTTCATAGTGTGAAAACCATAAATACTGCTAATCAGAGCTTTCCCCTGGAGAGTTAAAAACCCACCAATGTATTACTGCTTGGGCCCAAGAACAGTTGATTCACAACAGCGAGTGTTGGTCTAAGAGTGATTTCCACCTTAAGGTGGAGAAGGAGAAGCTTCCTGGTGTGAACTAAAGCAGACCTTGGGGAAGCTGGATGGGCTGGAGGCGCGGGTCACACTACCAGAGCGCTGTGTCTCTGCCGGCGGTGACAGAGAGCAGGTAGAAACATGGTGCTTCCCTCCCACACACACTCTTGCCCACGTCTCTTTCCAGTCCAGGAAGGTCAGGAAAAGCACGAGAGATTGTTGGGGAAAGCTGCTAGTTCGTCTCCAGCTGCTCAGTCCCGAAATAATCACACAAACTATTATTTAAAGCACTGCTTGGCCTATTAGCTCTAGCTTCTTTCTAGCTCTTATATCTTAAGTTAACCCATTTCTATTATTTTATATTTCACCATGAGACTTGTGGGCTATCGGCAAGGTTCCAGCTGCATGGCTTCTCCCGACTCTACTTTCTTTCTCCAGGAATTCAGCTTAATTTTCCCTGCCTAGCTCTGTTCAGTTCAGACACTGGCCAAAACAGAGTTATTCATTAACCAATAAAAGCAACACATAGACAGAAGGACTTCAAGAGACTTCCACACATAGACAGAAGGACTTCCCACACCAAGAGACTTCCAGAGTGTTCAGGTCAGTGGGTCAACCTGTCAAAAAGGCAAATAAAGTGATGTCTGATCAGAATCTTTGGGAGCAGCAATGACAGAAGAAGCCAGTACGGAGGATGCTGGTAAGCGTGGACCAGGGCTGCTGTCCTATGTGACAGGTTCTCTGCAGCCTAGTCACCTTCTGGGAAAGTGAAGACATGCAGACGCTGACTCTTCTTTAGGACAGACACTGTGCTCTGAATTGTAAGATGATATTTCCCATGGTGAGGAAGAAAATGGTGGCTCAAGAGATAAGAACCAGGGGATGGAAAAGAAAGCTAAAAATTCCCTCAGGCATTAAATACTGAAGACAAATACACGTTGTTGGTTTTTTCTTTTTATGTTAGTTTGTTAACAGTGACAGATATGATATGGGAGAACCTAAGAAAGAAAAATCATAATTTCTGAATGTTTGTGTGACAATGAAGATGTTTGTGTGGCAATATTGTGCGGGTGGAGAAAATAGATCTCATAATTGACATTTATCTCCATCAGTGAATGGAGATTAGATTTATCAATCCATTGCTTAACCAATTAATTTTTAAACATACTACCTTAACAATGGCACCTTGCTTTTGAAAACAACATTCATCTGGTAATATTGTTCATTAAAATGTTACTGATTTTTTACATTTATTTTTTTATATTTGTAGTCAGTAAGAACATAATAAAATAATAAATCTATACTACTTGTTCATGAGACTCATCTTTCCTTTAGAAAGGCTCTGTATAATATTTTGCTTTAAAAGGGTCCATGAATTATTTAATATTTGATAACCATATATAATTGAGGCTTTTAAATAAGATAATTTCGTAATCAGCCTTTTAAAGATTTGGTCTGTTTTTAATGTCTCATTTTATTATAGGGCTTGCTAACTTTTCTACCTATTCTTCCAATTCCTCTATATTATGCTTTTCTTATTGATGAAAGTCTATTATTGGGCAACCACTCAATTTAAAGGCCCATTTCAAGAGGCATCCTGGAAGAGCATCTGCATTGAATACATGAGGCCCTGGGTTCGAATACCAGCACTACCCAAACAAACAAATAAGAAATAGTAGTATTTCCCTCTCTTTTCTGATTCTGATTACTTAATTCATAAAAATGTTGACACTGAGCATGGAAAACAGAAGAAAATTCCCCGAAGTTGAGTTTGCCGTAGATATCGTCTTAATCCTCAGGTAGAATGGATTCCTGTAATCTGTGCACCAGAGGAAGAGAGGGAGGCTTGGAGAAAACCGTGGGAACACCAGCATAAAAGCTGTGTGCTGGCGATGGGAAATGGGGGCGTGAACAAGTGGAGGGGAGCCGTGAAACTCACAGATGCTAACGCCAAAGAGACCTTCAGGGGACACAGAAGGAAGCAGACCCTGTGAGCAGGGCTGCTCAGGGAGCGCTGCATCCGCCTAACTCATCCTTTGCAGAGGATAAAGCAGGAAGAGGTGAGAACGGTGTTGTGGGGTCTATGTGACAGAACTCTCCCAACTTCTGTGCTCTCTGATGTTGCCTGGGGAGCTTTTCCAAGACCCTGTAGTTCCCATGAAGAAATAAGACTTTATGGTTTGCCACACCTGAAGCGCACTGGTCTAAGAAAGCCAATTATTAAATTCTTAGCAATTTTGTAAGCAAGTTGTTAGATGTGGCTATTTTAAAAATTTAATTAAATAAACATATAGTGGCATAAATATTAAAAAACTATACTCAAAACTCATCACTTTGTGAAACTCAAAAGATTCATAAAGAGTACAAAGGGCCATCACTTTGTGATCATGTTAGTCACAGCATGTGCCTCTGTGTTCTGAAGGCTATTCACATGTCTTAGAAGGAATTCCAGACAATGATGGTGTGCTGCGGGGTGGTTTGAATAAGAATGGCCTTCATGGGTTCATATGTTTGAATGCCTGGTCATTAGGGACTTGACAGGAATTAGGAGGTGTGGTTTGTTGGAGGAAGTGTGCCAAGGGGTGTGGGCTTTAAGGCTTCAAAGCCTAAGGCAGGCCCACTAGCTCTCTCTTCCTGCTGCTTTTGGATTCAGATGCAGAACTTTAAGCTTCTTCTCCAGTACCCACATCTGCCTGTTCCATCATACTTTCTGCCAAACTATAAGCAAGCCCCAAGAGTTGCTGTGGTCATGGTGTCTCTTCACAGAAATAAAACACTGATTAAGATATGCAGGGTTTTTTTTTTTTTTGCCAACTTGATCCAAATTAGGGTCGTCTAGGAAGAGGAAACCCCAATGAGAAAATGCCCTTATCAAATTGGTCTTTAGTGGCCTGTGGGCATTTCCTTGACCGATGACTGATGCGGAAAGGCCCAGCCCACAGTCATCTCTGGGGAGGTGGTCCTGGAGGGAGTAAGAAAGCAAACAGAGCTAGCCGTGAATAGAGTTCCTCTATGGTCTTAGCATTGGTTCCTGCCCTGATTTCCCTTCACGATGGACTATAAACTGTAAAATGAAATTATCATTCTTTCCCCACTAGCTTTTAGTGATGACATTTCATCACAGCAATAAACAGCAAACTGCAAAAGGTTTGTAGCTGCATATTCCTCCAACCCTGCCTTCAGTGGAGCCACACC
The DNA here is from genome assembly GCF_982192425.1 of Myodes glareolus. NCBI lineage: Eukaryota > Metazoa > Chordata > Mammalia > Rodentia > Cricetidae > Myodes > Myodes glareolus. The sequence goes on from NC_142038.1 coordinate 75,149,233, forward strand.
GATGGGCTGGAATCAGTTATGGTGGGAGGATTTTGCATGGAAATCAGTAATTGATATAAATTAGGGCTTAAAATAGTTTGTTAATTATCTAAATATAACAACAGGATGATGGAAGGATTCATAATACAGGTTAAATTGTGTTGCTTCTGTAACTATTATATTGTGGATGATCCAAGAAACAAAAAATATTCTTCTATTATTCAAAAGCAATTATTTAATACATTGGAAGATTGTTTACATTGTTGAAGAAGAGTAATACCTTGGCATGTCTGTGCTGTTTCATGTTTGTCTCTCATTTTAAGAAAATAATAACCTAATTTATGTCAGAACTATCTTTTTCATCATTGTGATGTTCTTCTTGGTTGTCAGCTTCACTACATCTGAAATCAACTAAAATCCCAAAATGGAGGGCATACAAGAGAGGTACTTTTGCTTAATTTGAAGTACATCGATCCACTTCTAATCCAGACCTTTGAGGAGGGAAGGCACAACTTTAATCTACTGGCAGCCTTTATAAGGACGTGGGAGAGGGAATCCTTGGCTGCTTGCCTGCTTGTCCTCACATTGTTATCCTGTCTACCCTTCACTGCCATTACAGCCTACCTCTTCAGGATTCCAGCGTGCACTGAAGGCCAACTGAGACATTCAGCCTTGTGGACTGAGAAACTTCTGGATTCTTGGGACTTTACATTCACAGTCAGCCATTGTTGGCTTAGCTGGACCACCGCCTGAAAGTCTTCAAATAAATCATATGTACATACATTGTATAAGTTCTGTTACTCTAGAGAACACTGACTAATACAGTTACAAGCAATGTTGTCTTCAGATTCGAGAGTTTGGCAAGAGTTAGTTAAATCATTCTCTGAAAACCAGTTGAAGATGTAGAATTTAAAGAATTTTGTACATCTTGTAATTTCTAAATTGCACAGTATACTTTTTTTTACCAGTACATTTACAATACACTTACATACAAATATATGCATGCAGTATTTATTGTTCTTGTTGGAGGGTCAGTTATTAAACCTTTGCTGGGTCCTCACTGGGTGGAGTTCCCATTTCCTCACACAAAGAACGACATCAGAAGTCTTCCTTTATAAAAGGAGTTGGGGCCAATGACAATCATAAACATAAGACATACTGTACTATACATTTAATCTCAGTAGTTGGGAGGCAGAGGCAAGTGAATCTCTGTGAGTTCAAGGCTAGCCTGGTCTACAATGTGAGTTCAGTGCAACACTGAGAAACACTGTCTTGAAAAACCAAAAGAAAAAGAGAAAAAGAAAAAATAGAAGAAAATTAAAATTACTGTGGTAATTGGGCCACCACCTGTGGTCATGTTGGTTTCCAAGGGCCATACTGCTACTGGAGTCATGTTGGTCTGAGTGGCCTGTGTTGCCACCCAGGGCCATGATGACATCCTGAGCTGCTGCTAAGGGTCATGTCTGGATCCATGTCTCTAACACAGACAGGGTCTATGTTGCTGTCCGTGGTTCCTGTTACCTCCAAAAGCATGCAAAGACCCGGGGTCTGGACCATCACCTGAGGCCAGGTGGGTGTCTGAGGGTCATGCTGCAGTCAAGGCCATACAGATATGAATGACCTGCACTGTCACAAGGTGTCATGGTGACGTCGGGGCGCTGGTGGCAACTGAGGGCCATGTCTAGGTCCGTGGCCCCGCTGCAGCCAGGGTCTGAGTATCTGATATCCCTGGCTCCTGTTATCACTGAGAGCTGTGAGATGCCTGTGGTCAGGTCAGTCACCTGAGACTATGCTGGTGTCTGAGGGACATGCTGCCACTGGGGCCATACTGATCTGGGTGCCCTGTGCTGCCACCCAAGGCCATGGTGACATATGAGTCCAAGATACTACAGAGGGTCATGTTTGGGTCCACGTTTCTTGTGCAGCTGGGATCTGTGCTGATGTCTGGGTGCCATAGGAACCATGCCTGTTGAAATCCGAGGGCTGTGCTAACCAATCTCACCCCTCACTGGCCTGGGATAGCTGGCATTGCCCCTCACCGGACTCTGTAGTAGGAGAGCTGATTCTGCACCTCTGTCCCCGCAAACCCCCCACCCTCGGCACTTGGGAGAGATGCCTCCACCTCTCTCCGTGTGTGGGGGAGAGCTAGCCTTGATGACATAGGCCTAGAAGAGCTGGCTCTGCTCCTTGCCTGGGGAGGGGGCGCTATCCCAGTAGCCTGACTGACCAGCTCAGCTACTATCCAGACCCACATCCTGGGCCAGGGGTTGGCCCTCTCTATGACCACCCCATCTATGACCTGCTGGGACAGGTGAAGGGACTGGCACTGTAGAAGGAAAGCTGCAGGATTCCCATGACTTGGTGGAGCATCAGAATATCTGAGAGGAGTTTTGGTGAGGATCCAGTGATGATGGTGTCCCAAAGGCCAGATTCTTGAACCAGACCAATGACTCATTGCGATGAACATTGGTCGGCGGTGCTGAGTGGGCAAAAGGGAATACTGAGCCACCCACCACAGATCCCACAGATCCCAGTGCCACTAAGAGGAACGGGGGGAGAGGTGTTGGAGAGATGGGAAAGATGGGTTTTTTGTTTTGTTTTTAATTAATTTGGGGGTAAATTCTTTTGGAGAGGACACTGCAGGGGTGAGGGGCAGATATAGAAACCTTCTGGTTTTTGTTGTGGGACAGTCTTTTTGTACATTGTGAAGATGTGTCTCTGCCTAAAGCACCTTCTGATTGGTTTAACAAGGAGCTGAATGGTCAATACCTAGGCAGGAGAGAATCTGTGGAATTTCTGGGGAGAGAGAGGAATTCAGGAGGAAGAATCTGAGAGGTGGGGAATTTGCCAGCCAGACACAAAGGAAGTCAGATGTGTGGTACTGAGGAGGGGTAATGGGCCATGTGGCAGAAATTAAATTAATATAAACAGGTTGATTTAAGGTATAAGAGCTATTTGAGAATAAGCCTCAGCTAAGACCAAGCTTTCATAATTAATAAGAAGTCTCAATGTCATTATTTGGGAGTTGACGGTACAAAAGAGGAAGATGGCTCAAAATGGAATTCTAGTACTAGCCCAAACTGTTGCTTTCACTAAGTAGGTACCTTTGTTTCTCCTCCTTCCCTCTTCCTCTTCTTTTGTTTTTTTGTTTTTGTTTTTCAAACCAGGGCTTCTCTGTGTAGCCTTGGCTGTCCTGGAACTCACTCTGTAGACCAGGCTGGCCTTGAACTTACAGAGATCTGCCTGACTCTGCCTCCCCAAGTAATGGGATTAGACATGTGTGCCACCACTGCCTGCTTTCTCTTCACAACAAATAAGAGGTTGTGCTTTATGGGAACAAGACACAGAAAGGCCACGCTTGTCTGTTGAGACACGACCCTGAATGACATTTTGCAGATGAACCACAGTCTAGACTCCTACCATAGTATGAACTACATTGCCTACTGCAGCAGGTGACAATGCCCCAGCAGGTGGTTTCTGGTGAGCCGGGGGTCTTTGATATTGTGAGACTGTGGTCTCAGGGGCTGAAGGAAGCAGCCAAGGTTTAACCTCCCCAGGACCAGGGACCAGGGAATGCCAGTCCAACTGAACAGCTACAGTGATGTGAGCAGAAGCTTTTTTTTTTAAAATGAAGGAAATAATTTATCCTGATTTGTGCCTCGTTGCTAAAAAGGCAATGAGTCTTCCAAAACGGAAAGAATTATTTGCTATTAAAAATACATTTAAATAACATGCCTATCACCATGCTTCTTTGTCAGCTTTTTTAATCCCCTAAAACAACTAAAAATAAAATAGGTGATGAGAAATGGGTTTTGTGTGTCTGGGGGGATTGGCTTTTGTTTATTCTGAAGAAGAAAAATAGACATTTTTGACTCTTTTGAGCAAATAGTAGAGCTATGTTCAGCAGGACAAGGTCAGTGTAACAAAGATTTTTAGGTGACATCAAAGCTTGGAATGGGATCAAAGACCCTGAGATGAAGAACACTTCTATAATTACTTTTAAATCTTTTGCCAGGCTTAGAAAAGCTTCCTAACTGGAGAGTGCTGGCCTCTGCTGATATAGTAGGAACTTAGATAAGGTAAGGGCAGGGAGCTGCAGTGCTGAAACCAAGGGTGCGTGATGCTTCGGTGCAGACCTTGGCACTGCCCTTTGCAATAGCTACTTACCAAGACCTTGCTTGGTTTCTAGACATTCAAAATTCTGCTTCTTAATTCCTGCCTATACCTCCTGGTCGTGGGGACTCTCCGGAAGCCCCGAGTCTGTGTTCATTCTGGACACAGCTGCTGCAGAGTTAGTAGCATGTCCCAAGCAATGGACAAGTACAAAAACTTGTACCCAGCTGGTTCCCAAGTCTGTCACTACGGAACACAGCAGATACTCTGGGCAGAAACTGTCCAGTTCAGTTCATATCTTCATCTGGGGCAGCTCTTACCTGCAGCTGACACCTTTGTTCAGTAATGGATTTGAACCAGCAAAGCCTCAGAATGTTAGCCCCCAAGGAAAGTGCAAAGGAGAATCATTTTCCTCTTACAAATATGCAATTATTTGATACCAGACAAGCCTCCAATTCCCTCTTGATTCCATCTGGTGTCTATAACATACTTCAACACTGATACAACCCAGAGTGACAGGAATTTGTAGTTTAGGAGCTCAGCTTGTGTACGGACCCGGGAGTGTTTTCCTAATCTGTGCCTCCCACTAGGAGACTCAAACCAAGCAGCTCTTCACTCCGTTTGGAAGGAGACGATGACTTCGGCCTGTATGCATAAAGATGTGTTTATTGTGTGCTCTGTGATATGAGAGTTAATATCAGTAAATAATTTCAGAATAAACGGCCTGAACGGACTGAGAAACTGCACCTATCAGCCACCACCCATCCAGCACAGAATGATCTATGACTTATTCCTGGAAGTAGGAAGGGCGCCACCCTGTAAGTTTATTGGGGGTGAACTTAAATTGTGTGGGCACATGGACATATTAAAATCCTATCAGAGAAATCAGGCCCAAAAGTTAACTGGACATGTATATCAGAGTGAGGAAAAGGTGTGATTCCCTCTAAGAGCCCCATACAGTGATGGGCACCTAACGCTGTGATCCAGGGCCCCCACCAACCTATCACCTTCACCAAGGATGAGCACTCCCAACATGGCGTCAGTGTCTGCGGTCAGTGTAGCCTGCTCGCCTGTGTGTTCAGCTGTGTGGAGAAGACTTGACTGGCTGTTTCCTGTGCCTGACTGGTTTCCTACTCTGGATCTAGCTTCACCCTTATCTTACAAGTGAACTCTGCAGCTTCTCCCATACAGCAGACTGCGGCTGCTCCAGCTCAGCTCTGCCAGCACTGGTCTGCTTCACTCTCTTGTCAATGCGGATTCAGTCCACTTCTGAAACCTTTTTAACTTGCATTTATTCTGTAACCCACATGTATGTATATAGATGTGTTTATTGTGTGCTCTGTGATATGAGAGTTAATATCAGTAAATAATTTCAGAATAAACTGCCCAGGTCACCAAGGTAGGTGGATTTTATTAAAAATTGCTGCCATTAAAGCTGTTGTTAATTGTCGTTCAATAAATTCTAACGTTATGAAAAAACAGCAGCATGCTCATGGATGTTCCTTGCACAATACACCCACGCCTCACACAGCACAGCCCGTGGATGCTCCTTGCACAATACACCCACGCCTCACACAGCACAGCCCGTGGATGCTCCTTGCACGATACACCCACGCCCCACACAGCACAGCCCGTGGATGCTCCTTGCACGATACACCCACGCCCCACACAGCACAGCCCGTGGATGCTCCTTGCACGATACACCCACGCCCCACACAGCACAGCCCGTGGATGCTCCTTGCACGATACACCCACGCCCCACACAGCACAGCCCGTGGATGCTCCTTGCACGATACACCCACGCCCCACACAGCACAGCCCGTGGATGCTCCTTGCACGATACACCCACGCCCCACACAGCACAGCCCGTGGATGCTCCTTGCACGATACACCCACGCCCCACACAGCACAGCCCGTGGATGCTCCTTGCACGATACACCCACGCCCCACACAGCACAGCCCGTGGATGCTCCTTGCACGATACACCCACGCCCCACACAGCACAGATCCAGCTGTGGCCAGCTGCAACTCAAGTGCTCAGGGTACTCAAATGTTGCAGAATATTCTTTTACACTGTGTGAAGAAATGCCACTGGGATTCGTTTATTAAAGAGATGGATGGCCAATAGTTAGCCAGGAAGAGGTTAGGCTGGATTTTGGGGACAGAGAGGTCTCAGAGAAGAAGAAAGGCTGGTGGCCAGCTGCATGTAGAGGAAGCAGGACATGCAGGAGGAGAGGCAAAAGCCACAAGTCACATGGCAGCATGTAGATTAAAAGAATGGGTTACGTTAAAAGAATTAGTTAGAAACAAGCTAAATATATAGGCCAACATTTCATAATTAAAAGAAGTCTCTGTGTCATTTATTGTGAGCTGGAAGCCCAATGAAAGTTCCAATTACATATGGTTCTCAACGTCTGGCCATGTATATTAACATTTAATGGAGTAAATCACAAAACAAAACAATCCCACATCAACTTGTTAATTTTGAATGTTTTAATGCTAATAAACAGAAAACGGCAGCTGCTGAGAGACACTGGATTGTAGAAGGGGCTGCCAAATTAAACTAGCCTAGATACTTTAGGAATGCCTTAACTTTAAAATGGAAGTCAGAAAATGTATTGCTTTGGTGAAGAGATTATGTTTTTGCTCCACAGAAAACAAAAGACTGTGGGTTCGTTCAAGGCTAAAATGGATCAGGTTTGGTTGGAGGAGATGCTCCTGAAAATCCTGACCATAGACATAAAGAAATAATTCTAAAAAAAAATTGCAAGACAGGTGACGTATATTTAACCTGCTTAAATATAAAACAAAAAAATCATTTTTGACTGGCTTGTGTATAACATGTAGTCCATACTTATATTACTGTAGATATGTATGTTACCTTTGAAAGTTTGTGTGTTTTCAGAGCAAAAGGACTAGGCACCAGCAAAAACAGGAGACCCAGGGGATCCAGCCTCTCGTGAGCCTCTGCTGCAGTTTCCTCAGAGTTCCATATCCAGAACAGCTTCAAGGCCGCTGACTGAGAAGGTTCGGCCTCAGAAACTCTTCTAGTCAGGAGTACAGATAAGCCTCGTGCTTTCCTATTGCACAGAGACTGGACAACAAATGTTATGGCTAGTTTTCCCAGGACTTGACCATTATTTAAGTTTTCCCAGGGTTCCCCAAAGATTCCATCACCTCTTAGACAGCAGGAAGTAGTCTAGAGAACATAGTGCCCACATTCCCAAGAGATGGGTCATTTGGAGGGTTATGGATGTTTGTCATTTAGGGGAGTTGGTTAAAAATTGTTACTGGTCATAGTCAGGAAGAAAGCTAAACAAAGGAGATTAGATTCGGGGATCTTTTGCAGGGAAAAGGGGGGATATAGTACAGAAATGATGGGATAAATGGGTGGAGGCAGATTGTTTAGTCTACTTTTGAAGACCACTAGTCTCAAATATTTTCAATTGGTATGGATTTTTGTATATTGATACAAATTTAAGATATTTTTGCTAGAACATACTGTACATGTGTTTCCACTCTAGTTTAAGGTATTGTGCCTATGTAGCTTGTTTAACAATGTAATATAAATGTCTAGTCCTTGCAAATTATTGTTACAAACTCTTTAGGATAATAAAGAAATAAAGGTTAATAGTTGGCCATGTTTAACAAGATAGAGGTGAACCTGAAGAAAATCATATAGTTATCCTCCTGGATATTGGAAGTAGACAAGATTGCCAGGCAAACTTGGGTGCACGGGGGGTGGGAGGTGGGGGTGGAAGTAAGGGGAGATTGGTAGAGAGAAGGGAGAAGGGGAGGATTCGGGAAAGCTTGGAGGAATGAGATGGTGGGAGGAAGGATGGATATGGATATGGGCGCAGGGAAGTAAATATCTCAACTAAGGGAGCCATTTTAGGGTTTGCAAGAGACTTGATTCTAGAGAGGTTTCCAGGTCCAAGGAGAGGTCCCCAGATTGTTCCCTGGACAGCAGAGGAGAGGGTGCCTGAACTGGCCTTGTCCCATAGCCATACTGATGAACATTTTGCATATTACCATAGAACTTTCATCTGACGATGGATGGAGATAGAGACAGAGACCCACATTGGAGCACTGGACTTAGCTCCCTAGGTCCAAATGAGGAGCAGAAGGAGGGAGAACATGAGCAAGGAAGTCAGGATCACGAGGGGTGCGTCCACCCACTGAGATGGTGGGACTGATCTAATGGGAGCTCACCAAGGCCAGCTGGACTGGGAGTGATGGAGCATGTGATTAAAATGGACACTCTGAACGTGGCTGGCAATGAAGGCTGAGTGAGAAGCCAAGGACAATGGCACTGGAATTTTATTCTACTGTATGGACTGACTTTGTGGGAGCCTGGTTTGTTTGGATGCTCACCTTTATAGACCTGTATGGAGGGAGGAGGACCTTGGACTTCCCACGGGGCAGGGAACCCTGACTGCTCTTAAGACTAGAGAGGGAGGGGGAGGTGGGGAGGGGGAGGGAAAAGGAAGGCGGGGAAGAGGTGGAAATTTTTAATAAATAAATAAATAAATAAATTTTTTAAAGAAGAATGAATTTTAAGTAATTAATAAACTGGATTTCTATGCAAAAAATAAATAAATAAAGAGTCACTGTTATATCAAAAAAAAAACCAAGATAGAGCAGGATAGTCCTTCAAAAATTCCCATTTCACAGAGAAGTCTGTCAGATATTCCAGCCCTGTAGGCTGAAAATGGATTCCCAACATTACAGAGGAGACTTGGGCTACTGTCCAGGCAGCCAGCTGTTTCTGTCATTTTTATAGCTTTGGAAGTTGGTTTCTCTACACCTCCTGTTTATTTAGGTAGTATGATATTCTTCTTGGATTTCTGATGGCGTTGAAGATGAGATAGTTGTAGTGACAGTTTTCTTTGTTACCAAATTCCAAAAAGAAACTCACAAAGAAGGTAAAAAAAATGTATAAGGTTTAGACACATAAAAGTTTAAATTGTTTAAGAAAATGTTTTGAAGTCTAAAAAGATAGTTTAATATGGTAATACAAGTTATGATAGAAGATGGTGTAAGTATTAAACTTTAAATTCATCAAGATAAGACAGTTAATAGAGTATTTTCACTGAATATTAAATCACTAAATATTAAAAATCACTAAAAATACAAATGGACTGGATGCTCTGGATGTAACTCTTACTTGATAATTGTTCTTATTATTTACAGTTTTATTATGTTAGAGCTAAAACCTTTCATTTTTATTTAGACAAAAGGGGTGAATGTTGTGGAATATTCCTTTCCACTGTGTGAAGATATGTCACTGTGATTGCTTTAATAAGGAGCCTAATGGCCAACAGCTGGTCAGAAAGAGGTTAGGCGGGACTTCTAGACACAGAGCGAGATCTCTGGGAGGAGGCGGGACTTCTAGACACAGAGCGAGATCTCTGGGAGGAGGAAAGGTGGGGTTGCTAGGCGGATGCAAAGGAAGGAGAACATGTAGAAGGAGAGGTAAAAGTCATGAGCAGCATGTAGATTTAAAAAATGGGTCAATTTAAATTATAAGAGCTAGTTAGAAATAAGCCTAAGCTATTGGCTAAGGTTTCATAATTAATAATAAGTCTCTATGTTGTTTTTTGTGAGTTGGCAGCCCAAAGAAAAATTCAGCCACACCCAAAACAACTACTTGACTAAAATAATCAGGAATTTCCAAATTTCTTAGATTTGATAATTTTCTCTAAAACTTCATAGAACACAAGGAAACATTTTACTTATTTTTGCCAGTTTATTATGAGGACATTAAAGGGTACAATAAATGACCATTGAAGTGGCATATGAATGAGGTCCAGAACTGTCTGGAGCACCTGGCCCTGTAGATTTGGGGTACCTGGATGTATTTACCAGCTCCCAAATCCTCAGAGCTGTTTTTAAGGCTCCATTGGAGGTATTCTAAGGTAGGCGTGATTGATCAAAGCATTGGTTGTTGGTGATTTTCAGGTTCTCTCATCAGAATGGGGTCACAAAATCAACTAACCTGGGCTCATAGGATCTCACAGAGACTGAACTAACAGAGAGAGAGCCTGCATGGGGCTGACCTAGGCCCTCTGTATTTATGTTACAGTTGTGTAACTTGGTCCTTCTGTGGGACTCCTAAAAGTGGGAGTAGAGACTGTCTCTGACTCTGACAGGCTTTTGGGACCCTACTCCCCATACTGGATTGTCTTGCCTAGCTTTAGTACATGGGGAGGTGCTTAGTCTTACTGCAACTTGATATGCCAGGCTTTGTTTTGTTGATTCTTATGGGAGACCTGCCCTTTCATGAACATAAATGGAGGAGGGGACTGGTGGTGGACACTGGTGGGGTGGGTGAAGTGGGGATGGGCGGGGAGGAAAAGAGGGAGGGAAAACTTCAGCCAGGATGTAAAATTAATTAGTTAAAAAAAGAATTGGGGTCTGAGTGGGTGACAGTCCCAATCCCTCAATTATGCCATTGTTCTTTCTGGTCACTAGAAGATGTTTTTATATCAATTGCCCCAAATTACACAGGTTAAGGAGTTCTGAGCCAGAACTTTGTAATAGATGTACACATACACACACACACACACACACACACACACACACAGAGAGAGAGAGAGAGAGAGAGAGAGAGAGAGAGAGAGAGAGAGAGAGAGAGACCTCTGAAGTTGCTTTGGAATAGAAACATGCTTGTTGCACAGAGAGCTTTGTGCGTTTCCTGGAGGGACACTCCCGATTCTATTAGGAAGCTAAATAAGCTCTCATTAAATGTGGAGATTCTTACAAATTACAGCTTTTAGTTACTAGGGAAACAATCCTTATATGTCTAACAATGCTTTGAACAGTTTAAGGAAACTGTCTTCTCTTTAGAGATAAACGCATGTGCGTTTCTCTGAAATCTTACAAATGTGCTAACAGTGCATAGAAATGTTAAACTTGGCAACTTAAAGAATAACATTTCCAAGAACATAGATTAGCTTCTTACTAATAAAAGTGAGGATATTTTCACTTAAATACAAACTAATAAGTACAGGTTTTTAAAAGAAGAATCTAAACACCTAACAACAAAGCTTTCAAAAGATTTTAATTTTTCATGTGTTTAAGTGCCTGCCTGTATGTGTTTGTACCACCTGTTTTCCTAGTCCAGAAGGAGGCAGCAGAATGTGACAGCTTATCTACCAAATACCATGGAAGTGGAGTTACAGGCAGTTGTGAGTTGCCATGTGGGTGCTGGGAGCTGAGCCTCACTCCTCTTTAAGAACAACATACACTCTTACCTGCTGAGCCAACACTCCAGTTCTAACATTGTTACTTAACATCTTGCCTTGGTCATCTGGGAAAACTAGGCCTTTGGCATTATAAAGCATTAGGAACAAAACAGCAAAACTTATTGTTCAAATTTTACAGTTTCTTGCCAATGTCCTTTTTCAGGCAGTGGAACCAGGATCCCACGTGGCGTGGAACATCTTACCTTCCTCTAGTCTGTAGTAATGGCAGTAAGTGTATTCTTAGGAAAAAAAGCCTTCCCCACATATTTAGTAATGGAGATTGCAATGGCCACTAATTTGATTTAGGCATGAAAACTAGCTAGCATTGCTTTGTGCTGTCGGTGGAAGTGTTAGCATAACGGAAGGGCAGCGCTGGGTTAGTTATCATACATCCCCACAAGGATTGTCTGAAAAGGTGCAATTCCCAGCACAGGTAGTTCCTTCCACTCGGATCTTGTTTTACAGCATCAGGCTTGTTGGGCATCCAGATACAGCTGTTCAACGCTCTCTGGATGAGCACAGTTTCTACCTGGAGGAAATGGCAGAGCCAGGACCTGCCAAGAAGACATGGCACATTCTTGGGAGGCTTCTATCGGTGCCTTCTTCCCAGCAATGTTCAGTGTTTCCTGCTGCCTCGGGCCACATGGTAGAAAGCCCTGTCATGCAGAGAAGCTGCTCAGCTCTCAGAACAACCCTGTCACCATAACAGCTGTGTCATCCACAGTACAAGAGCAGAACCCTAAAGAACAAACTAGGCACCCTCAGGTTGTGCTGGGTGCCTGTCCGGGCAACGATTGTACTTTCAGTGGCATGGGAAGTCGTTTGTGACTCAGACATTAGACATTTTCCTCTTTTCTTCAACAAAGAAAATCCTTTTTCATCCTCAAGAAAATCCTTTCCTGAGGCACTGTTCTACATGTTAACCTGAGAAACGGGTTGCTACCAGGGTATGGGCAACTGTGAAAGGCAGGTTAAGGGGCTCATTACCAAGCCGGGCCTACTTCAACTCGATCCCCAGAACATACATGGTAGGAGAGAACCAAATCCTCTCAAATTGTCCTCTGACCTACATGCACACATCTACATGCACACACGCGCATATACATACATACATACATATGTAAAAATAATCGTGTTATGTAGGAGTGCTCATGTTTCAGTAAGATACTCCTACAGGTAGAATGAACTAGAAAGAAAACAATCTGTAGTGGGGACATTTCAGGTGAGGCCGAGAGGCAAATGGAGTGGTTCGGGGGCCCCTGAAATTACATCAAAACGCCTACTCAGCCAAGCCTATGTCTGAGGAATTGAATGATTAAATGATTGGAGGAAAGAGACAAAAAATATATGTGTCAGTAATTTGTCTCCTTGTGAGATGAAAGTTGTGGGTTTTAAAATTTTTAAGTTTCTAATGAATGGAAAATATATCTTGTCAAAGGACAATTAGAATCATGACATCTGTCTCAGTTTATACAGCTGATACATAGATAATCACATTTCTGACATCTCCACTTTATTCCTCCTTGTGATGTTTGGACATGTAGGGTATGTTCTAATGTTCGAGCCAGGACATACCTCTCCTCTATGCTGTGTTTCTGATAAAGGTTTTCCCATGTGCTGTGCAAAGATGGAGGGAGGCATGCGACAGGGTGCATCTTTAGATAATTCAGCAGCTGAATTTGACCCAGCTTCCCTTCACCGTGTCTGGAACAAATGGGTGCACAGAAAGAGCCTCTGGGGGAACAGTTAGTACTGCCAGTGGATACCTTGTACCTGAAATGCACACCAGTTCACAACCGGAGCTATCTGCACTCCACTGCATCAGCAGACAGTCAAACTGGCTTTCCTTTCAAGCCCTGAATTATGAAACAGGGCTGTGTACATTTGGAACATTCCCTCCGTAGGTGTTTTTCTGATTGCTTTTTCGTTTTGCTTGTAGACACATTATTTTGGCCCATGGTTTTGGAATTTGGTCCCAGGTCTAGGGAACTCATCTGAATGTGGCTCTTATGTTGGTGGGGTCCTGAGTAGCACATACTCCCTGGTGTCAAGAGACAGGGAACACATTTGTTTGTGTGTAGGTATCTTTCCAAAAGTGTTAATTTGGTCTTTCAGTTTTCATATTGACCCCAGATTTTAGTGCCTGCCTCTACTCTTGGCTGATTTTATCATGAGCAAATAAGAAGCAATCAGTTTGTATGAAACAAAGTCTACTCTTCAAAGATGGCAGCATGTAGAATTACTGTGGTCTAGGAATGCAAATGCTTTCTATCCTTCCTCTAGATGAACATTCGGCGAGCAGAAGGGACCAGGGGCTTGCAGAGGGTCTGGTGACAGAGGACTTCACTTAGCTCTGTGTGTGTGTTCTGAAGGTGACTGACTAACCTCCTGGATTCTCCTGTCCCCACCACAACCTGCGGTGCTCGTCCTGGGGTCTTCAGGCCTCTGCCCCTGTGACTCGCTGAGCCACGTACGAATCATCTTCCCAGCCTCCATCAACTTTATCTGGCTTTCGAGGTCCAGACGCCGTTCCTACTTCTCTTTCTGACTCACCATCCACATCTCTGCAACAGCGACAATAATCTCACAGCAGTCTCATTACTGAGGTCAGCACGTTCCAAGCACTGCAGTGAGAGTCTCTACCATCACATTCAATTGTAAGCATGAGAAGTTCAGCAACTGTAAGCGCTCAGGTCATAGCCTCCTCTTGGGGGTGGAACTGGAACTCTAATCTTGTTTTCTCTGAAGATTATGCTCTTAATTACTCTACAGTCTTCTTCCACTATTACACTATTACGTAAATGCGGGAAGTTGGTGAATCTGGGTGGGACCTCAAAGGTTATATCATCTCATCTTTTTTACCCACAAGATTGCCTAAAGGTACAAAAAGGCAGCCTTGACCAAAGTAACATAAAAAAAGCGTTGGTCTAGACAAACACTTCTGCTGAGTCTCAGACTCATTACTCATCCAACAAGAATATGTTATATCCTAATGCATTCAAGCACGTTGCTGGCCTGCTAACACCTTCTCTAGGAGTTACTTTCAATTTAAGCTATATAATAAATATATTATGTAAAATTTTATAATTTGGATGTCGTGAAGTTAAGTTGTGTTGCCCAGTTGACTCAGATTTTGTGGCAACGATATGGAATTCCCCTCTGTATGCTGTGAATATGTTTTATTACCATTGATAAACTAAGAAGCTGCTTTGGCCTATTGAAGTGCAGAATAAAGTCAGGCAAGAAATCTGAACAGAGACATATATATATATAGAAAGTAGACTGAGTCAAAGAGATGCCGTGTAGCTACCAAAGGAGACAGGCACAGGAACCCTTACCAGTAGGTCACAGCCTAATGATGATACACAGATTAATAAAAAAAAAAGGGGGGTTAATTTAACATGCAAGAGGTATCTAGGAATATGCCTAAGCTATCAACCAAGAAGTTTTGTAATTAATATAGTTTCTGGGCAACCAGAAACAAAAAGAGCAGTCTCTGCCTACATGGCAATTCATGTGAAAGTTTTCCTGACTAAGCTAAACTAGTAAATTCTTATTAATAAATGTTGTGGTGGTTTGATTGTAATTGCCCATAAGCTCATAGGGAGTGGCACTATTAGGAAGTGTGGTTTGTTGGAGGAATTGTGTCACTGTGGGGGTGGGTTTTGAGGTCTCATGTGTGTTCAAGTCACGCCCAGTGTCTCAGTATACTTTCCATTGCTGCCTGCAGGAATCTCAGAATGAGACTATGTCTGAGAGCTGTCTCCTCCCATTTTATAATCCTCTCAAGGGCTGGGATTAAAGGTGTGTACCACTGGGATTAAAGGCATACACTGCCTGGTTTCTATGGCAACTAGTGTGGCTACTGGTATTAAAGGTGTGTGCTACCACTGCCTGGCTGTAAGGCTGACCAGTGGGGCTGTTTTACTTTCTGATCTCCAGGCAAGCTTTATTTATTAAAATACAAATGATATGCCACTACATTTCCCCTTTTTGTCTAAAATGAAAAAGAAGGTTATAATTAATATAAGAAAAATTATATACAATAAGTACAATAACTATATACAATATATACAGGAAATAAATACAGAAGAAACCACACGGTTGCTGCATAGGCATGGTCTTTGAGCAAATCCAGGGAAGGAACCTCCACTTGGCAAGTTTTCTGAGGGCAGGATCTGGAGAGGGAGGAGTGGGACCGAAGATGAGTTTCCAGCTAAACAGACTGACTGAGCTGGCCCGTGTGGGAGAGGGGGCAGGAAGCAAGATGGGAGAGCTCGGAACCAGGTGCAGCAGCCAGGAGGCCAAAGGTAACCAAAATGTCTGCATTATATAGAGAAGAGCCTCTAGGGAAAGGCAGCCCAGTCCCTAGATTGGAGAGAGGACGGGGTATGCCAGCCATACCCTGTAACAGTGAGGGACTGAGGAATGCTGGGAGAACCTGGAGGCCAGATCGGCTTTGATGTTTTATTTTTTTTTCCCCAGAGACAGGGTTTCTCTGTGTAAGAACTCTGGTTATGCTGGAACTTGAACTTTATGTATGTATGTATGTATGCATGTATGTATTTCCACATCCCGACTGCAGCTTCCCCTCCCTGCTTTCCTCCCAGTACCCCCTCTCATGCCCCTCTGTTCCCTGTCCCCAATCCACTCCTCCTCTATTTCTGTTTGGGAAAGGACAGGTCTCCCGTGAGTATCAACAAAACCTGGCCTATTAAGTCGCAGTAAGACTAAGCACCTCCCCATGTATTAAGGCTAGGCAAGGTGACCCAATACGGGAAGTAGGGTCCTACAGGCCAGGAAAAGGGTCAGAGACAGCCCCTGCACCCACTGTTAGGAGCCCCACAAGAGGACTAAGCTACACAACTGTAACATGTGCAGAGGGCCTAGGTCAATTCCATGCAGTCTCCCTGGTCAGGTCAGTCTCTGTGAGCCCCTATGAGTCCAGGTTAGTTGAATTTTGTTTTCTAGTGGTGCTGGAACTCGCTTTGTAGATCAGGCTGGCCTTGAACTCACTTCCTGACTCTGCTTCCAGATTAAGGATATGCCACCACTGCCTGCTTGCTTTAATATGTTAAGTAGACACCTCAGCTCTTTGTCTCAGATTGGAAACTTAGCAATGGTAAATGATCTTTTTGATGTAAAATTGAAAATTAAATTTTCAAGTGAATTCAATTTTCAAGTATTCTATTGAAAAAGTTTTGAAAAAATCCAGGAGATTTGCTGTTGTTTTGTCTTTCTCCTTACTGACTTTGATATCAGGGCGGCTGGCTCTGTTAAAACAGTTTGATAGTTCTTCCACTTTCTGTGTTATGAAGTAGTATGGGGAACATTGCTTTTATCCACTTTCTGTGTTATGAAGTAGTATGGGGAACATTGCTCTTAGTTCTTCTTTAATGGTCTGGTAAAATGGTGAATCCATCCAGACATGAGCTTTGGATTACTGTTTCAATTTCATTGCTTGTTCAGAACTATTGATATATTTGCTTAGTTTAGTTTCTGTAGGTTACATGTGCTAGCATTTAGCATTTCCACTGGCTGTCCTCGGAGACTGAGTGGCAATAGGGCACATCTGTCCTTGCTGTGGCTAGGGGTCGCCACTCGCTCTATGCACATGCGCTGTATCCCATTATGAAAAACAAGCACCTTCTCTCTCTCTCTCTCTCTCTCTCTCTCTCTCTCTCTCTCTCTCTCTCCTTTTGCTTTTGCTCTGGGGACTAAAATTTATCATCTGTGACCTCCTAAGGAAATACAAACTTCTTTGCCCCACACCTCCCCTTTAATGCCCTGCACTTGCCGTTAAAAAGCCCAGTGGGACTGTGGTGGTTTGAAAGAAAATGGCCCCCAAAGGGAGTGGCACTAAAAGGAGGTGCTAGAGTAGGTGTCACTGTGGAGGTGGGCTTTGAGGTGTCGTATGCTCAAGTTATGCCCAGTGAGACAGACCACTTCTTGTTGCCTTTGGGTAAAGATATAGAATCTCAACTCCTTCTCCAGCACCTTGTCTGCCTGCACCCCACCATGTCACGTCATGATGATAATGAACTAAGCTTCTGAAACTATAAGTCACCCCGATTAAATGTTTTCTTTTGTAAGAGTTGTCAAGGTCATGGTGTCTCTTCACAGCAATAGAAACCCTAACTAGGATAGGGACCTACTACCTGGCTCAAGATCTCCAGCTCACAGGGCTGCAGTGGTCTGTCTATCCTGCCCGTTGTGGATAACCCTTACACACTCCTTTCCACTATCCCTCAGGATCCTCCCACTCTCAGTCCCGGACCTCAAGGATGCTTCTCTGTCATCCTCAACATCCAGTCACAAAACATCTTTGCTTCACCTGGACTGACCCTGACACCCACCTCCCTACTCCCCTCACCTGGACTGTCCTGTCCCAGGGGTCTGGGATACCCACACGTATTTGGCCAGTCCCTGGCCTCTCTGATCTACTCTGTTTCTCCCCAAATCTAAACTTACACAGTATGTAAATGACCTTTTCCTCTGCAGTTCATCCCTGCAAATTAGCCAAAAGGAACCTCTGCTCTTCTAAACTTCTCATCAGCTGGGACTAGAGTCTTAAGATCCCCTGTCCGCCTCTCAGGTCGCCTGCTTGGGACTAACCGTTACCCCAACCCACACCCAATCCAGTCCCTTGAAGTTTCCTCTACCAAAGAGGAGATTTTTGTCATTCCTAGCTGGCTTTTTATGTTCCTGGGTTCCCTCCTTGTCTGCCCCCTGTATGAGGCAGCCCTTGGCCCCTCACATGAACCTTTCTCATTCCCATGACTAAACCCTTTCAGAAGCTGCAACAGGGCTTCCTCCAGGTCCCAGCACCACACCTCCCAGACCTAAACTTCCCTTCTCCCTCTATGTAACAGAAAAAGAGGTTATGCCCTTGGGGTCTAGGCCACCAACTGGGACCTTCCTTTGCACCAGGAGCATATTTGCCAGAGAAATTAGACCTTACCGCCCAGGGATGGGCACCCTCCACACATGCTTTAGCAGCTACCAGGCTCTTCCATTCGAGAATCCAAAACACTGACTTTTGGGCCACCTCCCACTACCTGTCCCGCCACTTAACATATAAAGGCCAACAAACTCTACCTCCTTCCCAGTTCTTTCTCTCCAACAGCACTAGTAGAAGATGCCACACTTACTTTCTCCAATGTTGCCCGCCCCTCAATGTCTCACATCTTCCTCGACACAGGAGCGTTCTCCAACTCATTCTTGCTTTAAAGCCCGAGAGGAACTACAGCTCCATCCTCACTCACCCAGGAGGGCACACTGCCCAAGCAGTCTATACCCTTTTTCCATGAGGTGGCCCAAAAGGCTGGCTATGTCATAGTCTCAGATACTGAGGTAGTTGGGGCACACAGGCCCTCCCTGCCCACACCAATAATCAACAGGTAGAATAGTTCTCACCCATGCATTCCAATTGATACAAGGACAATTCCTAACTGTCTACACACACTTCAAATATGCATTTCATATCCTCTTGTCTCACATTGCCACCTGGAAAGAGCATGGACTACTTACAACAAAAGGAGGGTCCATAGATCAAATTATGGCCATGCTAAAAGCCTCCCATCTCCTCATGGTTGCCGGAGTTGTCCACTGTCATCTTTAAGGGAAATAACTGAGCTGAAGAGATGGCTAGAGTTGCAGCCTTCAGAGGCCCAGACCCATCTCAGCCACTGCAGGGCATCCTTATACTACAGCCCTCACTTCCACTCGCATCCCCTAGCATTCAACAAGCTCTTTCCTATCCACACCAGCTCCTACATCCTAATATTCAAGCCTTGTCTCACTTAGTCAAGGCCCACCTGCAGCCCACCTGAGAATTTGCGTTTCTTAAGGGCTATACTGCCTCTTGTAAAATCTGTTTAAATGTCAGACCCTAACTCCAGTTATGGCAGCTCCCCTTTCCAGACCCACTAGGCCAGAGACTCTCTCCCCAAGGCAACTTGATTTTACCCACATTCCCATAGCAAATGTGTTGGGTACCTCCTGTTCTTGGTGGACACCTTCGTAGGATGGGGGGGGGGAGACATTTCTTCCAACCAACAAAAGGGTTCAGTCTCTGACCCCCTCCTCTGGGCGACCATTCCTTGATTTGGAATACCCATCTCTCTCCAGTTAGACAATGGCCCAGGATTTACCTCCCACATTTCCTAAACCCTGTCGAAAGTCCCTTGGCATTTCCATATTCTATACTATCCCCAGTCCTCAGGAAAGACAGAATGAACTAATCAATCCTTCAAAAACAGCCTGTCAAACTGTCACTGTTGGCTCTTCTCTAAACACCAAGCATATGTTTGATGACATTCTCAAGACCATAAATTCTTTTGTCATTTGCTTTATTATAATAGTAGCTATATTGAACTCTTTTTGATCCAATGAGTTTTCATTACTGTATCAAAGACACCCCAGCATTCTATTTGCCCTGGATGTTTTCTTTTGTGTTATCCATCTAATTGACAACGCAATTCTCTACAAACAGCTCTCCTCTGCCGTCTGCTGGCAGGACAGCAGACAAGCATTCCAGGAATTCTGTTAAACTTCCTGCTAAGTTTACTCAGGAGCCATTCTGAGGGGTCAACGTTAACAATGCTGAGACGTTTTTTAAATTGGTAGGTATGTTGAAAAGATACAGCTGAACGGTAGAATATGAGATTCAATTCACATTTGTTTTGGAAATAATATTTTCACATTAAATTCATACTTTAAAGGTGTCAGGGAAAATTGGACAGGTTATTCATACAGGTTTCTTAAAAATTTCCTTTTTGGTGGTGGTGATGGTAGGGTTGTATTATTCTTTTGTTTTCAAAAGAGGATTTCTCCGTGTAGTCCTGATTGTCCTAGGGCTTACTCCGTAGACCAGACAGAACTTACCCACCTGCCTGCACTTCCTGGGTAAAGATAAAGTCCTTGAAAAACACTTGTTAAATGAATCAAGTGGTGCTCTTTGGTTTATGTAATATTATTTTTATAACAATTTTCTATAAAGGGCAATCTTCATAGAAATCCTTGTAATCTTTTAGAGTTTAGACTCTAAGATGCCCTGTGTGCTGACTATAGTATAGACTGAACTACTAAGATAATAGGCTGCAAACAGCAACCTGCCTAGATGGACTTTGAAATCATTTTCACTGTTTAAGTGGTTTTAAGAAACAGTTTTGTTTCACACTCTGGCCCTGTCCCCATATCATTATCTTCTACATACACTACAGTACTCCCAACTAACTCATTCAAATAGCTGCTATAGAAAATCTTAGGTTTCAAAAGGTTTAATCAGAATGTTTATCAAAGGCAGGAGTTACTCAGATGTTAAGCAATGGTATATAGTTCTGCATATATCTAGCATCTGAATCAGTCCAACTAAAAACCTTCTATGCAACTGAAATTACATAGAACTATAAATAGCCACTTGAGTGATACAGTTATATATTAGACATGAATCGTTTACAAATATATAAAGCCCAATTCTAACCATTATCTTTAAAAAAGTGTAGAGGTGTTTGCCTGCATGTATGTTTGTGAATCATGTGAGTGTTTGGTGACCTAGGAGGCCAAAATTCAGGTCCCCTGGAACTAGTTAGGGGTAGTTGTAGACAGCCATGTGGGTGCTGGGAGCTGAACCCAGTGTTCTCAACTGCTGAGCGCTCCCTCCAGTCCTCCACACAATATCTTTTATGTGTATGAGTGTTTGACTATGTTTATGTGTGTGTGCACCACATGCTTGCCTGGTGCTCAAGGAGGCCAGCAGGTGTCAAATCCCCTGGAACTGCAGTTCTGGATGCCATATATGAGTGCTGGAAACCAAACATGGGTCTTCTGCAAGTGCTCTTAACCACTGAGCCATCTCTCCAGCCCCAATACATTATCTTTTCAAAGTCTGAGAGTGTGCTGTGTCATAAACTTTCATGCATTTAAATGCTTTTCTTGCACTATTACTTCAAGATTAGGCTGGCTAATAGAAGATAAAAAGAGATAGTGGCATCACTATTTATTTAAACAGAAAGGGAGAAATGGTATAGAAGTCCTTCTATGTGTTGTTTGTATTGGTTAATGAATAAAGAAACTGCTTTGAGCCTATAGCAGAGCAGGGCAGAACAGAGCTAGTTGGGGAAAATGAAACTGAATGCTGGGAGAAAAAAAAAAGGTGGAGTCAGGGAGAAGCTATGAATCTGCCAGAGACAGACATGCTGAAACTTTGCCGGTAAGCCACAGCCACGTGGCAATACACAGATTAATGGAGATGGGTTAGTTTAGGATATAAGAGTTAGTCAGAAATATGCTTAAACTATTGATCAAACAGTATTGCAAATAATATAGTTTCTGAGTGGTTATTTTGGAGCTGAGCAGCCGGGAACAAACAAGTGGGCTCCTACTACAAATTGGTGCTCCAACATGTGCTAGCTTAATCCACATAAAACCTGAGGGGGGCTTGGAAAGGAATTCTAGAAACAGAAAAACAAAGTTTAACCACATTTTTCAGCTGGTGGCCATGCAGCAGCTCCCTTAAGAGAGGCCTTCCTGATTCAGCAGCAGGAGAAAAAAAAAGGTGCTGTTTCAAAATGGCAGCTTCCTGGTTTATGCTGCCAGCAATAACTCTGGCTCTTTCTAGAGGTGGAGCACTTAAATGGGGTTTGTGAGTAACATGTTGCAAGTTACTTGGTGGCAGTGGCGGTATGGGCCAACTGATACCAGAGTTGAGGTGACAGGCGTGGTTCCTACCCAGCAGTCTCAGAGGCAGGAAACAGACTTCTGCCATGTTGGACTGGGTGGAGCAAGCAGGCAGGGCCATATTTGCTCTAGCAATGCCACTGCTTAGGTTTTTAAGAAGCACTTAGCATTTTAAGAAGCCGTCCTGGTCAGAAAAGGATTACAGATATCCAATAAGGACAGATTCAGACATAAGACCTCTAAATGAGACACAGTGTGTTAAAAAAAATGTACATAGGCTTGGGAGAGAGAAGAAAAATAAAGAGTCATCAAATGTAATCTAAGAGTACAGACAATCATAAATTAAAGGACTAAAGATAATAAAATAAATATTAAACTTATAAAAAAGTAATAGAGTAAGAAAAATAAGCCATGTAAAGATGGAATGTACAAAGAGAATCTGGATTGTGTATATTATTGTGTTTTCCTTAAATTATTTGACTGTGAAGAAGTAGAGACATTTCATTGTATAGCTTGCTAACTTAAACCAGCATAATTTTTAAAAATATTTATTTATTTATTATGTATGCAATATTTTGTGTGTACGCCCACACACCAGAAGAGGGCACCAGACCTCATTACAGATGGTTGTGAGCCACCATGTGGTTGCTGGAAATTGAACTCAGGACCTTTGGAAGAGCATGCAATGCTCTTAACCTCTGAGCCATCTCTTCTGCCCACCAGCACAGATTTTTTTTTTTAAAGGTATCGTGACTTCAGAATTTGGGTCTAAGGATTTGTTGCTATGGAAGAGGTTCTTCTCTTGCTTCCAGAGAAGATGAGAACCCTTTGGATTTCCTCCAGACTAATGTGGTTTGATGGACCAAGACCTTCCAAAAGGTCACCATGAACACCCCCAAAATTACTTTGCCCAACAAAACGCATGAAGCAGTTTGGAAAGAAATACAGCCAAATTCCCAAATATTGTTTATAAATGTTTGTTTACATTAAAGGGAAATATGTTATAGATATGAATACTTTGCATTGATATGGATCTCTATCTATTGACACAAATTTAAGGTCAATTTTGTTATACTGTGTATATGTATTTCTGCTCTTGATTAAGGTATTGTGTTTGTGCAGCTCATTTAAAAATGTAATATATAATTAAGAAATATAGGTTAATAGACAATCATCTATAATAGTCAAGCTTGTAGTCATGTTAGATTCTAGATATATAGAGATATATTTCAGTTAGATAGGTATTCTTCAGATCTTTCAAAGACCTTCAGAATATGGCATTTAAAATGTTTTAAGAGCTTAAGACTTTTCATGACGAGACACATTTGCTCCTGGCAGCACCATTTAAGAGATGATGGGCATTGAAGAGGCTACTTATGAAGTTTGTTAGCCATTTGGGCAAGAAACTGCTCTTGTCTGGACTGCTTGATGCTATGCTGTATGAACTAGACATGCAGGACCCATGGAAAGATGACTGCTGAAGCTGTCTAAAGACGGTGAGATGGTCCTTTGGGGTTCCTGCTTCATGAAAGAGTCTACTAGGCATTCTGCAGGACATAGAAAGAAGTGACTGACAAACTGCCAATATAGGCAGAATGTCTTTGAAATTTCCTGTTTCGTGGAAAAGTTTGCTGGATACTATGTGCCTGTAGGCTGAAGATGGATGCCCCAACAATACAGAAGACCTTTGGGTGACTGTCCAGGCAGCGAGATATCTTTGTCAATTCTAGAGATTTGGAAGTACTTACATTGCACTTCCTGTTTACTTAGGTAATATTATATCCTTCTGGAGTCTTTGGTGGAGTTGAAGAACAGATAATAATATAGTTTCCTTATGATGAAATATAAAGTAGATATAAATATGTAACTATAATTCTTGCTTGATACCTGTCCTGTTATATATATAATTTTACTCTGTTAAAGTTAAAACCTTCCTTTTTAAAGAGGGGAAGTGACGTGAGATTCTCTCTGTATGCTGTGACACCATTGATATTCACTTAACAGTAATGCTAATCTGTGACAAGTAGATCCCCCAGACCACAGTCTAATAAACAAATGACTATTTTTTCCCCCTCACCTTAATTGGCTAATAAAGAAACTTCTTTGAGCCTATAGCAAAGCAGGACAGAACAGAGTTAGGCAAGGAAAACCAAACTGAATGCTGGGAGAAAGAAGGCGGAGTCAGGGAGAAACCATGGAGCTGCTGCCAGAGATAGACACACTAACTCTGCCAGTAAGTCACAGCCATGTGGCGATACACAGATTAATGGAGATGGGTTAGTTTAGCATATAAGAGTTAGCCAGAAATATGCCTGTTAGTCAAACAGTATAAAAAATGATATAATTTCTGAGTGGTTATTTTGGGGCTGAGCAGCTGGGAAGAAACAAGCGGTCTCCTATGACAAAGTACTCTCATAATCTCCATGGGTTTTCAGTTTTTCCATTAACCTTCTAAATAGGTCATACCAGTTTTGACATTCAAATATTTTTGAAAGGAATGAGAGCTCCCTTTCAGTAGTCCTTCTTATTGTCCAGCATCTTCTCTTCTGTTGAAGTGAGGTGACACTCTGTAGCAATTTCTTTTAATATTACCACAAATTTCAAGACTAAGTTAAACATATTCTCCAACCTAATCGTAATATTCTAATTCATTTCACCATTTTTTTCTAGTAGTTTTCAAGCTGAGATTACTGTATGCATCTTTGCCTGTGTATTCAAATCATTTGTCTGATTGCGCTGGGCTGACTCACATGAAGTATTTTGTAGTTTGGCCTGAGTCTTTTAGTAACTTTATATTCCTCTGGGTCTAATGGTGTCTGAGTTAACTGGGTACATTCTGTGCCTGCTATTTTACTGGCAATTAGTTTGCTTGTGTCTTTTTCTACCATGTGCTCTTAACCTGTATGTTGCCAGTATTTTATGTAAACCAGTCTACAAAAGACCAAAGATACAAAATACACTGGCAAAATCTTCTCAGAGTTGTGAAAATTCTCCTAGCTTAGCCTGCCTTCATGAGGATCCAGGGTCCAGATCTACTCTATCACTAATACATTGTTTGGCTCTCAAGCTTTTACATCACTATGGTAGCTTCTGTTCATTACTTTCTTTCTTCAATAGTTACCTTGTTCTGGTGGGTTTTGTCTTTTTGCTATCTTTTTGGTTGCACATAATATTTTCTCTTTTAATTCTTGAATAACCTGTTCACTTAATAGTGCTGTTAATCTATGACAAGTAGCTCCCCCAGACAACCTTTTAATAAACAAATGTTTTTCCCCTCACCTTAAAAAAAAAAAGTCATCAGTCAGAGGCTACCTATAGTTCTGTAAACCCCCCACTGCACGCCAGTGACACAGATCTTCTGACTTTCTGCTCTTCCAAACTCTGTGTTACATTTATCTTTGTGGCTGTAAGAAAGCTATGCAGTATCTAGAATCATGTTTATGTTCTGTGAGAAAAGAAAAAAACACATGCTGTTTTATCCCCTTTAAGATGTTTTACAGACCTGGGTGTGGTTATCCACACCTTTACTCCCAGAAGGGAGTTAGAGGCAGGAGGAGGCAGGCCAGCCTGATCTACACAGTGAGTTCTACAACAGCCAGGGAGACCCTGTCCCAAAGAACCACAAATAAATAAAAAATATTTACAGCAAAAGTCACATGTACGTGAGAGCCCATAGATGCTTCCTTCCAGAAGCAGAGCTCATATCCCCAGGCTAGGAGTCTGAGAGATCTCTGAGCATGCCACAGACGTGTAGTGTCCACCTCCAGTTGATTTTGCTTTTGATAAAGCAGTCTAAGCAGAGGAAGGTTGCCTGTGTAATGATAGTGTGACAGTTGTCGAACTCATTAGTAATTAAAATATTTAACTTTTATCTTGTCACCCTGTGTAAGATTGAACTGTTGTATGAGGCTACTTGTTTGTTCCTAGCTGCTCAGCCCGAAAATAACCACTCAGCAACTATGTAATTTGCAATACTGTTTGGCCAATAGCTTAAGCGTATTTCTGACTCTTATATCCTAAACTAACCCATCTCCATTAATTTGTATATAGCCACGTGGCTGTGGCTTACCAGCAAAGTTTCAGTATGTCTGTCTCTGGCAGATCCATAGCTTCTCCCTGACTCTACCTTTTTTCCCCCAGCATTCAGTTTCGTTTTCCCCACCTAGCTCTGTTCTGCTTTGCTCTGCTATAGGCTCACAGTAGTTTCTTTATTAACCAAGGTATGCACAGCATACAGAGGGGAATCCCACATCAGTACTTCTACATGTACACACCAGAGGAAACAGTAAGAAGACCTGTAAGTAGCAAATTATAGGCTACAACAATCATATTTCAATAACTATAATTACCAAATAAAGTTATGGTGGTTTGAAAGAAAATGGCCATGTGACCTTGTTGGAAAAAGTGTGTCATTGGGGAGCAGCCTTTGAAGTCTCAAATGCTCAAGTCCAGTGTGGCACTCTTTCCCTGCTGCCTGCTCATCAGGATATAGATTGAATCTTCTCCAACATCATGTCTGCTCATACACCACCATGCATCCCACCATGACAATAATGGACTAGACCTCTGAACTAAGCTAGCCCCAATGAAACGTTTTCCTTTAAAAGAGTTGCCATGAAAAAAAAAAAAAAAGAGTTGCCATGATCATGGTATCTCTTACAGCCACAGAAACCCTAGGACAAAAGTAAATAACCCTTGAGTTAGACTGAAAAATAAAATGCCTTATTGTTTAAAGGCACAAAAGACAAAACAAAAACAAACAAACAAAAAAAACCCACAGCAATAAGTAAACACATCCACATTTTAAAATAGCTATTTGTATAGTAGGTAAATGTTGCTTGAAATATTTTTAATAGAAAACTCATTTATAAATCAATTTATAGAAGATCAAAAAAATCAAAGATCAATGTTTATTACAACTTTAACTATAAATAACTAAAAAAAAAAAACCCCACAGGTCATCTGCTCTGCTTTGACTCAAACATCTAGGTCCTCTGTTCCTTGCCCTTTGGAGAAAACACTGCATTGTAAGGCTGCCGTCTTTTGGGACGAGGGCAAAGATCAAGATCTTCCTTGATGTAACCTGAAAAACAAATTATGAATTTAGATCAGTACATTATTAACATGCACTTCTTTTCGCACAGATGTGCATGGTGGCTGTTTGCAGCCTCAGCACTGAGGAAGCCAAGGCAGGAGGATCTGGAGTTCAAAGCCAGTCTGGGCTTCATGAAACCCTATCTTAAAACACAAAACTAATCCAAACAACGAAAACAACAGCATCCTTTCAACATATATTCACCACACATCTAACTTGTTTAATGCCTAAGTACTTCTGAGTTTTAGCTTTGTGATGCTGGTGAATGATTTCACTACTTGGCATCAAGTCTGCTCATTTATACCAAGAGAAAAAAGAGCAGCAAACATTTATAAAATGCTCCCTGTTCACCACCTCAGAGTTCTCATGTTCCTTAAAGCACTTCTACTACACTGACTTCCCAGGTGAGGGTGGAGACCTGCGGAAAACACATCACTTGCTAAACAAAGTTGACAAAACTGGAAGGTATGAGAACCATGCCCTAGTTCTGCCTAACTAAGATCAGCGTTCTCAGGAGTTCCTCTATATTGCTCCAATAGGTTGTATATGGGGCCACAATGCTAAACCCAAACTCTACTATTATTACAAATTCCAGGTGATTCTCCTCAAAGTCTTTTGTGGTAGTTATTCTATTCAGTGAGACACCTCTATGTTCTCCATACCATTCAGATTCTCCCTAGGAATCTCCAATCATGTAATTTTCAATGGAGGATGGTGCTCTGGGCCAGGCTAGCAGGGCAAACAATCAGTGTAGCCACCTTATCTGATTCTATGCAATAACCAGGAGAAACAATGTCAATGACCTTGTGCATTTCTTTCTTACAGTTAAATATACAAAGTTTCTCTGAAAGTGTATCCTTTTTCATAAAAACTCAGTATACCCAATTTTTTTTAGTGCTGTGCTATCAGTGACAGTGAGAAAAATTACTATTTAAAACTTTAAAAACTAGCTTTGATGATGCATATTAAATGTAACTGTCAAATTTGAAGGAACTGGGGGCATGCCAACATTCTAACCTTTTAAGATTTATTTACTTATAAGTCATCTTGACAGGATGAATCTGAATGTCAAAGCTCATAATACACAGTTCCATTAAGGACATTATAAACAATGTCTAATCTCAAATAAATTAACACAGCAGTGGAAAATCTTTACAACTCAGGAATTCACTAGTATGTTGCAGAATCAGCACCTAATGTGCAGTACAAGATAGAGTTAGAGAGAAAAGGGTTAACAATCAGACTTTTAAAAAAAAATCTAAAATACTAAAATCTATAACCCTACCCCTTTCCAGACATGTCTGAGTAGAAGGAAAACCAACTTCCCAGAAATTCTCTGGTGTGCTGGGTGGAATGTAGCGAAACCGGTGTCGGGAGCAGGAAGCCAACTTCTTTTCTCTTTCTTCTGCTGGCATATCTGCATAGTACTAACAATGACAGGGAATAATAAACAGTGTTATGTTTACTGATTACAAACTAGAAGCTAAAAAGCTATTTGTTTAATTAAACATTCAAAGGAAATAATACTGATATTGTAATAATAATGATAATAAGACAGTGCTTGATTCATGAATGAGAAAAGGAGCTTATATCACAGCGTGAATCAACACAGCCTTCTTTTATCAACAGACGTCTGTGCTAACAGTTGCCAACCCTGGGCCTGTGGTAAGCTGAGAGGACACTGAAAGGTACTGGCATGATTTAACTTCTATTCTAAAAGATCATTAGGAAAAAACACAAAAGACCGGTGTGGGAAGTCCTTCTGTCTATGTGTTGCTTTTATTGGTTAATAAAGAAGCTGCTTTTGGCCCAATGGCTTAACAGAATATAGCCAGGCTGGCTATATATCTTCCAGAGACAAACACAGGATGAAATTTTACCCAGTAAGCCACAGCCATGTGGTAATACACAGATTAATGGAAATGGGTTAATTCAAGATATGAGAGCTAGCTAGCAATACGCTTAAGTAGATTGGCCAAATAGTATTGCAAATAATATAATTTCTGTGTGATTATTTCAAGTCTGGGCAGCCGGGAACAAATGAATGATCTCCAACTACAAAAGACCATCGTGTTTAATAAGAGGTAAGGACATAAAGGAAGACTATAGAGGTTAGCAGGTATGAGGACTGTCTTTTGCTTATGCTCTAAAAGGTGAAGTGTATTAAGAAAGGCAGAGTACTTCAACAGTCCAGGGTAAGATAGTGCCTGGGTATGTAGCAGGTATTGGTAGTAGAGATAGTAAGTAAAGGTCAAGGGGAATTTTATGAAGGTAGACTCTGTGGGACTTAATGAAAGATAAGTTATTCACACATGAAAGAAGCATAGTAACTAGAATCTTCTCCTCAAAACCAAACAAAATTAGGAAACAAAATCAAACCTCAGACATATAAGAGACTGAGTCCTGAAGTATAGAAATCAAATGTAGAAAATACATTTGTTTTTACACTTGTGAGATTTGTGCTCGCTACTTTTACCATACATTTCGAATAGACATTGGGATAGACTTCCAAATAGTAAGCTACAAATTACATTTAAGAACACAGGAGTTGTGCCTTTATTTATTCTTACCATTTAAAGAACTCTTTAACAGTAAACAGATAGCAGGAGTACATAACATTTCCGATGATTAGCAGTGAAGGAACTGACTACTGAGGAGGAAAGCAGATCGAAACTGTGCTATGAAAACTAGCAAATGGTTTTATTTGTACTGATGTGCTGCTTTAATTTTATCAACTTGACACAGGTAGTTGATAAGCGTTCTCCTGGGAAGAGGAACCTCAACTGTGGAAATGTCTCCATCAGACTACCTGTAGGCAAATCTGGGGAGCATTTTCTTGATTAACTACTGATGTGTGAGGGCACAGCACATTGTGTCTGTCTTCAAAAAGACTGGGACTTTTAAAGTTATTTATATTTTATTATGTTATCATGTTTAATGTACCATCTTGGCTATGGTTGTGGCTTAACAGTGATGTGTTTGTGTGTCAAACTGACATAGGGTCAGTTACACTGCTGGTTTGTGTGTCAACCAGAAACAAGCCAGAGTCATCAGAGAGGAACAAGTCTCAGCTGAGGAAATGCCTCCATGAGATCCAGATGTAAGGCATTTTCTCAATCAGTGATCAATGTGTGAGGGTCTCACACCTTGGTGGTGGCATCCCTGGCATGATAGTCCTGGGCTCTATAGGAAAGCAGCCACGTGGAGCAAGTCAGTAAGCAGCACCCCTCCACGGTCTCTGTCTCTAGAGAACTGCCTTGAGTTCCTGCCCTGACTTCTTTCCATGAGGGACTGTAACACAGAAGGTAAGCCAAACAAGCCCTCTCCCAAGCTGCTTTTCATCACCATGTATTATCACAATATCACAGTTTATATTCCTGCTGTGATTAAGAGCGTATTTTCACCAAGAGCTTACTGTAATATTCATGTCTTCATGTTACTTTAAAGTGCTTTGAGTATCAAATTGTTTTAGAGCATAGCTACTAAAAAAATCTAAATGAGGAAGTTAGATGTTGAGGACGGCATCTGACTGCTTATAGTAAGACAAAAAATAAAAATAGCATGTTGTAAGATAAAAAAAGAACCTGTCTAGGATAACTTATTAATAGGATGGTTTGTACTGATTCTTCAGCCTAAGGCAGACAGTGTAAAAAAGGGGGGGGGGAGTAAGTATTTTAAAGATGAAGGAAAACTTATTTTTCACATTTTGTGATAAAAAGTATCTCAGAGAAAAATAGGGCCTATAGTGGTATTGATTCTTTAAAAAGTTATGGGTACACCTTATTTCCTGATAGTGAAAAGAATGAATGTTAAAATTTCCTATTGAAGATCAATTTTCCCTAATGGTACAGATATATCAGCATTTGCAAGTAACTACAGAAAAGAATGGCACATAATGTCTTAAGATAGTTATAAGATAATAGGGTTAGGGTACCTGAAAGCTGGCTCAGCAGGTTATTGTTGCCCACTAAGCCCCACTCCACATTAAACAGATAAATGCATTTAAGAAGAGAATTAGAGTTAGGCCTCAGACTCAATCTAAGACAAGTTAGGGGCATTCACTTTCATTTATTCATATCTATTTAATTAATAGATGCTGGTCCTAGCTGGTATGTTCCTTATTCTTTTTATCATTACTGGATCAAAGAAAGTTTCTGAATATAATTACAACCTGTAACTATAATTTTAAAATCATGCACTTACGACCTATAAAATCAAATTCAAAAGAAGTGTTTATATCAGTACTTACAATTTCACACTCTTTACATGTGTGCCCAAGCAATTTCCTTCTCTCTTCTTTTTTCCGAACTACCTCAATATGAGGAAAATTCTGTATGCTACTTTCTCTGTAGGGAAAAGGAATTTAAAATTAACCTATTTGTTACTAGAAGATTTCTGGTTTAAAATCTGAATTAAAAAAAATAGAAGAACTCAGAAGAGAAAAATCCCCAAACACTCATACTATATGAAATGTTCTGTATATTGGGAAAACAAAAGATTCTTTTCAAGTGTTTATTAAAGGCCTACTATTGGTAAGTATTTTAGACTAATCTTAAGTCAGCACACAAAATATGTTTCACTGTGTCATTTCATGTATGATTTTTTATTTGTCTCCTTCTTCTACTGTTCTCGTCCATGCCATCTTTTCCCTATGCTCACTGGCCCCTTCTCTGCCAAGTGCCCCCCCCCCCCCCCCGCTATCCTGCCACAGGTGGTCCACCCTTTCTCTTTCCCCTACCCCTTAAGACTCTCCTCTTAATGGCTCCCTTCTGAGCTTAATGACTTGCATAAATACATACAAATTTATATCTTTATGAAGACAACTGCTGGAAGAGTTATCAAATGACATATATATATATAAAACTATAAATATCAAATTACACACACATGTATAATTTGAGATATATACATACACACACATGTTGTTTCTAATAGAAACACTCTCAGTGAACTGAAATACTCTAAAACATAATAGATGATTTTAAAAATGATTTTTCTTGGAGACACACCTACTCTTCTTGATTGGAATCTCATGTTTCTTTAACTGGAACAAATTTTTCTTCAAAACAAATTTTAACTATTCTGTTTCCAACTACACTGAGTAAGAGGTCCCTTCTGTATTCTAACTTTTAAAAACCCTCAACTCTACAGTAATGCATGAATTAAAAAAGGGAAAGCAAGAAAGGGTGGATAAAATTTTGCTACACAATATTTTTGTCAAAGAATTTATAAAATCTAGGCATATGTAGAATCCATTTTTGCCATATCCTGCCCTCTGTGCATAGTACATGTAGCGGGTACTCACTAGACGACTGGCATCCAAGGCAGACTCAAGGAAAGCATCACTTAAAAAGCTGGTAAGCTTTGTGTCCCTGACCAGACCTGATATATAGTACTGCCAACTTGACCGAATCTAGAGTCACTTAGGAGACAGTCTCTCGGCACACCTATGAAGGAGCAGGAATGCTGATTAGCTGAGATGAAGACCCATCTTAGCTGTGGGGGATACCATTCCATGGACTGGAGGAAGACAGCTAAGCACCTACATTTATGGCTCTCTGCTTCCCAACTGGGGATACAGTAAGACAAGCTGCCTCAAGTCCTGCTGCTGTGACCTCTCAACCGTGACAGAAGAGATCTTACAACTGTGAGCCAAAAGAAACTCTCCCTTTCTCATGTTTCTTTTGTCAGGTATTTATCATAGCAATGAGACAAGTACACCAGGGCTTTCTAGACTTCTCAGTAGGAGAAGCACAAGATCACTGAGACCTTTACCATCCTTCCACCTTTATCCATTTCCTGTTTCCTTAGCTTCAGAAATAAAACTACTCTTACTTGAAAAATTAGTGCCTCTCTTAGGAAACACTGAAACTACAAGCTATTGCTCTGTAACATCGTATTAATCTAGGACTGTCTTGAAGTCACAGAACAAAGCTCTTTATTCACTGCATCATTAGGTGCACTAGCCTCGCAGTGAATGAAACGAGGGTTTACTGCTAGAGAACAAGCCATGGCAGTCACATGACAGCTAAAAAAAGAAGACAGTCATTATTACAATTCGACTAATTTTCAGGATATACAATTAAAGGAAAACTAATAAAACAGAAAAAAAAGCTATATTAACATCACTTGCTTAAGTGTATCCAAACACACATGACATAGTGCAAGCATGTACGCTTCCCATAGGGCTGAAGCTCCAGGCAATTGTGAGTCACCTGACATGGTTGCTGGGAACCAAACTCACCCTGTGGAAGAGGGGTCAAGTGCTCTAAACTGCCCCAGCTAAGAACATCTTCTACCAGACATTTTGCGGCTTCATCATGGAAGCTATAAAAGGAGTCTAGGCAACTGTTTGATCCAGGAGGCTTCTAACAGGTGAAAATGGGACAGTCTGTCTGTAGTAGTTCCTCATTTGCAGCTTCGCCTCCTGCCATTACATGTATGAAGTTCTCTGTATGTATACAATGGAATCCTGCACCATCATGCTCCATCTTGCCCCTGATGTGAACAGCCCCTTTAAACAGTATTTCTGATCTGTGTATGCCACCCACCTGCAGTCATTTCAGGTATCAGACTGGCCATAGCGCTACTGTGGTGCTTGTGTTCAACTCACCCCTGTTTATTTAATAATGTCTCTCAAGCACAAACACAGTGATGCTGACAATTTGGATATGTGAGAAAAATGCTTCTTTTTAATGGGGTGAAAACGTTCAGAGGCATAGGATAAAATGCTGTGCATACAGGAGTCAGCACCGCCTATGGTTCGGGTAGGACTGGAGGTCGTAAATGTATGTGGACAAGAACTGTTACTATAAACAAGTTAAATGCAATGAATGTAAACACATCAGATGCTTAAACTCATGAACCTATGAGAAAAAAAAAACCTGCCTGCTTACATTTTTTTGGGAATTTTAGGGTTCCATTTCTTTGGGGAAGTGGCACATAAAGGAAAATAATTAAACATTTAATGGCAAAATGTCAAGTTAGTGCTTTTAGACTCATAGGAATCAATAAAAATTCATTTTAGGCCGGGTGTGGTGGTTGGGCCTTTAATCCCAACACTCAGAAGACAAAGGCAGACAGATCTCTGTGAGTGTGAGAATAGTTTAATCTACCAAAGTGAGTTTCAGGCTGCTGGGGGCTGTGGACCCCCCACACCCTTAATTTCCTGTAAACAACTTGTTATTCTTGCAGCTGCTCTGAGCAAAACAAGTTGCTTTCCTGTGTTTGCAGCTGCTCTAAGCAAGAGACCCTGAGGAGTTCCTGATGCCAGGAGAGTGGTTTCTGGTGGGTTTGGCTGGGTCATGGCTATCAGTCAAGGATCTCTATATAAGCTGTCCCTGAACACAATAAAGGGGGCATTCTTGTTTCAAGGATGACCCGTGTCCCCATGTCTCTGTGTGTGTGTGTATATGTTTAAAATCTCCAGCCCTTTCCCAGCTAGCATCCAGTCCTATCCAGTAGTGCAGGTGGTAGGATACAGGCGTAGTACCATAGTACATGTAGTACAGGCACTACAGGACCGTAATACATGTAATAGCACGAACGCTACATCAGGCCAGCCAGTATTATACAATTAAATTACACCATGAAATCCTGCTCTTAAAAAATAATTAATTAAAAATTTTGGCTTTGAGGCTACTAAAGTACTCAACAGAAATGAAAGCTGAAGAGTGACTTTATTTTGGGCTGAAGAGAAGGCCCAACAGGTGAGGGTACCTTCTACCAAACCTGACCTGAGTCTGATCTCTGCAACCTGTATGGCAGGAGGGGAGCTCCTCCTCCTCCAAGATGTCCTCTCATTTCCGTACATCAGCTGTGGCATGCTCATGCCCTCTCCTAACAATACATAAATAAATGTAATTAAGAAGAATAACTTATGAAGTGACTCATCTTGAGAACTTCATAAAGAAAAAAAAGCATAGTTTTTTAGAATAAGTATTAAGTCCTAAATTGACTTAATAATTTATTTATTTTTATTTTATGTGCATTGATGTTTTGCCCACATGTATATCATCAGATCCCCTGGAGCTGGAGTTACTTGACAGGTGTGAGCTGTCATGTAGGTGCTAGAAATTGAACCAGGGTCCTCTTGAAGAGCAGTCAGTGTTCTTAACTGCCGAGCTTTCTCTCCAGCCCCCCTAAATTTACTTTAAAAAAAAAAAAGCCAGTTAGACCATTAACTGAAAGTAACAGAATTTGCAATCTTTGTGAAAAAGGCAGAAAGTAGCACTGAAGTTCAAAATTAAAAAGCTGAAATTTTTGTTCCAAAGATTCAAAAATACTCAAAAATGATGCATGGCAACCTTAGCTTGTGACCTAAAGTCTTAAACATGTGAAAGTTAAGAGAACATAGTTCAACAATTTCCAAAGTTCAAAATGAAATAGACTAAAAATAAGGTATTTGTTACAATAAAGCAAAGAAACTATTTCTACTGTTGAAAATGAGTGATACTGGTAAAAATTTCCTTCTATGTACAATTTGTATTCTTATTTTCCAGTCTCTTTGTTTACAAGTATAAAGTAAATGGCACTGTGTGTGCAGGTGTGGGTATATGCATGTTGCCCATGAGGGCACATGTAGAAATCAAAGGTGGACACCAGATGCCTTCAATTGCTCCCCACACTTTTTATTATTTCTCTGAGAATTTCATTCAATGTATTTTGATCATATCCAAGTGGCCCTCTTACTCACTCACCCTCATTTTTTGAGACAGGGTCTCCAACTGAACCTTAGCGATCTCTGTTAGACAGGCTGGCCAACCAGCCCCTGGACCCACCTGTCTCTACTGGCCAGTGCTGGAATAAATGATGTGCACGCGGTACCTGGCTTTTATCATCTTAGGTCATTGTGCCTGTCAGGCAAGACTGCACCACTGGGCTATATTCCCACGCTCCCTGGCCCATAAGTGATTTTTTTTTTTTTTTTTTTTGTGAGAGAAAGTCTGTGTAGGCCATACTGGTTGCAAATGTGTAATTGTTCTGCCTGTCTCCCAGTGTTGGTATTAGAGATGTGAGCCTGGTTCTAAATGATTCTTTTTATCTTCTTCTTCTTTTTAAACTATGTAGCTTTGGATGGCCTCAGTATCCTTGTAAATTATTTTATTTTAATCAAAGCAATCATTAAATATCTTACAGACTGGCAAAGTCAGCTCTATTGTACCTCCAAACACATGAGTAATATTGAGACCCACTTACCTCTCTTTATCTTTAAAATATGGCTCCACAAATGCTTTCTGCTTGACTCCATCTTGTTTGTCACCATGTACTGTAAACAAAACAAGAATGTCACAAGATGTAGAACTTGACGAGAAATAATCAGCTTGCTTAGGAAAAAAACAAAACAAAAAACAAGTATAGCATGCACCAAACTTCCCTTTATATTGATTTTCACATTTGAGTCCTGGGAGGCAATTCATTAAAATTTTATTTTTTTTATCTACATTAAAGGTGATGATTATCTTGTCTCAGAGACACTAAACTAAAAATTACATTTCAGGAAGTATTTAACTGATTGATTAATTTGGGTCCAGGCCTTATCATGCAGCCTCAAACTCAAGAGATCCACCTATGTCTGCTTCCCAGTGCTGGGATTAAAGGCGTACATCACCACAACTGGCACATGAAAATTTAAGAACAGAACTATCTACATGCCTGATGTTATTTGGCAGGAGACAGAAATAATCTTTTAGTATATCTCACTTATTTGACCTATTAATTTGTATAATGTATCTTTAAAACAGGTTATGATTCAAAAAATAGAGAATAAAGAATTACATCAGAAAACTGATGACAAAATTGAAAAATATCCATCACTTCCAACTTTGCTGTTATTACTTTGTTTCTCATGTACAGGGATGTTCTCATATTTCTCTTTAACTCCCTCTCCCAACACCACTTTGAGTTTTTTCACCAAATAGCTTGTTTTAGAACTACATACTAAAAAAATTTACAATTTACTTTATCATTTTTATTTTCCCAGCATAGCAAATTGGAGGTTTACCTATGTTGTTTTGATGTATTTACTTATTGATGGAAATGTAGACTGTTTTCATTTTTTAAGTTATTGCAGGTGGCACTAACATGAATATACTTTTCAGTGCTACAATCCTAACCCTATAAAAAATAAGCACAGCTCTTTTGCATGTTTACTTTTCTTAGGGCATACATTCATAACTGAGTCAAATGGTGTGATAGGTATATATATATTTAATTCTGTACAAAACTGATGATGAAATTATGAAACTGGTTTATTTTCCTTACTTGTGTTAACTCCTGTCACCAACACACATGACTCCCGGCACTCCTCACCCTTTCTAATATTTGGTTGTCAGTGTTTTTAATCACCCCAGGAAATGTGAATTCAACACTTGATGCCCAAGAACACTAGATACTTGTTTCATGTGCTTACTGATTATTCAATTATCTTTTCATTCAAGAACGTCCAGTTGAAAACATAGTATAATCAATCTAATTTGGTCCATCCTGGTGTTCTGTAGAAAATACAGGAGGCTTGCGCACAATAGGTAAAATAGCAACGCTTTAGATCAGGGACAGAGAGAAAGAGAGTAATGTAAAGTATGCTTTGGACAGTACCTCTAGGCTTCAGACTAGGCACAAAAGTGAGGTGAAAAATAAAGCCAAATATGACCCCCCCCACTTCCCACTCCAACCTCTGGTTCCTAGGTTAAATCTCATCCTAGAACCAGCTTTGTGTGTTGTTCTAGATAAGGGAGCCTCTACAGACAGCATTCACATGGTAGGCAAGTCATTATCACTACAGCAAATAATTCCTATCTACTTTTCATTAAGATTTTAATTTTTATTCTTCTGTGATTTATTCTGACATTGTTAGAAGTTGACTCTCATTGAGTTTTGTTGGCATGACCTGGGTCTGTCACAAAACAATAATGTTTACAAATTGTGATTTTTAATTGTAATAAAAAATAAAGTATGTGGGATTGGAGAGATGTCTCAGAGGTTAAGAGCACTGACTGCTCTTCTAAAGGTCCTGAGTTCAATTCCCAGCAACTAAATAGTGGCTCACAACCATCTATAATGATATCTGGTGCCTTCTTCTGGCATGCAGAACACTGTAAACATAATAAATAAATCTTTAAAAAAATGAACCATGTAAAAACTGGTTTCTCACATTTCATTTAGCTACTGGGTAGATGGATACTGAAATAATAATTATAAGTTATTACAATTATAATAAAATAATGAAATCTGGAGTGGCAGGGGAACACAAAAACTGGGGCAGAAAAATTTTTTACTGGGCAGTTGGTATGTGCACCTTTAATCCTAGCACTTGGGAGACGGAGGCAGGCGGATGTCTGAGTTTGAAGCTACACTGGTCTACAGAGCAAGTTCCAGGACAGCTAGGGCTACACAGAGGAACTCTGTCATAAGAAACCAAGAATAAAACAAAAGAAAAAGAAAACTTTCTGAGTTGACTGCACCTGGGTCTCAGTACTTATAAAGATGCCACAGAGGGCTCTAGGGAAAGGAGTACCGTGAGTACACAAAACACTCCCTTTCCAGAGCAGCAGAAGCTCCTTCCCCTCCTCCTTGTGTCCAGAGTACCACTTCACTCTCCTTTGCTACTTCTGTTCATCTGCGCTTGGTCTCCTTCTCCCCATCCTGGATTTTTTTTTAATTGTACTTATTCATTTAATGTACATAAATGTTTGTGGTGCCATAATTTCTGTGGAGGTTATAGAACAAGTCCTGGGACTTGGTTCTCTCTTCTAACATGTAGATCCCAAGGATTCAACTCAGTAGTCAGGTATGGCAAATAGGCGCCAATGACTCACTAAGCCATCTAACTCGGTCACCTCTGCTCTCTAAGTTGCTATATGCTGGAGGGATGACTCAGCCTACGGGACATAGCAACTTAGAGAGCAGGACCACAGCCAAAGCTGTAACTGTTATATACTAGAGGTCAGAAACCCGAAATGCTTTTCTGCTTTACTTATTTTCAACACCTTGGTAATCTTACTCAGTGTCACACTTTATGGAGAACCTACTTTCTGTTAATTTCCTGTCCTCAAATTATCTTAGTACTCTGAATTTCTTGCTTAAAGTCTACACACACTAACTGCCTACTAACAGACCCATTTGAATGTCTAGCACATATAAATCTGTCAGAATGAGCTTTTGATATTGTTCCCCAAACTTAGTTTGCCTATGAAGAAAATCAGTTAGTATGGGAGTTGTGAAAATGAAAAACCAAACTCTAAAAGTTATGCCTGTGGTTGAGAAAATAAGAAATTACTCAGTAGGAAAGACATGGAACTTGGGTTAGACATGACTGTTTTAAATTGCTGAAACACAAATGTATATAACAACTATTCACAAATGCAGGACTGGGATTCATTAGAAGTCAAACCTAGAAATACAGTTTGGGACTAGTTTTAAGTAATGACTAAAAAGCTGTAGGCAAAAATGCTATGTGAGGGGGAAAATCTTAGGAAAACTCTGGGAAATGGAAGCTCTAGACACCAAATAGTCCAAAGAGTAAATGAGAAGAAATTTTGAGATGGCCAGTGTTTAAATGTAAACTTAGCAATAATTTTAACTTGAAATTGCAATTATCTTCTTAAGAATTTCAAGAAGATGGAGTACTCTTTACTATCACACTACCTAAAGAACACAAAGAATATTAAGTATTTTCTCTGAGTAGACAGTGCTCACAGAAGAAAATAGGTCTAAATTCTCTGTGAATCTTTTTCCCACTGCATTACAATTATTTATAAAATTAACAATTATAAAATTAAAATTTCTCACATTTTAATATATGTAAACTTTTTATATATTTATAAATATGTATAAAATATAAAAATATATACTGGGCAGTGGCAGCACAGGCCTTCAATTTCAGCACTTGGGAGTCAGACAGGTGGATCTCTGTAAGGTCGAGGCCAGCCTGGTCTACAAGGCGAGTTCCAGGACAAGCTCCAAAGCTACAGAGAAACCCTGTCTCGAAAAACCAATATATATACACACACCCACATACACACATATGTTTATGAATGTAAGTATGCAAAAAACTTTATACTACTGAACCGAGACTAACCAGCAGTGGCCTCCAGAAATTATCTGACCACTGGAGCCTCAGTCTCAGCCCCACCAACACCAGGAGGAACGGCCATATAAGCCTTGGGTCCGTAAGCACTTGGAGGAATGATCACCTAAGGCTCTCCTCTGCCTACACATGAAGGAGTGTTCAACGGAGCCACAGTCCCCAGCTTGTGGAGGAAGAGATGGGTAGACAAAAGGGTAAGAATACAGTCAACAACATAAAGAACAATACAGCACCACCAGAAACTAGTGGTTCTACAACTGAACCATCAAACACAGCAAGAACTTCATTCAGCAAGAACTGAACATCCCAACACAGATGAATCAGAAGAAAATGACCTTAAAAATAACAAAATAGACTTCAAACTAAAATTAGTCAAAAGAGATCACAGGAAAAATCCATTGAGATGAAGTCTCAATTCTGAAGTCTCAAATACAAGGGCACCCACATTGGAAGAGGAACATTATTAAAGCTTAAATCACACATCAAGATCCACATACTAATAGTGGGAGACTTCAACACCCCACTTGCACCACTGGACAGGTCTGCCAGACAGAAACTTAACAGAGAAATAAATAATCTAATAGATGTTATGACTCAAACGGGTTTAACAGACATCTACAGAACATTTCACCCAAACACAAAAGAATATACCTTCTTCTTAGCACATTATAGATCCTTCTCCAAAACTGACCATATACTCGGTAACAAAGTGTATCTCAATAGGTACAAAATAAATTGGAATAAATCCCTGTGTCATATTGGACCATCATGGCTTAAAGTCAGAATTCAACAACAATACTAACTACAGAAAGTTGACAAACTCATGGAAACTGAACAATGCTTAACTGAATCACCCCTGGGTCAAGGAAGAAATAAAGAAATTAAAGACTTCCTAGAATTCAATGAAAATGAATGCACAACATACCCAAATCTATTGTACACTATGAAAGTAGTGCTAAGAGGAAAGTTCATAGCACTAAGTGCCTACATAAAGGAGCTGAAAAAGACTCACACTAGTAACTTATCAGCACATCTGAAAGCTCTAGAACAAAAAGAAGAAAAATCATCCAGGAGGACTAGATGGCAGGAAATAATCAAATTGAGGGCTGAAATCAATAAAATAGAAACAAAGAAAATAATACAAAGAATCAATGAAACAAAGAGTTGGCTCTTCCAGAAAAATCAACAAGATAGACAAACCCTATCCAAACTAAGCAAAAGGCAGAGAGAGAACATCCAAAATCAGAAATGAAAAGGGGGGGGGGGAACATAACAACAGACACTGAAGAAATCCAAAGAATCATTAGGTTATACTTCGAAAACCTGTATTCCACAAAATTGGAAAATCTAAAAGAAATGGACAATTTTCTGGATAGGTTACACATATCAAAACTAAATCAGGACCAGAAAAACAATTTAAATAGACCTAAGGAAATAGAAGCAGTCATCAAAAGTCTCCCAACCAAAAAAGCCCGGGGCCAGATGGTTTCAGCTCAGACTTCTACCAGAAAGAACTTCAAAGAAAAGCTAATACCTATATTCTTCAAATTGTTCCACACAATAGAAACAGAAGGAACACTACCACTTTTTACAAGGTTACAGTCACCCTGATACCCAAACCATACAAAGACACAACCAAGAAAGAGAATTACAGACCAATCTCCCTCATGAACATTGATGCAAAAATTTTAAATAAAATACTTGCAAACCAAATCCAGGAACACATCAGAAATATCATCCACCATAACCAAGTAGGCTTCATCCCAGAGATGCAGGGATGGTTCAACATACGAAAATCTGTCAATGAAATCCACCATATAAACAAACTGAAAGAAAAAAACAACAACAACATGTTCATCTGAAAAAGTCTTCAACAAAATTCATGCTAAAGGTCTTGGAAAGAGCAGGGATACAAGGAACGTATCTAAACATAATAAAGGCAATATACAGCAAACCAACAGCCAGCATCAAACTAAATGGAGAGACACTCAAAGCAATCCTACTGAAATCTAGAACAAGACAAGGCTGTCTACTCTCTCCATATCTATTCAATATAATACTTTAAGTTCTAGCTAGAGCAGTAAGACAACAAAAGGAGATCAAGAGAATACAAATTGGAAAGGAAGAGTCACTTTCATTACTTGCTCATGATATGATAGTATACGTAAGTGACTCCAAAAATTCCACCATGGAACTCCTACAACTGTAAACCTCTTCAGTAATGTAGCAAGATACAAGATTAACTCAAAAACAAACAAAGAGTAGCCCTCCTATATACAGATGATAAACGGGCTGAAAAAGAAATCAGAGAAACATCACCCTTTACAATAGCCACAAATAACATAAAATATCGCGGGGTAACTTTAACCAAACAAACAAGTGAAATATCTGTATAACAAGAACGTTAAATCCTTGAAAAAAGAAACCGAAAAAGACACCAAAAAATGGAAAGACCTCCCATGCTCTTGACTAGGTAGGATTAACATAGCAAAAATGGCTATCTTAAAAAAAAAAACAGATTTAATGCTAATGCCCATCAAAAATATTCTTCACAGATATATAGATATATAGAAAAATTCTTCACAGATCCCAAAAGAATACTCAACATCATATGGAAAAACAACAACAAAACAGGATAGTCAAAACAATCCTGTACAATAAAGGAACTTCTGGAGATACCATTTTACACCTGTAAGAATGGCCAAGATCAAAAACACTGATGACAGCTTATGCTGGAGAGGATGTGGAATAAGGGAAAAACTCCTCCATTGCTGGTGGGAGTGCAAACTTGTACAGGGACTTTGGAAATCAGCATGGTGGTTTCTCAGAAAATTAGGAGATTAATCTACCTCAAGACCCAGCAATACCGCTCTTGGGCATATACCCAACGATTCTCAATCATACCACAAGCACATGTGCTCAATGTTCACAGCAGCATTACTCATAATAACCAGAACTAGAAACAACCTAGATGCCCCTCAACTGAAGACTGAATAAGGAAAATGTGGTGCACTTAAACAATGGAGTACTACTCAGAGGTAAAAAAGAATGACATCTTGAAATTTGCAGATGGAACTACAAAAAACCATACTGAGTGAGGCAACCCAGACCCAGAAAGACAAATATACTATGTACTCACTCATGTAGCTTTTAGACATAA
Source organism: Myodes glareolus (assembly GCF_982192425.1). Taxonomy (NCBI): domain Eukaryota; kingdom Metazoa; phylum Chordata; class Mammalia; order Rodentia; family Cricetidae; genus Myodes; species Myodes glareolus. Next base: position 75,192,594 of record NC_142038.1, read on the forward strand.
AGCAAAGAATAAGCCAGTCCACAACCCCAGAGATCCTAGACAACAAAGAAGACCTTAAGAGAGACATACATGGATCTACCTAGGAAGGAGAAAAAGACAAGATCTTCTGAGTAAATTGGCAGCGTGGGAGGAGGGAGGGTGGAAGGGGAGACGGGAGAAAGGAAAGGGAGTGGGGTAAAATGTAAAGCTCAATTAAAAACAATTTTTTAAAAAAGGTACTTAGCAGAAGGTATAGTTAAACATTCTCAACTTCTTTTTTGGAATATTTCCTTAGTTTGAAATTATTTCAAGTAAAAAAGTAATTGGGAGAGACAGCTCAAGTCATTAAGAACACTGGCTATTCTTCCAGAGGACCCAGTTTTGAGTCCCAATACCAACTTGGTGCTCCACAACCTTCTGTAATTCTAGTTCCAAGAGATCCACTACTATAACCTGACATCAGAGGGAACAAAATGCATATGTGGTACACAAACATATACACACAAAACACCCATACGCATAAAATTTTAAAAAATATCTGAAAAAGAAATTTACGTAAGAAACATGAAACTTTTGTTAGTATTTCTAATCAATCGTCTATTAATTAGCTTGATGACTTAAGTGAATTCAGTATAATGGTAAAGATATAATTAAAGAGAAAGCATATTTACTGTTTGTTTTTTTTGTGGCAGCAGACAATTCTTCCTCATCTGGTACCTGGGGAAAGTTATCTGTCAAACAGGATTCATATTCTTCATGTGCTGTCTGATCAAACATTTCTTCCAAGCTATCGTTCATTTTTAGGTCTCCATCTATAAAAAAAGTATTGACTTAGCAGCTTTGGCCTTCTGTGAAGCCCAATGTGAATAGTAACAAAGATAAAGTAATGTAATATGGTCTATTCTGAACTAAGACGATTCTTATATATGGACTACAGGGTTCATCTTCAAGAGTGCTCTTTTAAATAGATGAGTACAGTGAACTGTTTATAGACACATGTGTAAAATGTGACTCTAAGACTGTTAGCTTATGACACCTTGTTAAGAGAGAACGTTAGGTGGGTAACAAACCTTAATACATGTAATGGGAAGTTTAAAGATACTTAAAAAAATACACAGCTATAATCTAGACTTCAGAATCAGTTGTAAAGAGTGTTTTGCTGAATACAGAGTGAGGTGGAGGCATCTATGGACATGTTAAAAAGATGATAGAATATTAGTTGCAAACTCTAATGTTAAGAGCAGAACTTTGTGATTCAAAGTGAGTAACATACTACAATATATGTAATTAAGAATTTAGAGATCTTTAAGTTGAGATTCTTTCCATGTAACTTAATTCTTACAAGGGGCACAAGTGGTAATAAACTAAGTCTATTTATAAAAACCTTTTGCAGTGACTTCAAGTGTTATCCTATGATGATAAAGTTCTCTTTCGTTACTGTCACAAAACTGGATCTCTTACACATGTTGAAGACTTTCCCCTTCTATCAACTCACATATAACTTACAAAAACCAAAAGAATTCTTATCAAGGAAACTTTGAGAACTAGAAAATATACCATAATATATAATGAAAAATGCTAAATATAAAGAAATGTATAAACAGCAGACATTAAACTGTATAAAATTTTATTTGATTTTTTATTTTTCTAACAAAACAGCAAAAAGTTATTCTTTTTTAAAAATCACTATTAGCACTTGGTAATTTAAAATGACGGCAACAATGAACTCACACCCCATCTAGTACATCACAGTGCTGAATTCATCTTCACAAATTCCCTAAATGATTGTTTATAAGTGTTTGTTATATTTAAAGTGGAATATGCTATAGATATGAATACTTTGCTTGGTATAGTTCCTAGTCTATTGATACAAACTTAAGGTCAATTTTGTTATACTGTGTATATGTATTTCTGCTCTTGATTAAGGTATTGTGTTTGTGCAGCTCATTTAAAAATGTAACATATAATTAAGAAATATAGGTTAACAGATAATCACATATAATAGTCAAGCTTGCAGTAATGTTAGTTAGATTTCTAGACATATAGAAATATAATATATCTATCAGTTAGATACACATTCTTCAAATCTTTCAAAGACAAACAGAATATGGTATTTAAATGTTTTAAGAACTTAGGACTTTTCATGACAATGAGACACATGTTCCTGGCAGTACCAATCTACATCAAGAGATGATGGATTATGGAGTTTGCTAGTCATTTGGGCAAGAAACTGCTCTTGCCCAGACTGCTTGGTGTCATGCTGTATGAACTGGACATGCAGGATCCACAGAAAAATGACTGTTGAACTTGCCAGAAGGTGAGAAAGTCTTTTGGGGTTTCTGCTTCATGAAAGAGTCTGCCAGATATTCTGCAGGACACATACATGGAACTATCTTTGAAATTTCCCACTTCATGGGAAAGTCTGCCAGATACTATGGGCCTGTATGCTAAAGATGGGTACCCCAATGTTACAGAAGACCTTTGGATGACTGTCCAGGTGGCAAGATGTCTCTGTCAATTCGAGAGTTTTGGAAGTTGCTTACAATGGACTTCCTGTTAACTTAGGTAATAGCATACCCTTCTGGAGTCTTTGATGGAGTTGAAGAATAGATAGTTACAGTTATAGTTTTTCTTTGTTATGAAAAAAGATTAAGTAGATATAAAATTTTTAACTATAATTCTTGCTTGATATCTGTTTTGTTGTATCTAAATTTCCTATGTTAAAGTTAAAACCTTCCTTTTTATTTAACAGAAAAGGAGAGATGATGTGGGATTCTCCTCTGCATGCTGTGAATATGTTTTATTGCCATTGGTTAATAAAGAAGCTGCTTTTGGCCAATGGCTTAATAGAATAGAGCTAGGTGGGAAAAGCAAACTGAATGCTGGGAGCTCAGAGCGGACTGGGAAACAAATGAGGGAAAAGCCATGTAGCCGCCACAGGAGACAGATGCCTCCACCAGAGCCTGCTGTAACTTTGCCCAGTAAGCCACAGCCATGTGGTGATACACAGATTAATGGAAATAGGTTAATTTAAGATATAAGAGCTAGCTAGAAAGACACTTAAGCCATTGGCCAAACAGTATTGCAAATAATACAGTTTCTGTGTGATTATTTTGGGTCAGGGTGGCGGGAAATGAATGAGTGCTGCCACCAACACCTACTAAGTAGTATTCATGGTAGTAGAAGGTAGTTTGCATGCTACAAGAGGAGAAAGGTAATAATCAAACCAGCTACAAACCCTGTGACCTACAATGGTGACGTGGGAGGAACCATCTATACTCTGACTGGGTGGAAGGCCCATTCCATGAGATGGAACCCATGTGTGACACTGCTAGGGTGGCCAAGAAGCTGAACTGGCCTTGGGCCTAGACGAAAACCACATACTATTGTTTTACTAAAGGAACACAGCAATAAAATGATTGTTAACTACATTCTGCTATACCCATGCCAGTGCCTTGCCCAGCTATTATCACAGAAGTTTCATGCACTAAATGGGAACTAATACAGAGTCCCACAATGGACAATGTGCAGAAGAGTGAGAGACTTCAGAGCACTCAGTCCTAAATAAGATGTCTTCATCAAATGTCCCTCAGAGATCAGGGGTCTATGTGGAAGAGGAGGTGAAAAGACTATAAGGGCCAGAGGTGATGGATGACTCCAAGGAAGCCAATGCACATATGAACCCAGAGACTGGCAGTATGCATAGGACCTGCGTGCACAGGTTCCAGTCAGATGGGGTCCCATCACTGAGAGGAGGAAGTGGACCAAGGCTCCTACACTTAACCAAGGAGCTATTTGCAACTGATAACCACTTGCAGAGGAAAAACAGTTTTCTCTAATGGAATCTCACTGGTTATATTAACTACATTTTGGGGCAGGCCCATGCCTGGCTATAGTCAGCCAACATAAAATGAACTCAATGGTAGTTTTGTAAGACTTTTTGTCTCACACAACTTTGGGAAATTTTTGTCTTATTGGTCTTTTGCTTGTATATTTTATGTTTTAGTGGTTTTTTCTTTTGATTTTTCTAGAGAAAGAAGGTGTGGAGTTGAGTGGGTAGAGAAGACCTGAAATGAGTTGGGGGGAGGAAAATGTGACTAGAATATATTGTATGAAAATTTTTTACAATAAGAAAAAGTCCCAAAATCCAGTTCACAAACTTACTGCACTTATCACCATCATACAACTATACATTTCATTTCACATTTGATTAAAGTAAATGGAATCAAAATAAGTCTTACTTGGACTTTTTTCTTTTGGCTCTTGTTTCTTCATTTTTAAAAGCACGGTTTCACTGACCAATGTACAGTCCATGTCTACTGTTTCTCCTGATCGTGAATGACTGCTGTCCTAAAGAAATATATTAAAAACACAAAAGGTTAGCAGTTATTCCTTCATAGTCTTACATCTGCTCTTCTGACCACAAAAAAAGGGTTAAAAACTCTCAACAAACTTTACAATTTTAAAGCATTAAGTTATTTACTTTTGTATCTCAGGAACAGATATAGATTTTCTTGCTTCTAGAACACTTTAGCCTCAATATATAAGCTCTTAATGCCAATCTGAGGAAAAGGAAAACTGACCGTGGAAGACAGATTTATTTACCACTGATCCTTTGTGCTTTGCTTACCATCTCCAATCTGCCTTGCAGTAATAAACTTCAGTGAACATGAAAAGCAACTTTAATAGTCAAATTTGATCTCTTCATAGCTACATGTTACTTTAATAAATTACTTAATTTCTTAATGTGCCACCAAGTAGGAGAATTTCACTAACTATATGGAACTTGAACACAAAGCAAAATCATATTTCCAGTACAAATTAAACAAAATAAAACAAAACACCATAGCTGGGCATAGCGACACATGCCTTTAATCCTAGCACTCAGGAGGCAGAGGTGGATCTGAGTGTTCAAGGTCAGCCTAGTCTACAGAGCAAGTTCCAGGACAGTTAGAGCCACACAGTGAGATCCTCTCTCGAACATTCATGCATATATAAACACAAAAATGTTACTTAAAAAAAAAGTAAACTGGGGAAAAAAATGTCTTGCCAGCATTTTTTTCCTTTCTTCCTTCCTTTTTCCCTCCCTCCCTCCTTCCTTCCTTTTAAAGCTAATTAAGGTGGCCAGAGAGATGATGGCCTGGTGGTTACAAGTACTCGCTGCTTTTGCAGAGGACCCAGCTTCAGTTCCTAGCACTCATATGGTGACTCACAACCAATTGTAACTCCAATTCCAGGGGATCTGATGCCATCTTCTGACCTCTGCAGGTAATTTCAGGCAGATGTGGCACACAAACACACATATAGGCAAAACTCATGTGCATAATAAATAAATATAAAAATAAAAACAAAAACATTAAAGCTAATCAAGACACATGATGGAATTATTAGCATGGTGATACACATCTACGATCCCAGCATGTATAGGACTGAGGCAAGAGGAGAGTAAGTTTGAAACCATCCTGGGTTGTATGATGAGATCTTATCTAAAAAACTAAGAACATATGATAAAGGTAAAATCACTTGAAATACATAACTATAATTCTTTGCTATTTAATAAATACTGTCTTGTGTTTACAAGATGACTCAGGGGGTAAACATACAAGTCTGATAACCTGGGTTTGATCCCCAGGACTCACATGATAGATGAAGAGGACCAAATTCTGAGGGTTGTGCTCTGATCGCTGCATAAATGATGTAAAATTCACATGGTGTGCAGTACTGTACATATGCACACAAACATAATAAAGGAAACATGTAAAACAGTACTCCAAGGGGAGGAGGCTGCTAACTCACTGGAGTAAGACACAAATGGGCTTTAGTTCATTTTCTAACATACCTTTGTATCTATTACAGTAACATCCATTTTATACTGAGAAAGGTCTGCTCCGGGATCGACGCTCCACTGGATATTTTCAAAGGACACATCTTAGAAAAAGAGGACAAGCACAAACTAAAAACCCAATCTGAAAATTTATTTCACTTTAAAATGTTAGGAATGCACAGAACAGAAATATTAAGATTTCATGCAGCATTTACTCAGAAATCAATGTCCCAGGGAGCTGAAGAAATAAATACTTCAGTAGGTGAAAGCACTAACTGCTCTAGCAGAGGACTTGGGTTTGGTTCTTGGCATCTACATGGTGGATCATAACTGTCTATGACTTCAGTTCCAGGGACCCGATACCCCTTCTGACCTCTGCAGGCATGAGGCACATACACGGTACAAATTATACATACATGCAAAACATTCATATATATAAAAATTTTAAAATCTTAGGGGGCTGGAGAGATGGCTCAGAGGTTAAGAGCACTGACTGCTCTTCCAGAGGTCATGAGTTCAATTCCCAGCAGCCACATGGTGACTCACAACCATCTGTAATGAGATCTGGTGCCCTCTTCTGGCCTGCAGCATACAAGCAAGCCAAACACTGTATACATAATTAAGAAATAAATCTTTAAAAAAATTTAAATCTTAAAAAAAAAACCAATTCAAAGAGGCCAAAGAATCTCACAAGACAGTTCAAATGGCCAATAAACATTATGAAAAAGTTATCAATATAACGAACAATCAGAAAAATGAAAGATAAAAATGAGATCATTCACAGACTAAGATGGCTAGACTCAATCTGTGTGCATGTGTATATATGTTTTTGAAAAACCTGAAACTGTTACACAATCATAGTGTTAATGTGAAATGGCATAGCTGCTTTGGGAAACAGTCCCTTAAAAGGCTAATAGCTGATATGAGGTCAGGCAATTTTAGTCCCAGGTAAATTGAGAAAAGGAAACACCCATTTCCAGAAATTTCTGTACACTAATGTTCATAGCAGTATTATTCATAAAGGTAACACTGACAGCAAATTTGTATTAACTGATGAAAACAAGATTGTATATAATGGAATTTGATTCAGCAATAGACAGTGATGGAATACTGACACATACACAAAAGGCTGGGAACTGAAACGCTATGTCAGTGTAGGGAGACGGCTCAGCAGGTAACCCATGTCAAAGTTCAAAGACAGAACCGACTGCACGAAGTTGTCCTCTGACCTACACATGTTGTGACATGTTCACATTCATATTGAGGAAAACATCACACATGCAACAATAATAGTAAAATAAAGTCAAAAGAAAACATTATGCCAAGTGAAAGAAGTTACAAGATTTCATACTAAATAGGTCTCTATTCACATAAAACATCTACAATATTTCAATCTACAGCGATAGGAAAGGCTTGGGAGATGATAACCAGACAGCCGTACAACTCTTAAGTATACCAAAACCACTGGACTGGACACAATAGACATTTTCATAAGTGATTTGTATTTCACTAAAGTAATTGTTTAAAAGGTAGAATTGTAAAATTGTTTCAATTTTGAGTGTATTATATGTAGATATAACACATGACAACTACAAACTGTAGTTTAAAACATAAAACAACAGTTGGGTGGTGGTGTGTATCTTTAATCCCAGCACTATGGAGGCAGAGGCAGGTGGATCAGTGAGTTCGAGGTCAGCCTGGTCTACAAAATGAGTTCCAGGACAGCCAGGGCTACACAGAGAAATCCTGTCTCGACACCCCCCCCCCAAAAAAAAACATGAAGCAAAATGATACTAACTGCAAATGACTGTGGAAAGTTAATAGGTATAGTGTGGTTCCTAGAGGAATAATGAAACGAAAAATAAACACAAAAAGCTAAAAATCAGGAATGATAGAAAAAACAAACAAAAAACTAAAACCAAACTTTTTTTTCACTTAGGGATTGAAACCTGTGTAAGAACAACTAAATCATGTGCTTCAGGGGAAAATGGAAATAAGTCAATTATTTATATAAAAAGGTAGGTATGGTGAAGACAGAGGACTGATAAATCCTGGGGCTTGCTGGCAGGACCGGGCACTGCTCCAGGCCAATGAGAGGCCACCTAAAAATAAGGTGGACAGTATCTAAGTAGCAATAAACCAGGCATACATCCACCTACATGTGTTCCTATACAGATGTGCACATGCATGTATATACATACATAAGCAAGTACAAGATTTAAACAAGAAGCTAAAATAAATTTGCATATGTAAAAGCTTACAGACAAACATTTCAATGCAAAGAAAAAAGACAGCAGCTAAGTATCCAAGGGGTGAAGAACAAGTTTTGAATGATTAATTATTTATTCATACCATTAATATTACTACTACTATTACTGCTGCTACTGCTGTTGCTGCTGCTGTTTTTTAAGACAGGATTTCTCTGTGCAACAGCTCTGGCTATCCTGGAACTCACAGAGATCCACCTGCCTCTGCCTTCTGAGTGTGGGTACCACCACAGCCCAGTGATAAATTATTTTTAAATATTCTGGACAGTTTAGGTCTATGGATGGAGCTTAGTGGTAGGTTGCTTATCTAACTTGTTTAAGGCCCTGTGTTCAATCCCTAGTATTGTGTTCCTCTAAAACACTAAAAACCAAAACCAACTAACAAACCAAACAAGCAAACAAACAAATAAAAAAAAAACATGGAATAGTTAAAACACTTTTTAAAAGCTTTTGCAAAGGAAGTAAGAAATAGATCCACAAAACCATCTAAAAATACTTATAAAGTATTTAAAATAAAATTTTAAAAAGTATAGGAAAATCAAAGGCAAAATAAAAGCAGTGAGAATGATGCTATATGCAGGAAAAAATAAGGTATCTTCTCCCCCAAATTTATGTCTAAAGAATGTAAATGTCACGCAGTTAAAAAGAGGAATGAGTCTGTTTATAATGCACATACCTTGGTTGTTTGGCAGAGACTTTGTCTTAGCGCTTCTGCAGGGATTCAACTGAAGAACTGATGCAAGCTCACATCCTCCACGGACTGATCTGCTTTTTACTTTTGTTGGCACAAGAGAACTAGTACCCTAAACAAAAATGATTATTAGCACCTAAATGAAATCACAAACAATTTTAATCAAAATGACTGAACATGGAACACAAACCTTCACATCACTAAAAAGATTCTCTGTCTCCGAACTTTCTTGTGAACACAGAGGGGTTTTGAAGACAGGGTTTTCCTCTTTTATCTGCAGGGGTGTTTTATGGTCCGGAGAGCCTTTACTAGAGGTCTGGAGGATACACCGCTGCTGTAAACAGGACGCCTCTGCAGACTCTTTGGCTAATATGCACGTCCCACTCAAGGCTTTACGACCTGAGGAAGAGCCCTTTGGAATGGGCTTCAAAGCCTCATAAATAGTCACTTGGTTAAACTTGTTTTTACAAGTCTCATTTCCATGGCTCTTCTCTTGACGTTGGGTAGCTGCAAACCGATCTGACAGGTCCAGGGGTTTATCCATCACATGGTCTCCATTCATGAAGAACTGATTCTCCATTGGAAAAGGAAGAGTATTTTCCTTATCAAAACAGGTCTGGGGGCAGTTGACTACATGTTGACTCTCTTCCTCAGTCTTCTTCCTTTTGGATGCTTTGCCTCCCAGTGATTTTAAAGGCACCAAATATTTATCAGTAATAACGTCTTTAATAGGATCTGTACTGCTCTGCTCATCTACAGATTCACTTACATTTTTATTCATAAGTATCTGCTTATTAGGAAATGATTGGCTAATGACCTTGTTCACTTCAGACCCCAGACTATGATGTGTGAGAAGAGCACTGTCCTCAGATTTTGATCTAGCTTTCTCTGATTTAGAAGCAGAAATGTTACTAAAGGGAGCCGTCTTCAGAAGGTTTCTTTTCCCAATGTCTAAAAGAGAAGGGGAAAAACTTGTATTCAAACCCAAATGAGTTTTCACAGTAGAGGTAGCTCCAAATACAGGAGATGAGACCCGAGTAGTAAATTCTTGGGGAGGTGTCTTTGAAGTAGAGTCTGAAAATCTAAATAAAAGAAGAATGATAAGATTTTTTTTTTAAACTGAAAAGTAGGATAAAAATTAAAAGACCAGTATACTAAGAAAACATTTCTTGAAACAGAACAGTAAGGCACTATCTACCTACTTGAGGGAGATGATTAAAACAAATTTAAGATACAATGTTGGTTTTGCCTCATTTGACAGAATGAAATCCTCTGAGGACTCAAAAGTCTTTTGCTATTATTAAATCGTATGAGCAATTTCAGGAAGAGAAAAATTCTTAAACTACAGAACTTAATATAGAGCTTGGTAAGTGCTCACATTAGCTATACGATCTTAAACAAGATAGTCAACCTTAAAGAACCATATTTTTGTTATCTGTTTAAAGAAAATAGGAATGGGTAATAAAACTCACTTGATAAGTTATTACCATGATAAACTCAAAAAATAAATTCAAGCAAGGGCCAGATGGTGGTGGCACACACCTTTAATTCCAGCACTCAGAAGTAGAGGCAGGCTGATCTTTGTTAGTTCAAGGCCAGCCTGGTCTACAGATCAAATTCCAGAAAAGCCAGGGCTGCATAGAGAAATCCTGTCTTGAAAAACCACCACCAACAACAAAAAGAACAACAACAAAAAATCAAAACCAAAACACTAAAAAACAAGCAAAATGCCTTAACAACATAGGTATTGTTAGTTAAATATTACAAAATAGAGAAAAACAAAAACAAAAACAAAAAAATGGGCTAGAAATATAGCTCAGTGGGTTAAAAGCACCAAAAACTGTTGCAGAAGGTCCAGGTCGAGTTCCCAGAACCCACATGGCAATTCACAACCACCTATAACTCCAGTTCTAGGGGATCTGACACTCTCTTCTGATCACTGTTACCTCCAGGGAATACATGGCACACACATATACATACAGGTTTACACAAAACATAAAATGCATCTTTCACACCATTTAGTGTTTGGAGACACAAAGTAATGACTATGTCTTTAATAGGATAAAGCAAGATTGGGAACTCTTAATGTTGCTTGATGATTCAGGAAAAGGATCTAAAAATAATATCTGAAGCCACTTTGGGGGTGGGGTGCATGGAGTATTGCTGAAATTCAGCCTTAAAGGGTTTATGGAGCTACATTAAAAACAAAACAAGACAAACAAACATTATATGCTCCAAATCACCTTAAACTATCTTCACTACTTCCTGCAGATTCTTCTGAAGGCTGTTTTTTGTGATCTCCTTCAAGACAGTGGTAGAGCTCACCCCCAAGAGGGCTTGCAGGACCTTGGTGTTCCTTCAATAGAAAAATATGTTGAAAGTTGATAAATGCTTCAATGCAAATAAATCTCAAAAGTACATGAAGTAAAAGAAACCAGAATGAAGAGGTAATTAAACAGAGAAGGGAGTTGTATAATATTGTGAATGTATAAAATATCCTTATACTGTAGACTTTATTTTTTTTAACAAATCTTTTTTTAAAAAGAATCATTGATTTATTACGTATACAGTGTTCTGCCTGCATGTATCCCTGCAGGACAGAAGAGGGCACCAGACCTCACTGTGAGTCACCATGTAGTTGCTGGAAATTGAGCTCAGGTCCTCTGGAAGAGCCTGTGCTCTTAACCGCTGAGCCATCTCTCCAGTCCTATACTGTAGACTTTAACTAAGTTTGTTATCTAAATTTTATTTAATAAAATTTAGAAATTTTATTTCTAAAATAAATAAATTTTATAAAATTTATAAATAAATATTTATTTATTTAAAATAAATAAATTTATTTTTAAATTTTAAAAAATATAAAAATATACTACCATTATTTTAATATTTTACATAAGTATAATTTACAACTGCATAGAAATATTTCCATTAAGATGAAGGGTAGAAAACACAGGTGAATTTAAAAGAATCCTTTAAAGGGAATTCTCAAAATTTAATGTGCATACAAGTCAATCAGGAATTATTAAAACACAAGGTCAGTAGATCTGAGATTCTGTGCCTATAACACATTCAAGAACAATAAAGAGTTGCTGACCTGTGAATCAGACTATATGAAAAGTCCTTTGATATCTTGTACTTTAATATATAGTGGATACTTGAACTTGGTGGATTTATGGAGGATAGTAAGGAACTAGAAACTATTAAATACATTTAAATGTTCAGAAGATAAAAGTTACCTACTGTCACTTTAAGATAAACTGGAAAAGGTTAAAACAAATGTAAAGAAAAAAAATCAATCGAGTTTTAGAAATTTAAGAGTGAGACAGTTCTCTAAGAGCACTTACATATTTACTGGCAAGAGCATAGGAGGACTGTTTTAAACTATCATTTGCTTGTTTTTGTAGTGCTAGCAATCAGACTTGGGGCCCTGACAAGTGCTCTGCCACTGAGCTAAATTAAATCTTCAGTCCTTAAAATTGTATCAAAATGGAACTTAACCTAATATTTGTGAAGCCCTGGGTTCTAGTGGCCAGTACTACAAACAAAGAGACTAAAACTCTACAGTTTTGGGCTAGAGAAACAGCCTAGTGGTTAAGAACATCCTCTTTTAGAGGGCTAGGATGTGATCCCCAGCACTCGTATGAGGCAGCTCACAACAGAAGAGAAGTGGATGGGGAGGTGGGGGTGGGGTGGAAATGGGTAGGGAACAGGAAGAGATAATGGAAGGGAAACTGTAGTCTTTATGTAAAAAAAATGAAAGAAAGTTAATTAAATAAAATTAAAAATGTTTTGTCCTCCTGCTCATTCTCATAGTCCCTGTTTCTGCCTCTTCAGCATATTCTACTAGCCTGTTTAGTTCTTTAAGAACAGGTCCAAGTAGACATATCAATTATTAATAATTTATATAATCATCAAACTAAATGATTACTTACAGACTCTTCTTGAGCATTAAGTCCAAGTGTTTCAGCGACAACAGTGTCTAGACTGAAAGGTGACTTATCAGTGGGATAATTGCTCCTTCCACACATTCCTAAAGTAAGAACAAAGAATGCTCATTACACAATTTTAGAGGAGATATATTGGAAAAAAAAACCCAGAAAGATTAGGAGAAGAATCACGGCATTAACAACAACAAAACAACAACAACAAAAGAAACATTAGCAAAAAGCAAACAAGCAATCAAGCAAACAAAGAAACCAAGGTACCAGTTTTTAAGATGACAGCGAACAAATTTTAAATTCTGTTCAAAAGGTTCAAAATATTTTCTACAAATAGCAATGGGTTACAGGTATTTTAGCATCCAACTTGTTAAACCTTTTTATCCATCTACTTTTTCCATAAACTGAGTAGAACAAGCATGTTATGTTTTCTTCTCAAGGAGCTTAGTGATTACACTTGAAAGGTGAAAACAGAATCTTTCTGTTTTCTAAGAGGAAAAAAAGAATTTGCAAAAGAATGTAAAAAATATAACAAAGTTTTAAATGCAGGCCCTTCAATCTCCTTTGGGAAATCAAGATAAACTATACAAACTAATGCCTAAAGTGGCCCTGAAGGTAAAGGGAAGTTTGGCCACTTAACAAGATTGGGAAAACAGAAAGTACAGTTTTAGGTATCTTTAAGGATACAGACATATGGGGAAAGAGAAACAACAACAAACTGCTGCTCAGAGGACGACATGTGATTTAATAGCCAGGAACTGAATTGTAGCCAGGAAGATGAAAGTAGAAGGATATGAGCCCAAACCTGTGAATTAGGAGTCAAATTATGCTTAAGAACTCAAAATTTCAGCCGGGTGGTGGTGGCGCACGCCTTTAATCCCAGCACTTGGGAGGCAGAGGCAGGCAGATCTCTGTTAGTTTGAGGCCAGCCTGGTCTACAAGAGCTAGTTTCAGGACAGGCTTCAAAGCTACAGAAAAACCCTGTCTTGAAAAATCAAAAAAGAATTCAGAATTTCTCTTGTGAACAAGGAAAATATCCATATTTTGACAGGCCAGATGTAAATACTCGGGTAAAAAAGGTAATTCTGACTATGACAGCCTCATGGCCAAGAAGCAAACTCTGACAGGAGAATGAAGCAATGTACTTAAAACAGTTCCAATGATGCTGGTGGCTAAAATCAGTACAGAGATCCCATAAACATACAAGGAGTCAGCACAAGTCAGTACAGAGATCCCATAAACAGCCATGGAGACCGTATAAATCAGTATAGAGATTCCATAAACACACACGGAGACAGCACAAATCAATAAAATTTGGAGGATATTTAGAAATGAGGAAGCAGAAACCTAAGATGACTCAAAGCTCTTTGTGTTAATACCCAGGAACACTTTGGTCCTGCCCCTTGGGAACCTGGCACCCATGGCAAGTAGCTCCCTGACTGTACACTGGTGCAAAGGTCCCTTTAAGAAGCAAGTTCTGTGCACTTCCAATCTCTCTATTTCTGCAGAAGCAAGTAGCTCTCCACCTCTCTTCTACCTCCCTCTTTGCCTCTGTATCTCTCTCTGTCTTTGTGTCTCTCTCTCCCTTCCCTCCTTTCTCTCCATCCTCTCTACAACCTCTTCTCAATAAACTCCAGACTCAAGCTCTCTCTGCAGTCTTCTGTCACCATTGTGATGCTCACCCAACTGCGAAGGTCCCAACTTACACCACATCTTAACTCTTAACAATGGTGCCGAAAACTCAGCAGGCTCTCCCTTGCAGCTGAGGAGTGCTGGGGATCCTGGAACCCTTCTATCTGGTCACTTTTCTCACTCAGGATCGCTGGAATCCTAGACCTAACAGGGGCAAAACCAGCAGTAACAGTGCACCCTTGACTTTGCCTGACAATTTTGTTTTCCTTCTTCCACCACCAGACTGAAAGCTCTAGAATGGCAAAGGCTTTGTTTAGTGCCTGACATAGAAGATTCTTAAATACTTAAAAGATGAAGGAATAAATCAAAATAAAGTCTTTTTACTTAAACTGTTAGAACTTTGTATTCGATTCGATAGTAACATGAATTAATACTAGCATAACATTACTTTTTCAAACAAAGTTTTAAAGTCGGACGGTGGTGGCATATGCCTTTAATCCCAGCACCCAGGAGGAAGAGGCAGATGGATCTCTGAGTTTGAGGCCAACCTGGTCTACATAGCAGGTTCAGGACAGCCAAGAGTACATAGAGAAACCCTGTCTCAAACGAATAAACAAAACCAAAACAACAACAACAACCCTCCCATACCTTTAAAATACTGCCTAATTCTGACTGTTGGTCATTTTTGCCTACCACCAACCACAGTCTTAAACTTAGAACCTCAGTATCTACTTACTAGACCGGGGTGAGTGACTTTGATTGCAAGTGTCAGCTACTAGAATTTCATGTTCCTCAGAGTTATGTGGTGCAGGAGCTAAAGCCTTGGAAATTTTTCTTAATTCTGAGAAAAAAAAGAAAGAAAGAAAGTTACATAATAAACAATGAAAAAGATGCTATCAAGCTTTATTCTGATAAGTCAATATAAATTTGCCTTTAATGCATTACAGCCATTATTTTATTGACACAATTCTCATAAGTCATATGTCTCACTGAGAAATAAAGCGCAGGCTAGGATAGTGGAGAGAGGGGACTCAAACTAGTTAGCTTCTTCTGACCGAAGTCACCTAGGTCGTGACAGTTCAGACACTTTTCTTCTAATGGATAAAGCACTACGTTTACTGAAAATGTTATTGGGTCGTCTTTCTTTACAATCTGTCCTGAAAGGAAACTCTAAGGTGTGCTTTATTGGAAATACTTTTACTGCTTAAATACTTAGTTCGAAGACAAAAGGACAAGGTAAAGGAATGGAGCTGTACTTTAATTATAACTTGAAAACTAAAAAGTGTTAGAAACTGTTAAGATAAGTAAATATGATTAAGAGAATAACACTAATTAAGTCATTAAATTATTTCTTATTATTCTTATTTTCTAAGTTAAAAAAAGAAATAGAGTAAGATTAAAACTAGGATTTAAAGTGTTTATATTATATGCCTGTTTTCTACAGTTAGGAAATACGACAGAAGACTTATGGATACAAATGACTACTAATAAAATCACTGCAGCCGTTTTCTATACATTCAAATGACTAGATCACGATTCATATTCTGCCCAAACTTAAAGACCAATAAATGCTCACTTAAGACATAGGGTCTTATATTTTAACTTAACTCCAATTAGATGAAGGATTTAAAAACATTTCTTTTGTTTTCCACTAGATGGTGATGAAAACTCACAATTGAAAGAAACTGCAAAGTCTTATATTTTTCAAATAAAGATGTAACTAATTTTTTTAGAATTTTAATTTCTATTAAAAATTTTCATACAATATATTTTGATCATAGACTCTCTCCACCCAAATCTTCCTTTCCAATTCAACTTCATATTCTTGCTCTCAAAAACAAAACCAGGAAAAAAAAATTTCTAAAACCCCATCGAAACAAAGTAAATTTAAAAACTTGTGCATCGAAACAAAGTAAATTTAAAAACTTGTGAACACACACACACACACACAGCTGTGCTGGCTGACTCACTACTCCTGGCCTGGAGCACGGTTGATAGACCTAGTGACGCTCCCTGCCCAGCAAGCTACCGACTGCAGATGGCTTCTTAGTTAGGGATGGGCTTTTGTGCCCACTCTCCATTCTCAGTGCTGGAAGCTGACACTGTCACAGTCTCTGTGAGTTTATGTGTGTCAGTCCTGTTGTCTGGAAGACGCTGTTTCCTGGAGTCCTCGACCACTTCAGCCTTTCCGCCTTTTCTTTTGCACACATCCCTGAGCCTCCATGATACAGATTTGATAAAGACATCCCATTTAGGGTCAAGTGCTTCAAACTCTTTCACTCTCTGTATGTTTTCAGCTGTACATCTCTTTGTTAATTACCATCTATTGCAAGAAGCTTCTCTGATAGGGACTGAAGAGTGTTCTGCTCTATAGGTATGGCAATATGTCAGCACAGCAATTTTATTGCTATATGTCTTTGGCAGAATAACAGTAGTAGGTTTTCCCCTAACTCCATAACCTATCTAGTTTCAGGTTCTTGTCCACATTAGTAGCATCAGGCAGGAGCTCCATCTCATTAAGTGGGCCCTAAATCCAATCAAAAAGTGGCTGATTACTTCCACAACATTTGTGCCACTATTGTATTATTTGGTAGGCAGATGTCTGCTGTAGATTGCAGGCTTTGTACGTGGGTGAAACTGATTGTTTTTTTCCTTTTTAGTGTATAGAACCTTCCAGAACCATGAAAGCTAGCTAGTCAAGGGTAAAGTTTCTAACTGGGCACCAACTCAATTTCCTGTTCAGTAACATAAATAAGTTGTATCTTCAGCAAGAGGGCCTTATCATCAGGTTATGGAGAGTAACCAATAGCCTTGGAAATAGCCTGTGATGTTTGTGAGGTGGTGG
Source organism: Myodes glareolus (assembly GCF_982192425.1). Taxonomy (NCBI): domain Eukaryota; kingdom Metazoa; phylum Chordata; class Mammalia; order Rodentia; family Cricetidae; genus Myodes; species Myodes glareolus. The sequence continues at coordinate 75,209,770 of NC_142038.1, forward strand.
TCTATTAGACCCCTTTGGCCAACAATTCAACTAGATGTAACCCATTTCTGTCACTGGAAGTTTTACTTGGTGGCTTAAGATGTCTAGTTGGGACACTGCCTCTCCCTTTATATGGTGACTCTATTTAAATTCCTTCCACAAACGTATATATTTTAGGAAACTTCTACAGTAGCAGGTTTCCATTTGGTTTTTCAAAGGGCCTTTAGTGTTGTCCTGTACCCTGCCTCTCATCACCCTCTCCACTTAATTCTAGTCTAGTTTTCCGGGTCTCTTTATAGGACCAGTACACTTTTACTTTCAGTGCAAGTGTAACAGGACTCATTTATACTTTCAAAGAATAAAGCTCTAATTAATTTTTAAGATTTATCTATTTTATACATTTACATGTATGTGTGTCTTGCCTGCGTATACCACATGCCCACAGATGCCAAAATCAGATCCCTGGCACTTGAGTTATGGATGGGTGTAAGCCACCATGCAGGTGCTGGAAATTACCCCAGGTCCTATGTAAGCACAAGTTACAAGTACTCTTAACCACTAAGCCACCTCTCCAGAATCCTATATTCATTTATTTTTTTACTTTATGTATATGGGTGTTTTGTCTGCATGTATATCTGTGTATCACATATGTGCCTGATGTCTATGGAGACCAGGTAAGGGAAATGGGTCTCATGGAACTAGAATTAAAGATGGCTGTGTTATACTATGCGTTTTTTGGTAACTGAATCTGAGTTTTCTGAAAGAGCAGCCATTGTTCTTATCTGCTAAACTACCTCTCCAGGCACATAGCTCTACTTACTTTTTAAAGCATAAAGTATTCACTTTATACAAATATCTCTACAACTTAACAGACCTCCTTTTTCAAAACATTTAAAATATTCTGAATTAAGAATTGGTCTTTGTTCTTAAGTTTAAATGGGGAATTAAAAAACAATCACAATGTCATGTCACATAAGCTACAAGTATTAGACCATTTGAGAAGGTAGTTTTTGAAGCATTTAGCTGCAATAGTAAACTGGGATGGAATTAGAATAGTTTCCACAAGCCAGGCATGATAGAGCACACCTTTAATCTCCAGCCCTTGAGAGACAGAGACAAGGGGATCTGAGTTTAAGAACAGCCTGGTCTACAGTGCAAGTTCCAAGATAACCAAGGCTACAAAGAGAAATCCTACCTCAAAAAAAAAAAAAACCCCAAAAAAACTAAAACAAACAAAAGGGATACATTAAGCCAGGCATAATGGCACATGCCTTCAATCCCAGCACTCTGGAGGCAGAGTCAGACCGATCTCTGTGAGTTTGAAGCCAACCTGATCTACAGAGTAAACTTCAGGACTGTCAAGGGTACAGAGAGACTCTCTGTCTCGAAAAGAAAAAAAAAATAAGTTCAATGAAATATATATATTAAAAAAAATCTATGCAGAGGGCTGGAGAGATGGATCAGCAGTTAAGAGCATTTGCTGCTTTTGCAGTTTCTGGGCTTGGTTCCTAGCATCCATAAGGCATTGTAGCACACAGCCTCCTGTAATTCCAGTTCCAAGGAATCCAATACTCTATTCTGACCTCACAGATGAGCTCCAGGCACATATATATTTACTCAGACACAAACACACACATAAAATTATGCACATATTCAGATGGACATACTGCTCATGGTTGTATATAATGCCAGCAGAAATATACCTTATTAGTCATTTTACTAATGGAAGTTAAATTCACAGTGATAGCCTTGATTATCTGAACAATGTTCATCTTCCTTCACCAAACCGTATTACATAAACACAGTAAGTGAAGATTTTACAAAAGCAGCTAAAACACAACTCTGACCCTTACCATTTGTACATACAGAGTGCTCCAATTTAGTATTTGTTTGTTCTATGTATCGAACATGGAGATTCTCCTTTTTTCGTAGTCGGTTAACGCCAGAAAATGAAAAGGATGTTATTGGTGAATCTGGGATAATGTTTTCCTCACATTCAAGCTCAGCTACTTGATCCTGTTGATCATTTCTAGAGCAAAATGACAAATTAAAAGAGAATGAATCTGTAAATATAAAACATCTACTAAATATCTGTTAACTATGGTAGAATATACATGCAAAAATAAAGGAGATGCTAAACCTTGCATCTAATGTTCCAAAGTCAGAGACCAGAGAAGTATGCAAATAAGTCAGTACAAAGTGGGGAACATCACTAGAATTCTTAATCTAAACTATTTGAAACATTTGGAATTGAAGTAGAAAGTACAGATTGCAGTGTTCTGAGGTAAAAATAAAGGTATTTTGAATGGCAAAGAAGCCACACAGCGTGAGGAAAGGTATGCAAAAGTGTATACTTGTGTTGCCTAAGGGAAAGCTGGAATTATAGGACACCCTGAGTGAATGTGTCCATAACCGAAGAGAAAAAGAATTAAGGTTTAGAGCATAAAAGGATTTGATAATTTAGCAAGAGCGTACAAGACTGATTGGAACAGGAAGAAAGAAAGGAAGCCAATTAGACAGGACTGTAAAAGAGCAGGCAAGATTCTGGGGTTTGAACTGTGATACTCATACATGTATGGAAAGGAAATGACCAATGTTAAACGATGTGGTAGTGGAAACAAATGGTACACAGGACGATAATGTTGACATGCAAGCTATCAACTTTTGTTGTGGGTTTACATTTCCAGGATATATCCAAAGTGCTTTATGTATGACTTTATTACTATGACTGTGTAAAATATTATTTTACTCTTATTTTGCAATTAGGAGATAAAGAAATAAAAATACAGTCACTTATTCCAATAGTAAAAGAGCTAGGACTTAAATTTAGCGTAGACTCTGGAGGTAAGTTACTTTTAGTGTAGATCCTGAGTCTAAAGACCAACCACAGTAGGCGCCTATCCCTGCTTCTGTCAAGCTCTGCTTACCCCATCTCTCAACACAGCGGTCACAACAGTCCTATTCAAACTCAAGTCTTATCAATTATATGATCACAACCCTGCACATCTTTCCACTTCACTAAGAATACAAGTCTGAGGTTCCCCAAGCATGCTACATATACTTCTGTCTTAGGCTCAGTGCTTTAGCCATTCTGTTTGGAGTGTCCTTGCCCACATGGATACTCATATCCTTTATTTATGTCTTTGCTGTAATTTCATTCCTTATTACCATATTAATGAAGTAGGACCTAACTAAGCAGGCCAAGCTGGTCTCAAATTTATCCTTCTGCCTCAGCCTCCTGAGTGCCTGGATTATAGGCATGTGTTTGGCCTGTGCTAAAATTTTAATGTTAAAATTGGAACTCCTCTCCGTAAAGTAGTCTCCTTCTGGTTCTTCTGTTTATCTATCATAAAAATGCTACCTAACAAAGTATGTAACTTATGATGTTTATTGATTACCATGATGAATCACAAGAATCTAAAGAACAAGTATGTAATGGGTAGTACACAGATTTGTTGAGTGAATGACTGACATTTTCAGGTTTCATTAAAGAAATAAATCTGTGATGATCTCAGCAACTGTTCTTGCCTAACTTGATTCAGGGCCAACGACACATAGAAAAATTGGGTTTGGATTGAGTTGTATTACTTAATGACCTATGCCAAACCACTGTTGACCTTATTAACTAATCAACAGTACTATTCTGTCAACCATTTAATTTTTAAAGACCAAACTAGTTATATTATTTGAAAATTAATTTGTTACATGACTTCAAAGAACTACTTAAGAATTTTATAAACTACAATCACCAGAGACTGATAGAAGGCTGGTGAGATGAGCCGGTGTGTGTTATGTGACTGGCAACCTTAATACATGGAAAGATGGACGGAGAGAAATGACTGTACAGAGCTATCCTCTGACCTCCACAGGTGTACCATGATGCACACAAATACACACACATACACACACAAAAAAAATAAAATAAAAATAAATCCACGACAAAAACAAATGTTTCCCTAACAAATATTTATACTTTAATTTTCTGAATAAAATCAGCATTATTTGTTATCTATAATTCTATAACATTATAAAAGACAACTTTAGAACTAATATCTATTTTTTCTCATTGATAAAAATCATTGTGTATATAAACACAGGCACTACATGTGTATATCATGTTTTGATGTGATACTATGGAATGATTAAGTCAAGCTGACTAGTAAATTCACTTTGTAATCCAAAGTGAATTATAAAGTAAAACATTTTAAACCTATATTTGTACCAAACTTTAAATAAACAATGTGTTATATTTTAGTTACCATTCTGTGCAATATATTTAACATGTAATTTTTAGTAACTTAGTAGTAGTCTTACTCTATAAAAACGAAAGTTAGATCCTTGCAAGTTAATGGAGTGTAAAACTATGGTGACCTAGCTTGAACTAGTCTCACCACTGTCTGCTTTCTTATTAGTCATAAGCATTCAACCTGAAACATGAGTCACAGAAACCTACATCCAGCCCTACAAGGGGCTGGGAACTGCAAAAGAGACAAAAACAAACAAACAAACAACTCCCCCCCCCAACCCAAAACCGCAGAGCAGCTCTATCTAGCAGTGCCTAGCTAAGTAAACAAGTTTGTACATATTCTTACCCTCTTTGGTCGAAAAAGCAGGTAACAGAGAAGTACAATTTTTGTTTTAATTAATTTAAATTTAATTAATTTAATTAAGACATTAGGCTCCATCTTGATTTTTCCAAAAAAAAAAAAATTAAAGAGTTCCTGTCATTTAGTTATGCACCTGCCATTTTCCTTTTTAGCTTTTCCTTCTGACGCTGTCAGTGTTTGCTGCTGTTTAATTTGTAGTCGGCCTCTTAAAACTTCCATCCAAACTGCTTTAGTATTCTTTCTCAGTGATCTAGGAGGAGCCAGGGTTTCTTTTCATAAGGAGTTCACTTTAAATGTTTTTTAAAATTTAGCTTTTTCCTTTGGTACTTTGAAGAATTTGTATCTCCAGTAAAAATGTAATTTAAACTCACTAAAGCAATGTTACAGCCATCAAGCTATTATTTAAAAATTCTCATTTTCAAAGGAGAAGATCCCATAAAGCACAAATAATCTGATACCTTAATCCCTGCAAATCAATATGCTTGTCATATAAATAATTCAAAGGCTGATTTTTAAAAGTAGCATTACTAGAACAATGTTCTTAAGGAATGGTTCACTGAGCATCTGCTATCGGAAAAATCTGAAAGTGGCCCTCTTGATAGCCTCTCACCGTAAACAATAAACAAAAAAGGAAACACAAACATGGTATGAACACAGACTCCAGATACAAGTTATTATCAACCTCAGGCATACTTAGCCCAACATTTTATCAATGACCTTGATACAAGGTACTGATAGTAGTCATTTAAACCTGTGAAAGACGTAAAGCTCAAGAGAATAAAAACAGACCTGATATGGATCAGAGGAAGCAGCAGCACACAGGAGCCACCCTCACTAAAGAGTTATGAAGCAAACCTTAGAAAAGGCAACAGCACAAGAACAGATGCTGGTGGGTCACTGAGATGGCTCAGCCAGTGAGCAGACTGTTGCTAAGTCTGGTAACCTGAGTTTGATCCCGGGATCCACATAGTCGACGGAAAGAACTGACTTTCCCAAGTTATTCTTTGATTACTACACACGTTCTCTCTCTCTCTCTCTCTCTCTCTCTCTCTCTCTCTCTCTCTCTCTCTCTCTCTCTCTCACACACACACACACACACACACACACACACACACACGCTGTTTCTTTTCTATTGCTATGATAAAACACCATGACCAAGGGAGTTTATTTGGGGCTCACAGTTTCAGAGCGTTCGAGTTTATG